>NC_073305.1:122370738-122695738 GCF_027595985.1 Sorex araneus | reverse complement strand
CTCCAGTGGAAAATTATTAATTACTCACCCTAAAATGGAATGTCACAATCTTACTATAAAATTTTATTGAAAATTTATTTTGGAACTATGATTTACAAAGCTTCAATAACATAACTTCAGGCATGCAGTATTACAAATCCTTTCACATCACATGCATCAGCATCCTCAGGTTTCCACTAGCACCACCTCCCTTAAATTCACCTCCCTAACAGGTATATTTTTGTACTATTATTACTATTTGGAAACCATGCTTAGAATAGTGTTGACTCTAGGGGTCTATAAAAACACACATACCTCAGCTCTACACCACTAAGGTATCTTAAGCCACAGACCCTTACCCCTATGCTAGCTCCAGGCTCCCTCTCACTTGCCACTCTAAATCTTTTCATCCCTGTAATCCAGAATGAAGGGTTTTCCTAACACTGATATCTTCAACTCTCTTGTTATGTTATTCTATTTACATCATGTAACTGAGAATATCTGGTATCCATTCTTCTGACATCACCTTACCCTTAAGTTCTAGCCAAGGTGCAGAGAATAGTGTGATTTCATGATTCCTGGTGGTTACCAACATTCCACATTCCACAATGCTTATATATAATATCTCATTACCCATACATCTTCCCTGCAGAAAAATCCCAAATGATTTATGTACTCTGCTCTCAAATATAGGGAACAATAGTGTTTAAGTGTAGGTTCAGTGTTTTGTTTAAATACCTTTTAAGCGAAAGTTGAGGTTTTAACCTCTTTCCAAAGAGTACTGTATGTAAAGGAAAAATAATAGAGAAACTTTCCAATTGAAAAAGATGACAATCACTACCTTAAGCAGGTGGCCAAGGTCAATACAAGAGCAATGACTCATATTGATTGCTTGTACTCTTTATATGATGTGATGAAAACAGCACTTTATCTTTGTGACCTTTCTATACCAAACCTCTACTTCATGTCGAATCACAAGACAAATTCCAGTAGAAAGTCATCTTGCTTTCTTCAGGAATACCTGAACTGCTTTTTTCAAAGTATTCCAAATAACCAAAATCAAGAGTCTGATAAATTGCCATAGCCTATGAGAATCTGGAAAATACCATTAAATATAATTAGTTTCACAGAGAACAGCCTTGCATCAAAACTGATTATTAAGTAAAAGCAGAACCTGTGAATAAATTGTGATCTTTTGTTAATAATAATGTGTTAACATTGACCCATTAAATCTAAAAAATACATTATTAAATGTAGTATGTTATGTTAGCAGGAGAAACTTAATAATTTGGATGTTGGAACTGTGTATTGTCTCAATTTTTTTTAGTAAATTTAAATTATGGTGGAGATAGTTCCTATTTCTAAAATAAAGATTTTGTCTATATTTAGGTTGTTTCATAACCTTAAAATTTTCTTGAGTACCTTAATTTTTTAAATAGTACAATTAATAGAGGTGGATTATGTAGATTGTAAAACAAGGAACAAAAGTCAAAAGAATAAGTTAAAAATGTCAAGCATTTAACCATGCTCGACCTGGTTGGAAATGTCAAAAAAACTGTGGGCAGGAATAATTCTTTACTCATGATTAAATATATATAGGATATTTAAAGCCATATTATAAAAAAGAAACCTTAAAGAAAATTTACCAAATGCTTGCAGAATGATGTAACATACCTCCTGCAAAATGGCAGATACTTTGAAATGGTTTTAACACTATCCTATGGCAGAGAATAGAAGTTTAATAGTATGATGTCAATTACACGTGCGGTATAGGGAAACACAATAAGAAAATTACAAATTTACTAAAAGCAATGCAATCTGAGAACTGATTTGCAGAACTGAGCTTCCTATGATGGTGAGATGGGTGGGGTAAGATAGTGATGGAGAGAAACAGATACTCAGTTATGGGTGTAGCATTGGGATATTGTATGCACAAAACCCTATTATTTTTTTAAAAAATATTTATACACTGTGACATATACTTACAAGATTTCATGTCTGGGTTACAATCATACAATGATCAAACAACCATCCCTCCACCAGTGCACATTCCCACCACCAATATCCCCAGTATTCCTCCCCTTTCGCACCCTCCCACTGCCTCCATGGCAGACAATATTCCCCATACTCTGTGTCTACTTTTGAACATTATGGCTTGCAGTGCAGATACTGAGAGGTTGTCGTGTTTGGTCCTTTATCTACTTTCGGCATACATCTCCCATCCCGACTGATTCCTCCAACCATCATTTTCTTAGTGATCCCTTCTCTATTTCAGCTGTGCTCTCCCGCCTGCTCATGAGGCAGGCTTCTAACTATGAAGCAATCTTCCTGACCCTTCTATTTACTGTCCTTGGGTGTCGGTCTTGTATTATGTTATTTTATACTCCACAAATAAGTGCAGTCCTTCTAAGTCTGTCCCTCTCTTCTGACTCATTTCACTTAGCATGATACTCTCCATGTCTATCCACTTATAAGCAAATTTCATGACTTCATCTCTCCTAACAGCTGCATAGTATTCCATTGTGTAGATGTACCAAAGTTCTTTAACCAATCATCTGTTCTTGGGCACTTGAGTTGTTTCCAGATTATGGTTATTGTGAATAGTGCTGCAATGAACATATAGGTACAGATGTCATTTCAACTGTGCTTTTTTGCAGCCTCGGGATATATTCCCAGAAGTGGTATTGCAGGGTTATATGGGAGCTCAATTTCTAGTTTTTGAAGGATTATTCATATTGTTTTCCAAAATGCTGGACTAGTCAGCATTCCCACCAACAGTGAAAGAATATCCCTTTTTCCCCACATCCATACCAGCACTGGTTGCTTTTATTCTTCTGAATGTGTGCTAGTCTCTGTGGTGTGAGATGATATCACATTGTTGTTTTGATTTGCATCTCCCTGATTAGTGATGTGAAGCATTTTTTATGTGCCTTTTGGCCTTTTGTTTTTCTTTTTTGAGGAAACTTTTGTTCATTTCTTCTCCCCGTTTTTGATGGGGTTGGAGGTTTTTTTTTCTTATATGATTCTACTAGTATATCCTGGATATTAATCCTTAATCAGATGGGTATTGGGTAAGTGTTCTTTCCCAGAAGTGGTATTGCGGTGTCATATGGAAACTGAATTTCTAGTTTTTGAAGGACTGTCCATATTGTTTTCCAGAAAGGCTGGATGAGTCGGCATTCCAACCAACATATGACCCTGCAATACCACTTCTGCAAATATATCCTGAGGATACAAAAAAAGCACAGTAGAAATGACATCTGTACCTGTATGCTCAGTATGTATTTTGATATGAATATTGCTCTAAATTTATAAAAGGCTCTTCCATATCTTTTCTGCACTCTATCACATAAACATGTACTATTGTTCTGTTATAATTTTTGATTTATAATTTTAAAGGTCTTCACATAGTAGTCACAATTCTTTATTTAAAAAAAGACATTAAAATGCAAATGCGTGACAAGTATCTGGTGAAATATATCAGCTGACTTAATTATCACAACTATGAAAACACATAACAACATTATTACAGGTAAGAAAACTGTAGAAATGAAAAATGCAACTTGTCCAAATTCACATATCTGCTAATCAGTAAGGTGGAACTTTAGATGTGTTAGAACAGTGGAAGAGCTTGTGTCTTTTAGTTTCATGTTATATGCAACCTTTTTCAGGAGAGGATTTGTTGTAAGTGGGAATTGAAAAGCATGAAGATGAGTAAGAACTATTATTGGAAAATAAGTCATAATGGACATTTTTATGTTTTTTCTGCAGCATTTTATAGATATGTTGTGTCAACATCTCACTATTTTTGTTCATCATTTTAATTACTAATCAACTTGACTGCATTTTTATTACATTTATCTCTAATTTCCAGCCAACAGACTAGTAGTGCCATTCCACATTATGCAGTTCAGTCTGAAATAATTTATATATTAACATATGCATATTTTATGTTGAGTTTATCTCCTTATGAGCAGACTCTGTTTTATATTTTCCAGACACACAACTAATTAGATATTTATTTATTGATGTAGATTGGGGTGATGAAATTTAAATAAAATTCTAAATTTGCATCTCAAGAAACCAATAAGCATTCTCTCAAAGTTTCATATTGGCTTATATATTTTTGTTAAATGGATGCTATTTTAATAAGTTTTTAAATACACTAATGAACTACTTTGTTCATATTATCCAGGGACCAGTTTATTATTTGATCTATATCATCTAAGAACCAGTTTATTACATATAACAAATCATACTAATATATCATTTTACTTAATAAACGACTACATATATGTAAATAAACTCAGGACTGGACAAATTCATAGATCTTGTGGTAATTTCATCATCTTTTCTACTTACCTACCTATGAGGTTTAATTGAATCATTACACATTTTCAGCTGGTGATACATAAATTTATAACATCAACAACAGAGAGACCCCCTTTTTTTTTTTGCTTTTTGGGTCAGACCTGGTGATGCACAGGGTTTACTCTTGGCTCTGCACTCAGGAATTACTCTTGGCGGTGCTCAGGGGACCATATGGAACGCTGGGAATCAAACCCGGATTGGCTGAGTGCAAGGCAAACACCCTACCCACTGTGCTATCATTCTAGCCCCAAGAGAAAACTCTTGAGATTAATGAATATCTCCTCAGATGGTGTTAGAGGAACAAACCAAATGGATATTATTAGTTTTAAATTTAAGTATTTATTAAAAACCTGTTTTTCAGTTCAAACTTCAAGTGAAATAAAGCAAATAAAAATATGTGTTTACATTACCTAGATACTAATCCAAACTGCAATTGCATTCAGTGCTCAACTTGAATCTAATATCTGGCAATTTTGTAGGTCTCCAGTTAGTTTCTCTCTCTTATTCTCCATGTAGGGTTCTGCACATCTCAATTTCCTCAAATCTCCTATGAAACCATAACCCTGATCATTATCAGAAATTAAATTCACTCAAATGTGTGCTAGAGAAATGAAAATCATAAAGATGAACTCCCTCACCTCCTTCATTTCCTCCCAATTCAAGACGTGCCTTTCATCCTGAAATCATGCTCTCTACATTGTCTTCTCCACAAGCAATTCCGAACCATGTCTGAACCTCACAGTTCTGTTCTAGTGGTCTAGAAATTCAGTGATAAAATACCACAGAGGAATGCTAAAGCCACTCAAATTCAAGGCATTTATTGTCTAACACTTCTGGAGTATTTTGCATTTTTAAATCCACGCATGTATCCTGCTTCCTCTGAAATCTTTAGGGAAACTCCTTGTTTATTCTTGCTGACTTTGAGTACCTTGGTCACAATTTTATTGCTTCCTGGTCTATTAGTGCCACAACTTCAAATATCTTTCTTTATTGTCACTTCATGATATTCCAATATACTTGTTTTCACTATTGTTCTAAAAGAATACCAAGCAGTCATTTTGAAGCAGTGTTTCACTTTATTCCATTATCACCTTTACTTAAAACTAATTATAGTTTTGAAGTACTGGGGCTTAGGACTTCTAAAATGTCATTTTGTTTTTGGAGGGGGTATATAATAAGTGAATCCATAACACCATTTTAATAAAAAATACATTTAAGTTGAACATTAAGACATTCTTTAGACAGACTTCTTTTTGGCTCTTTTTTTTTATTGAATCACCATGTGGAAAATTACAAAGCTTTCAGGCTTAAGTCTCAGTCACACAATGCTCGAACACCCATCCCTTCACCTTCACCAGTGTACATATTCCACCACCAAGAGCCACAGTAAACTCCCTCCACCCCCCCAACCCCCAGCACCCCACCCCGCCTGTGTAGCTGATAAATTTCACTTTACTTTCTCTTTATTTCGATTACATTCAAACAAAAAACTCACTATTATTGTTTGGAGTTTCCCCCCTGCTCCCAGAGTCGGGTCTGCTGAAAAGGAAGCATTTGATAATTTGTTTTCCATTGCTGAGAATGAAGAGATATGAGGTCGTGTGGCCACAATAGCAGCCGCAAGATTTTGGATTTCTGTATTTTAGTATTTTAGTAACTAAGTCCAGAGGAATTTCTGCCAGAAGTTGCATCATTGCTAGCTCGTACCTCTCTGCTACTTTATATTCCACATATGAGTGAAATCTTTCTATGTCTGTCTCTTTCTTTCTGACTCATTTCACTCAACATGATGCTTTCCATGTTGATCCACTTGTATGCAAATTTCATGACTTCATGTTTTCTAACAGCTGCATAGTATTCCATTGTGTAGATGTACCAGAGTTTCTTTAACCAGTCATCTGTTTTTGGGCACTTCGGTTTTTTTCCAGATTGTGGCTATTGTAAACAGTGGTGCAATGAACATAGAAATGCAAATGTCATTTCTACTGATTCCCGGACCGTGAGCACTCCAACCTTCTTTCTGGCTCTTTAAAAAATGGTTTCATTTAGTTATATGTAAAATTTACTTTTGCCAAAATGTTTTGCCTTACCTTTTTTACTGATCACTCACTTTTTTATAATCATAAAGAAAATTGGCTTTGGATTGGAGAGATGACTGAAAATGCTACTGCATAGGCTGGAGTTGTAGGCTTCATCCATGGCTCTGCATGGGTCCCTGAGCACCAATCAGCAGATCCTGGAACAATGCTTTGATGCTCTCCTCTCTCTCTCTCTCTCTCTCTTTCTCTCTCTCTCCACTCTCTCTCCCCCTCTCTTTCTCTCTTTCTCTCTCTCTGTCTCTTTCTCTCTCACTTTCTGTCTCTCTGTCTTCATCCCTCTCCCCATTTCTGTGTTTGTGGTGTATGTGTGTGTGTATTTGTGTGTATACACATTTATTCTGTTTATGCAAAAATAAATTTTCGTTCAATTTGACAGTTTCTATCAGTGGCAAGTTAAAAACCAGCATTTAGTTTTATGTGCAACAATAAAGTATTATGTGTTGGGTAATAAGTGCTCTGGACATACTGATAAATACATTATAGAATCCTATTATCAACCTTTTAAAGCTGAAAGATATGAGTAACTTCAAAATTCTGAGTTTGGTTTGTTCAAGAAATTCCCATTGGGAGATATATCCTTCCTTTACTTGTTGATTAAATTAGGTTTTGAAATGCTTATGAGATCCAGGCTGAGATAAGTATGGTGAATTCATCAAAATAATGTTACCCTGTAGAGCTTCACAGAAGAAAACCAGATGCCTTTCTCTCCAATGTGATTTGTTTTATTTTAAAAGTCTAAAATTTATTCAAAATGCTAATATTAATTTTATTTAGGCTGCCATTATGTACACATTCATTAAAAAGACTCCAAAATGTCCTTGAATGCAGTCTTACCCCTTTTCCAATTTAGAGACTGAATTTGTAAGTGCATATTACTATTTTATTTTATTTTTTTATTTTATTTCTTCCGAAGCCAAACTGTATCCAGCTTTATTAAATATATTTTTCATAAACAATCATGGCATTTCAGGCAGGACATGGGCAGACAATTGTTAACAGTATACAATAACTTTCAAACTCCATTCTTCAATGGGCTACCAAAATCAGAAAGCCACTGTAAAATCCAATGACATCTTCATTTGATGCTCTGAACAGCAAAAGTTTAGAGTGAGGGTTGAGATTTCACATTTAGTATATTGTTTAACAACCTTTCGCAAGCTGACGCTGACTTTCAAGAAATGAAAGAAAAATGGCAGAATAATTAATCTGAAGATCCACAATCTAAAAAAGGAACCACTTGTTTGAGGGCTGCTATCTTAGTTGGAGCACTGCCAAGTACCGATGGCCTAACATCCTGGTAACTACATTTTGGGAGTTCAGGTTCAACAGGTCTCTCTGGGGTTAAGGGAGTGAAGTGTATGCTGAAGTCAGAGAGGGAGACAGGGCATAGAAACACATTTGAGTTTTTCCCCACCAGAAGGCGTTGGGTGCCCGGGTGGCTACCATGTCATGTCAAGGAATCCCTCCTCTTGGAAATCAAGAGGGAGTCTCTCAAAACTAATGGGGAAAACTTGTTTTTCCCCAGAGTGATCCAGTTTTGGAGACCATCTATTAGTGATTTATGTCTTCCCCCAAAACAACAATGAAGTGCTATATGTGCTAACAACACAGCTTTTTTTTTATTTTAAAAAAAGGGTAGAACAAAATTCTGCATTTTTATAAAACTTGACAAAATGAGTATTTCTAACTGTACAGTCACCAGAAGTACACAGTTATCAAAGATGCACACACCTCACTTGGCATCTCCAGCACCTTCAGCTTTCTGTGCCTGGTCTGTTTTGGCATCTCCATTTTCTGCAAGGTTATTTCCATCCTTGCCAGCATCAACCTTCCCCTTTTTCCCTTTGGGTACCTTCTCTCCCTTCTTTGCAGGGGCCTTCTTAGGCTTGGGCTCTGGCTTTGGAGGAGCAGGTTTAGCTGACAACCTCGCAGATCTTCTCTGTGGTTCATCCTTCACCTTGGCTTTATCTCCTTTACCATCCCCTTCAGCCTTTCTCTTGGGCATGGTGGCGACAGCGGTGGGACGTGGGCACTGGTCGCTTGTGCAGCGGGGTGCGGGCCTTGGTTGGTCCAAGGGTCATTCTTGCCTCTTCTTCTTCACACTGGTCCTACTATTTTAGATAATAGTACTAATAGAGCACTTTAGACCTTATATTATATTAAGTCAATTAAAATTAGAAATGGACTGGAGCGATAGCACAGCGGTTGGGCATTTGCCTTGCACGTGGCCGGCCCGAGTTCGATTCCTCCGCCCCTCTCAGAGAAACCGGCAAGCTACCGAGAGTATGTAGCCCGCGTGGCAGAGCCTGGCAAGCTACCCGTGTGTATTGGATATGCCAAAAACAGTAATGACAAGTCTCTCAATGAGAGACATTACTGGTGCCCACTCGAACAAATCGATGAGCAACGGGATGACAGTGAAGTTGACAGTGAAGTTGAAAATTAGAAACTTATTTTTAAATAGATATAATCAATAATTTAAAAATAGAACTAAAATTAATAAAAATATGTATAATTTACAATACACTAGAATACATAAAATATACATTTTATTTAGAACAAATAAGAGAATGAAAACCCAGCTGAAACAAAGTAGGTGCTATTAAAAACAGGGGCCTGAGAGAGCATACCACACCACTTTGCCTTGCTTGTGGCTGACCTGGATTTGATCAGATCAAACCCAGGAGTCCACCAAGTATGATTCCTTACCTCAGGGCCCTGAACACAGACAGGTGAGGCCCAAATATAGAACAAACACGAAAATACAATTAAAGAAAATAGCTACACAGAGCAAGGAAGAATTCTGGCCTATGACTATAAAGACCCATTCTGAGCCTAATAAAGATATGTACAGTAAAAGTGCTTTTAAAATGATCTCTGGTATTAACAGAAATAGAAAGTATGGAGAATATACTGGAGAAAAGTGGTGTCAAGAGTTTATATCAGGGGCCAGAGCAAGAGTACAGCAGGTAGGGCGTTTGCCTGCACGTGGCTGACCTCGTTTCCATCTCTGGCATCCCATATGGTCCCCAGAGCACTACCAGGACTGATTCCTGAGTCAAGAGCCAGGAATAACCCCTGAGAATTGAAGAGTATGAGGCAAAAAAAATATTTATATCCAATTAGTTGAAATGTCAATAACCTGAAGGATCATTTGAAAAGTTCACTGTATCACTGTCATCCCGTTGTTCATAGAGTTACTCGAGTGGGCGCCAGTAATGTCTCCATTTGTCCCAGTCCTGAGATTTTTGCAGCCCCTCCTTATTTGTCTTTCCCAAAGATTTGAGGCTCTTTTCGGGATTAGGGAAATGAGACCTGTTATTGTTACTGTTTTTGGCATATTGAATAAACCACAGGGAGCTTGTCAGGCTCTTCTGAGCAGTCGGGATATTCTTGGTAGCTTGCCAGGCTCTCCGAGAGACATATATATATATATAAATATATATATATGTTTATAAAAAATGTATATATTGCCCGTTATGATGATGTGTTGCACGGCCGCTCCAAGAATATGTTCACTCATGCATGAGGCTTGGCCCAAGCGTGTGGAAAGCGGCCTGGAGCGTGGTGTGGTGTGATAGTGGAGGCAGGCTGCAGCGGCTGGGTCCCTTGGGGCGGGGAGGGCTTTCTAAATACATGGTGATAAATTTCTCTTACATATAATTTGAAATTTTAACTGTTTGCATGATATGTGCCCACTCAGTGGTAATTGGGCTCAGCTGTCCAGAGGATGATGACTTGAAATTTCTAATCTAACTTTGTATAACAAAAGCATGAAATATGAGGATTTTGAGATATCCTTCAACAATCTGCTTGCTAGTTTCTAAAATCTTTTTGGGTCACACCTGGTGATGCACAGGGGTTACTCCTGGCTCTGCACTCAGGAATTACCCCTGGCGGTGCTCAGGGGACCATATGGGATGCTGGGAGAACCCGGGTTGGCCGCTGCAAGGCAAACGCCCCACCCGCTGTGCGATCGCTCCAGCCCCTAGAAAATATATTTTCTAAAAAAATATATATCTTTTAAAACTATAAAAAATCATTTGAAAAATTACAAAACCAATTGATTGTTATTCTATTTGGCCATAAATACAACAATTTTTTCAATGAATATTGTTTAGTTAAAAAATGTCATAGCTTCTTTTCCGTAAATTTTAATTGATTTTAAATTATAAATTTGAATATTTTTATTATAAATTTGTATTTATTTATTTTTGATGACAAGGGACAACCTGGGATCTTATACATGCAAATCATATACTCTACCAACGAGCTGTATTTATTTCCAAAAGCCTCACATCTATCTTTCCACACCCCTTAGGAAACTACTTTTATAGATATGAAGCAATCAATACAACTCTCTGATTTTTTTCTTATACACATCACTTCCACTGGCACCAGGATCTATAGCTTATGCTTTCTTAACTATTATCATGAGAGAAGAATCTTTGTTCTCTTTGTCAAAAGGTTCTTTTAAGTTTGGCTTTCTATTCTCAATTTATAGAAACTTCTTTCTACAGTTCTTTTTTCTCTTTTTTTCCCCTCCCAGCAAAATAGAAGTATAATCTATATATATCCTTGGTCCTTGTTTTAAATGCAGTTTTTATCTTTATTCTTTCATACTCCTAATTTTGTCTTTTGCTTTACAAAATATTCTTCTTCTTTTTTTTTTTTTTGGTTTTTGGGTCACACGTGCTGATGCACAGGGGTTACTCCTGGCTCTGCACTCAGGAATTACTCCTGGCAGTGCTTGGGGGATCATATGGGATGCTGGGATTCAAACCTGAGTCAACCCCCAGATTTGCAATAAGAAAATGTATATAACAATGTGTGTATTTAAGATAAGGATAAACTGGAAAACTCAGAAAATATTCCCACACTTGGGGAACTACATGTAAGTTCCACAAAGATAGTAGTCTGATTTTTGTCAAGAAACTAACTTTTGGACTGGAGAGATAGTACAGGAGGTAAGGCACTTGCCTTTCATGTACAGTGGTGGCTAGGACCCTACTTCAAATGCCTAGTACCATATATAATCCCCTGAAAATTTTCAGAGTTCACTCCTGATTAAAGAGTCCAAATGTATGTATTCCAACCACTTACCCTTACAAAAAGGGTTTTTTGCCTCTATTAAAAAGTTTACTTTGATTTTTTAATTATTATTTTTTTGCTTTTTGGGTCACACCTGGTGATGCTTAGGGGTTATTCCTGGCTCTGCGCTCAGGAATTTCTCCTGGCAGTGCTCAGGGGACCATATGGGATGTTAGGAATCGAACCTGGGTCGGCCACATGCAAGATAAAGTCCCTACCCACTATGCTATTGCTACAGCCCCTATTAAAAATTTTAAAGATGGGGTTAAAGGAAGAGTACAGTGGGTAGTGTGCTTGCTTTGGAAACAATCTACTTGGGTTCAATCGCTGGCACCCCAAATAGTTCCCAGAGCACCTCCGGTAATGATTCCTGAGAGTAGAAACAAGAGTAAACTGTGAGCATTGCTGGATGTGACCAAAAACTAATGTATATGTATACAATACATATAAATTATATATAGCACGCATTAATAAAATTGGTTTATAAAATATATAACACATATTATATACAAGCAAAATTAATTTATACAAAGGATAAAGAGTACTCCTATAGAAATGTTTTTCATTTATCTATACTTTGAGTAAACATTTACTATTTACTTTTAGATTTATCCTCAGTCTTTCCAAATGCATATTTTAAATACTTTAAGGATGATAAAAATAGAAAAAAAGCAAGAACAATATTTTGTAAGCTGTAATTCTTGGACTAATAGTAAATGACTTACCAGTCACAAGAGATATAGATACGAAATCTTATATTATGCCAGCATAATTCTAAACAACAGTTACTAAATAAATTCTCAAACATTACCAGAAATGTCAAATGCCATACAATCATAAATAATGGAATCTAAGAAAAAAATGGAAAAACAAAACCAAAGATCTTTCAATCCATAGAGTCCTTCAAAATTTTTTATTTAGAAATTTAAATTACTTTCAGTTGGACAGAAGTCTAAACAATTACATTGTGAGCTCAGTGAAACATAAAGGATTATACTTGCATAATCCTTTAAAACAGCACAGGGACTGGAACAATAGCACAGCAGGTAGAGTGTTTTTCTTGCAGGCAGCCACCCAGGTTGATTCCCAGCATCCCATATGGTCCCCTGAGCACTGCCAGGAGTAATTCCTAAGTGCAGAGCCAGGAGTAACCCCTGAGCATCGCCACGTGTGATCCAAAAAAGCCAAAAAAGACCCCCCAAAACAAAAAACAAACAACAAAACGGCACAGAGTAGTAATTCACAAACAAAGGGAGTAGATGAAAATTTCTATTTTATTGATTGATGCATTTATAGATTCCATTCTTTATTCACAATGGTACACTCAAGTCCTTAACTTCCAAATGTTACACTTGGAGGTTCCTATAAGAAGTTTTAGGAAAAAAATTGAAATTCTGATATCATATGCTTTATTGCTCTGTATTATTGAAGTAAGGTAGATCTTCCTCTTGGAGGTCAGTGTAAACTGAGACAGGTAAAAAGGACTTCTATCACTGAGGAGATTCAGCACATGAACTGGAGAAAAGTCTCAGTAAGATCATGAAGGAAGATCCCATTTCAGTTGTGCCCTAGAACAGATTACAGCAAAGCATATCAAGGGATAAAATATATTGTTATCTGCCTTTGACAACATTTCCATTGTCACCATCCCATTATTAGTAACCTAAGAGTAATTTGATCAGGCAAAATTGATTTTTTTTAGTACTTGATGAGATTAAATAATGTGTTGATAAATTTTTTATCTCTTCATCCTCCCTCTCCCATCTCTGGGTTGATAGAAACATGTGAAATCCCCTAATGTTCTTCTTTAATCAATTTGCGAAATTAAAGTTAGCTTCTGGTTAGTCAAGTGGTAGGAAATTCAGAATCTTTTATTTCTTTTCACCATATTTCTGCTAGACATTTCCCAATACTTTCTTCTTTAACCTAGCCAGAAAACTGAATTAAAATGAGACCAACATTTATTTCAGATTCTTTTTGCATGAAGTATCCATTAGTATCTGTGGAAGTAGATTTTGTAGTTTCAGAGACTCTAAAAGCCCTTATCAGCAGATATTCTGAAGAATTCCTATAAAAATGACAACATCTTATTTCACTTTTTCCTTCTATGTGTAGTTTATGATCGCTTACTAAATTTTTAAAAACTGGAAAGGCATATCCAGGCAATAAAACTTATATGAACAAGGAGAATAATTAATGCTAAATTAAAATATAAGAAAAATTAATTTAATATTTTAGAATTAAAGTGTAAATAAATAATCTTTAACAAGATAAGAAATCCACAGCATGTAAGGAAAATATGAAGAAAATACACTATATAAAACTAAATTCTTATTATATAGCATAAGCAAAAGTGAAGGACAAGTAGAAAATAAAGGAAAGTATTTCTCAGTTTAGATGAAATAAAAGAATAATAACCATAATTTTTAGAAATTATTACCAAACAACAAAATGGGAGATATTTGGTAATTTGTCAACATAGACATTTTACAACAAAAAATGGATAAATAAGGAATGCACACATTAAAAATTATTTAGTTAGTATGAAAATCCTCTACAAAATCTTTGTGAATGAAACCAACAGTGTATCAAAATGATCATACGTGATAATCAAGTAGCATTCATTTCAGGAATGCTAAGGTGATTCAATAATACAAATCAATTAATATACTAACATCAACACAAGGGAAAATAAAACCATATGACCATATCAATCAATACTGAGAAAGTTTTTGACAAAATCATACATCCATTTATGATAAAGACCATCATCAAATAGGAGAAATGACCTTCAAGATAGTAATAGCCATTTACAATACAGACACTATCAACATCATGCTCAATCTCAAAAATGGAAAATCCTCCCAGAGTGATTAGGTACCAGGCAAAGATGTACACTTCCACCACCACTACTTATTTATCTTATATTTTTTGAAATGCCACATTTGCCATACATTTTATTCCAGATTCAGTTCTAATCTATTGATACATTTGCATCCTTATGGCCTAATTAAATAATCCTCTCAATTATGCAGCTTTAAAATATTTGCATTATACTGACTGGCAAATTTCTCCTTAATATTATTCTACATGCTTACTGTTTTTTTATAATTATTACATTTAGTATTTTTATCACCAGTCTCACCACCATTACACCTTCCCACCACTATATTTTGAATTGGTTCATATATGTCATATATAAATTGGTTCATATCTATCAATCGCACTTAGGTGCTATACCTCAACTCCCTTCAGATGTTCTGTAAATATGTTGATAGCTCTGCAGTAAACAGGCCCTCCCTCTGAGTTACCCCTGCCTGGCACAGGGTCTGGAGACATCTCTGTTTCATGTTGTCCACCACCACTATATAATATATTCTTGGATGTTCCTGCCACAGAAATTATAGAAAAATAAATAAATAAATAAAATCCAAGTTGGAAAGAAATAAGTCAAGATATTTGAAGAAGACATGGTAATATATTTAGAAGACACTGAATTCTCAACTAATTTTTTAATACACAATACACCAGCATATCATGTAGCAAGCTACAAAACCAATTAACAGAAATCTGTTGCATTTCTACACAACATGAACTCGAATATTTTTTTTTTTTTGCTTTTTGGGTCACACCCAGCGATGCTCAGGGGTTACTCCTGGCTTTGCACTCAGAAATTGCTCCTGGCAGTGCTTGGGGGACCATATGGGATGCCGGGTCGGCTGCGTGCAAGGCAAACGCCCTACCTGTGTGCTATTGCTCCGGCCCATGAACTCGAATAGATGGATATCAGTAGTCTACTTCATTTAAAATAGGGCCCAAAATATCAGATAACTTGTATCAATTTATCAAAAGATTTGAAAGATCTACACTATATGATATTGACCCTAAGTGTTTTAGGTTTCATCAGTGAATTGTCCCTTTTCCTCTTCCCAGAGAAGTTTTTTGTGCCATTGTTAAGTGTAAAAAACTAAGGCTCGCCGAGGGGCGAGTGCACTCGCGGGCTCTCTGGGCGGCTCTGTCTCACCGCCTGCGTCCGGTGCCCCAGAACCGCTGTGTGTGCTGTCAGTCGAGGGCAGGCGATGGAAGGAAGAAGGCCAAACTGGTTGCTCGATCCGTTTATTTCATTCTCTTTCTCCGCTTCTCTCCCGCTCTCCTGGATCTCTCCCCGTGGATCTGCCCCCGTGGATCTGGCCCCCTGGATCTCACTCTTACAGCCTAGTTAAATCTCCACAGCATGAGGGGCTTGGGGCATACACATAGGTGTGGTCCCCATCAATAGGGTAAAGTTCCTTTCCCTTAGGGGATGCTTCTCCTAGGACTTAATTCTCTTTCAGCATGAGGATCCACCCAAGGGCGGAGTCCCATGAATGTGTTTCTCTTCTCCTCAGCCAGCAAACATATAAGAATTCATAATATTAATTATTTTGTATGGATTAAGAGATGCATTAAAGCTTATAGAATTGCTCTCCTGGGGCCATCTCAATCTCAGACTACAGTGCTCAGGCCAGATCAGTCTTTCCTATCCCTGGCAGGGTCCCAGTCTCATAATTACTATTGGATCATGACAGCATTTGTCTATGATCAGCTCTTAACTTATAGTTAAGAATTAGGCACTTTGGCCAGGCCCATCTCGATGCCAGGGTAGCACATAACTCACCGCTTGCCCTAGATCCTTCCCGTCCCACGTCGGGGACCCTACTTTGGGGTGCTAGGAACTGAGGGCAACTGAGGCTTAAGTGGAGAAAGCAGAGGCCCGGGAGGGAATAATACTCGAGGCCAATTAATTCCCAAGTTATAAAAACATAATATTGTCTTCTTGTGTCTATACAAAACAGACATAGCTTTAAAGTAAATTATTCAAAAGGCACAAGAAGAGGAGAAAGACAATATTAACTTATATAATATAAATTCAGTATCCTAGGAAGGTCTGACCTTGCAAATTAGCAGTCAGATTAAGGGAAAGCCGCTGATTAACTGTTTTGGGGAAGAGAACATGGAGAAGTGATTATAGCTAAACAAAGGGATGGGAGAGATTTGGGAACACCTTGGTGGGTGAGACTGGGGTAAGCCTAAACTCTGGGTAAAACCGGGACAAGCTACTTGTGGCAAGGAGGGAAAGGGCAAAGTAATGTCATCCTACAGTTAAGCATCCCTAATTTAGTTAAAGTTTATCTTCGACCTTTTCTTTGTGTTTTACCTTTCATTGTTACAGCTACCCAAGCTTGATTACTTATAAGCCAAAACTTTGTGGTAATTCTGAACTTTGTACTGCTTTGTATTTGAAGTGCTGTGTATTTGTACCTGCATTTTCTCTTTCCCCTATGGCCTTTTTATATTTTACTATAAAGCAATGTTCTTTGGTTAAACACAGAAGCACTATGGCCCTAATACTTGGGAGTTTATTGAAATATATATCTGAAATATATCTACTCCTGGGGATTGTTCATAATTACTTGACTCAGGCTTCAGTTGCTTTAGTTTGTAAAACCCCAAAAGTGAGGTTCTGCCATGGAAATGGGATGGACTCAGGACGAGTGGGAAAGCTACCCCGGCATAGAATTGGGACAGTCTTGAAAGCATAAATTCATGATCTGGACACAAGCTGTTATGACTTAAGAGACAGGACCCACATGGGGAAGGACAAGCTGAACTGTCTGAGGAGACTTAGTCTAGGATTTAGAGTAAAAGCTTTGCTTGATCTCAGAGCCCAGAGAACTAAGTGTCAGAAGCCTTGCTTACTCTCATTGCCCAGAAAACTAAGTGTTGGGATCTTTGTCTCATACTCTGTTTATCCAAACAACTGCAAGTATTGATAGCTAGAGGGAAAGATAAAAGCAACTTAGATGTCTCCAGGAGACAGAGTTCCCCAAGATAATTTCCTATGCTAATGACTTCCTATGTAAATTATCTATGTAAATTTGCAGATATAAATGATCAATCACACCTAGGTGCTATACCTCAACCTCTTCAGATATCCACATGGGACATTTTCACCATCAGGCTGTGGTTCCCTGTCTCTCTGTCTCTTTGCTGTGGAGACCTGGGGAGGAAGGGTGGTGGCTCTCTCGGCCACCGAATGCACATGCATCATCACAGCACCCTAAGACATTATTTTGTGAACTCATGTATAACATGAAAACTATAAGTTGCATCAAGATTTTTATTTAATCATGAAAATTATTCAGCTTTTCTTCATGTTGAATGCTGCCATCTATGAACATTACAAATCATTATTGTATAGAATCTTTCTCAATTTGGCATTGTTTAATATCTCCATTCTCTGGATTAAGATTATAATTTGTTAGCAAGCATACAACTGAACTTATATAGAATTTTTAGAAATTAAAATTGGCACATTTTTTATACCAATATCTGTGGTCTTAACTTGAATGTCAGATCACTGATCAACACCATAATGACTTCCTCAAAAGCAAGAAGCTTATAAGTTAAAGCTTTTTTCCTCTTACTCTCCTCTTAGGTAGTTTCCTTCTTAAGGAAAGAGACCTCACTTCTGCATGTACTCATAAGCTCTGCTTTAAGAAGCCACACAATATCAACAAGTATTCATGATACTTATAAGTGCTACACTACTCATGGTGCTAAAAATGAAATTTGTTTTCTGGCTTTTATTTGTATCTATAGTCTGTTTGAATTTAAAAGCAGTTACAACATTTTAACTGCTCTCCCTGAAAATTTCAGAAATGATAAATATTTCATGTGATCCATTTTCTGATAATAAAAAGTATTTAGTAAGACAATTTCTAATGATGCATAAAAGAATTAGGTAGTTAAAGATTAATGTGATGAACGTTCTTTTAGGTTATAAATAACAGTCTTTTACCTGCTGCATTTGTCCTACAAAAAATGATTGCAAATGAATAGATATAACTTCATTATTTCTAAAATATCTTAAAGATTTGAATTTTCTATAGGTTATTGATTAAACTTGTTCATTAGAATCAAACATATTAAATAAGAACACTAGATAATTAGTTGTATTTTTGCACCTAAAGTGTTTGATTAATATTATCGTTCATTCATAAACATCATCCATAAGTCACTTATATTTTCATGGGGCTAAGAAACTATTAGCACTTTATGCTTCACTGAGAAAGAAACCTGGTATGTGAGATATTGACTCACAAAAATTTCAATAACCTACCTGCAAAAGTTATCTACCTTAAATTTTGAGAACCACCATGATCTTAAAGTATGGATAATTTTGAATCAATCTCCCAATGCTATAAAACTAGTAAGCGCACTAGTTTTGAAACACCAGTGGCGATTTTCTTTCATTTTTCAATCACATTAGTTCCCCTTTTAAGAACAAGGAAACAGCATGACTTTATGGTTAAGTGCTTTCATTTTATAGACAAACACAGTCTGATATCTGGTACTGACATGTTTGATTTGTCATAGGTTAAGTTGCTTTATTTCTTTAAGATTTATTGTATAAATGAGACAACATACCTAACCTATGGTTTATATATATGCATGTATAATACGTTAAACAGGTAATACATTTAAATAAAGTATATGTAATAATCCCTCAGTAAAGTGCATTCTTATCTGAATTTTATGCTCTGTCGCATATGATTGTCAGTTACTTGCATTAACATGAAAATCAGAGAACACAAAATTTTGATGGATTAAATATCTTCATAGGTTCTGAAAGTTTCTTAGTACATTTGGACTGATTATTGTGTGTAGATATGGTATTTTTTTTTCCATTCTGGAAATAGAGTGACCTCACCTCACCAGGTATTTTAATCTTACATACTTGTGTGTTTCTTTAAGGAGTCAGTTAAGTAAACAAATGAAAGTTGTTAACTAAATAGGAGTCAAATAATTCAGTAATCAGTTCATCAAAATGAAATGAATGTAATGGCTATGACTTAAATATATATTTGTTTCTCAAACACTTTTAACTAATAATAGAACCTTGGATATTCTAGAATACATCTTAAAATACATTTCTAGTGTAAATAAAATAAGCTACTTGATGGACATGGAGAATATCATGCTGAGTGAAGTGAATCAGAGGAAGTGGGACGACAGACTCAGAATGATCACACTCATTAGATAGATATTAAAAGAAAAAATCACCCATAATCTGAGATTAATACTCAAGACAGTAGAAACAGGTCCAGGAGGACTGGTTCATGGTAGGAAGCTTGCTACAAGGGCGGGGGTGGGGGAGTAAAAGGGCAGGGAGAGAAGGAGGAGTGTCACAGTGCAGTTAGGACAGAGAAGGAACCACTATGACAATGATTATTGGAAATGATCACTCTGAACAAGATCTGAGAGCTGAAAGAAGGAAGAAGATAAAGTGATATGCATGATGCCCTTTTAGTAATAGTATTACCAACCACAGCAATACTTTTCCAAAAGGAAAAAAAAAAGGAAAAGGGAGAGAGAGACAGAGAGGCAGAGAAAAGACAGAAAGACAAAGAAAAAGACTGAGAGAGAAGAGAATACATATGAGAAGAGAAGTGTCTGTCATAGAGGCAGGTTTGGAAAGGGGGTGGGAGGCAACTGGTGACTTGATTGTGGGAAACATGTACTGGTTGACGGGATGAGTGTTGGAACATCGTTCCATCATCGTGATGACTGAAAGTCAATCATGAACAACTTTTTAACTGTGTATCTCACAGTTTAAATTTTATAAAATAAAATGGGTTAGAACCCTCTGATTCATATATTTCCTTTAACCAAATCCCCACCCCCAGAAGGAAACCATGACAACAGAGACAAACCCAAAGAATTTGCTGATTCTCACTGCAGGTTGCCCCCCAAATCCCCCACTCTACCATCAGGGAGTACTTAGTTCACATGTGACTATCGGGGGAAGAAATATCAGTGCCCAAGTGTCATCATTAGCAGAGGAAAACCTCATCCTCATTCCAGGGCAGAGGCAAATATCTGAATGTTTTCACAGCGCCAGACATAATGAAGAAATGGAGGAATTTACCTGTACTAATGAATGCCGACAAAAGGATGTCATGCACATAAGACCTCTCTAATCTCCCTAATTAGGAATTCAATATTTAAACTGTCACTTGACAATAAAACAAAAGAGGAGATTTTCAACAAGAAAAGAGGAAGTATGAGAAAATATCAACCAAAAGTAACCAAATCGAGTATGTTGTAGGAGAACTAAAAAGCACAATTGAGAAATGAGCAGCTGAATGACTGAAGCAGAGGAACAGATCGACGTGCTTGAAGACAAAATGCATGAAACTGTCCAACAAGAATGCCATGAGGAAAAATTAATTAAAAAATAAAAATATCAGAGCTCCATGGGACAGGCTAAAAAGATAGGACATCCAAATTATAGGTACCCTTGAGGGATAGAAAAGAGTTACTGGGGAAGAAGTTTTTGTGGATAAGTTTTAGGTGAAAATTTCCCCAATCTGATCATCAATTTGCATGTCCATTTCTAAGTATCACTTGTATTACTTGTAGTCCCGTTGATCTCGATTTGCTCGAGCGCCAGTAACGTCTCCATTTGTCCCTATTGCGTGCTAGTGAAGCCCAATGATATCTGCTTGTTCCAGGAACAGGAAGAGCCTCAAATCGTTCATTCAGGGATTTGACAAAGAAATCTGACCATCTAGTTGGTGGGCAGCCACAAGGTCTTCTGACGTCCCATGGAATCCAGTTGGTAACAGCTCTAGACCAGCAGTCATCTCTGAATCGCATTACATGAATGACCCATCTGATTTTTGATGCCTTGGAAAACGAGACAGTATCCCCAAGTTTTGACCATTGACGGAGGTCAGAACTCTGAATTCATTCTCTCACTTGAGTGAGACATGATATTCCCAGCATAGCTCTTTTGATTCCTCTTTTGGATACCCTAATAGCATTCTCATCCTGTTTATGTAGGGCCTGAGTCTCTGAGGCATATGCTAGTGCAGGAAGAATGGTGGAATCAAGAAGATGTGCCCGGAGTCGGAGGTTCTTCATTCTCTTAACCACGTCTTCAACACTCTTGAATGCATTCAATGCTGCTCTCTTCCTCCTGGGCAGTTCTGGCACCAAGTCATTCCTCATGTTGATTTCTCAACCCAGGTACACATACCTGCTGCATTTGGAGATGTTCGTTCCATTGAGAGCAAATGAAGCTTCAGGGACCAGTTCATTTCTCATGAACATCGTCTTGTTGAGATTCAGCTGCAAACCGACCTTTCCACACTCGTGGTCGAAGTCAGCCAGCAT
Organism: Sorex araneus; assembly: GCF_027595985.1. Lineage (NCBI taxonomy): Eukaryota > Metazoa > Chordata > Mammalia > Eulipotyphla > Soricidae > Sorex > Sorex araneus. Next base: position 122,673,977 of record NC_073305.1, on the reverse strand, counting down.
TTGTGCCGCTTGGCTAATGTTTGGTGTTATGAGAACGATGTCTCAGCAAAGTGGAGGTGGTGTAATTGCCAACCATCAATCTTCACTCCCATTCCTTCCCATTCCAGTCGTCACATGATGTTCTTAAGGGCAGCACTGAAGAGTTTTGGTGAAATGGTACCACCCTGCGGCACCCCTTTCCTTACATCAATGATCACTTCCTTGTAGAATGGTGAGATCTTGGTGGTGAATCCACAATACAGCTCATGGAGGATTTTGATATACTGAGTTTGAATGCCCTGTTTGGCCAGGGCTTCACTGACTGCCTCAGTCTCAACAGAATCGAAGGCCTTCTTTAAGTCAATGAATATTAGACAGAGCAGCATCTTGAACTCTCGTGAAACTTCAATGAGTTTGGTCACTGTGTGGATATAAAAGCCTCAGTCCCTCTCGGAGATCCCGGCAAGCTACCAAGCGTATCCCGCCCACATGGCAGAGCCTAGCAAGCTACCCGTCGCATATTCGATATGCCAACAACAGTAATAACAATTGGCCTCATTCACCTGTCACCGCAGGAGCCCCCAAAATGGCAGCATTAAGAAAGATGAGCAAGGAGAGGCTAAAAAAATCTCAGGGATTAACTAGACTGCCAAAATGAAGAAAGACTAAAATGATTATCTGTATTTTCAATGCATGGACACTGGCATCAGAAGCATCCATCGAGGACCTGATGGTGAAAGCCCAGAAGATCAAGTACGACATCATTGGTCTGACAGAAATGAGGAGACATCAATCACATCACATGATTTTTGACACTGGAGAATTGTTCCTCGGAACCTGCGACAACAGAGGCATTGGTGGCTTTGGTGTCCTTGTCAACACGAACTTGGCTATGAGCATCGATTCATTCAAATGCCTAACAACCCAAAATTGGAGAATTACGCTTGAATAGATGTGGCTCACTGCCTGCAGTTTCTATCTTCAACCTCTATGTACCAACTTGCATCTACAAAATGAAGAAGAAATTGAGAGGTTCTACATGGAACTGGAGAAGGTCTATAAAGAAGACCACACCTTCTACAAAATCATTGTTGGTGATTTTCATGCCAAGATAGGTCCGAGAAGGTCGCCCGAAGAACTACACATTGGGATACATGGCCTAGAATGGAATGATCAGGGTGAGAGACTGTCTGAATTCATCATGTTGACCAAGACCATCCATGGTAACTTACAGTTCCAGAAGGCCAAATCTAAATGCTGGACATGGGAGTCTCCCGGTGGACAGTTCCACAATGAAATCGACCACATCATATTCAATAGAAGGTTTTGCCTGATCGATGTCGCTGTTGTCCCAAAATTCCAAACGGGATCAGACCACCGTCTCCTTTATATAAAATTCTGCTTCACAGAGCGGGGAGAAAAGTCTGCAAAAATTTAAGTCTAAAAAGAAACTCCCAGAATGACCACCAACTGGGAGCTCTTTGGCACTGTTGCAGCAACGTGGGCAGATGACATACTTGACAACATCAATGAGGAATACGATGGACTGGTTCAGCACCTCCATGTCTGTGGGAAGAATGCCGAGAGTGAGAAAGCCACAAACAGACACCTCTCTTCAGAGCCTCTCGAGCTCATTCGTCAACGTGGTTTGGCATGAGCCTCAGGCAACTACAAACTAACGTCCAAGTTCACAAAGCTGTGCAGAGATTTGATAAAGGAAGACCTCAAAGAGAAGAGCAGCAGTCTTGGCCAGTGCAGCAGAAGCTGGGTAAATTATTCGCAATGCTCGCCTGTCCTTCGCCAACTACAAGACCAAGATGACTGCCCTCTGATGTCCCAATGGATCTATCACATCCTCCAGAAGGGCAATGGAGAAAATTATTCACGACTTCTACTCAGATCTCTTTGACAGCCATGTCCACCTGCCCACATACCAAATTCCGCAGGATGGATATGTCATTCCCAGCATTCTCCCTTCTGAAATCTGACATGCCATTTTGATGGTAAAGACGCGTACAGCACCTGGTCTGGACAAGGTCAGACCCAGACACCTGAAGAATCTGCCACCAGTACTCATCAACACACTGGCTCAACTCTTCAGATGCTACCTGTTTGAATGCAAAGTTCCATCCCAGTGGAAAACCAGTAGGACCGTTCTGTTGTACAAGAAGGGAGACATCCACAACATTGGCAACTATCGCCCAGTCTGCCTGCTGTCTGTCGTCTACAAGTTGTTCACTGGTGTCATCCTGAATAGAATAGGCAGAACACTAGATGAAGGACAACCATGTGAGCAAGCCGGGTTCCGAAGGGGATTCAGCATGATAGACCATATCCATTTCTAAGTATCTCAAAGAATTCCAAACAAAATGAATCTAAACATAAAACTGCCAAGACACATCAAAATTCATATGGCAAGAGTCAATGATAAATATAGAATCCTAGAACAGAAGTAACAATGTCAGCAATTATACATAAAAGTGTGCCAATAAATTTCATAACTTATTTTTTAAAATGTACATCAGATTTTTAAAATCAAATACTGAAATACTGAATGCTAGAAGAGTAAGATATAATATGTTGAACAGAATGAATGAACCATGCATCCAAATATTATTCCAGTACTTCATTATGGTGGGTTTTTCATTCAAGTTTAATGGTACAATACAAATCTTCACTGACAACAGTTAAAGAAAGTCTTAGTCAAGAAAATCTATCAACAATCTTGGGGAACAAAGATCAGCCCAGAGGTGACATCTGGACAATGTGCAAAGTCAGGGACACTTTGGTGGTGGATATGTGCAGTAGCTTAGGTTATCAATACTATAAACTTAAATACTATTGCAACCATAGTATGGAACTATAATTTAAACATAGATTATATACCAGAAACAAAAAGAACTTGTGCTTGATCACCAAACCAGCACTACAAGATGCACTAAATGATCTCATTTGAAAGTCTAAAGAAACAAAAGCTGCAGAAAGAGCGACCTATAAAAATAAGGCATTCAATTCAACTTTCCTACAAAAAATTTAATTAAACAACCTGAACACATTCACCAAAATGTAGAACATCTGGATCATCACAAGACTGAACCTAACCTGCTGCTTATTTGAACTGTTAGGATTAAACATAGACCCAAAGCAAGGAGATAAAAAATCAATGATACAAGCAAACAATAGCCTGAAAAATTATAAGAAAGTCATATTTCTGGGGCTGGAGTGATAGCACAGTGGGTAGGGCATTTGCCTTGCACGTGGCCAACCCAGGTTCAATTCCCAGCATCCTATATGGTCCCCCAGCACTGCCAGGAGTAATTCCTGAGTTCAGAGTCAGGAGTAACTCCTGTGCACTGCTGGGTGTGACCCAAAAAGCAAAAAAGAAAAAAAGAAAGTCATATTTAAACTAGAAAAAAAAATTTACTTTTTAAAAGGTAGTATGCTATAGAAATGGATATTATATAACAAAGGACTTATACACTGAGAAATCATAACATTAGCATAGATGAACAAAATGAATGATAATTAAAGTAAACTGGGGCAGTTAAAGAGATAGTACAGTGGATTGGGCAATATTTTGCCTTGCAGGCATCCTACGCTTGTGCCCTAAGTCCACCAGGAGTGATCCCTGAACTCATAGCCAGGACTTAGTCCATATCCTCCCCTGGCCTGAAGCCACGTTGGCCACAAGCAAGCCAAGTGCCCTGTACTATCTTTGAGACTCCTCAAATCTGTCACACTCTTATGTGTAAACAATGATGCAAAAAAAAAAATGAATTATTTGTAAGCCCTGCACAGAGGTTACTCCTGGATCTGTGCTCAGGAATTACTCTTGGCAGTGCTCAGGGGACCATATGGGATGCTGGGATTCGAACCCTGGTTGTCCACGTGCAAGGCAAATGCCTACCTGCTGTGCTATCGCACCAGCCCCTGGCATCTAAATTCTAATTCATCAATCAAAGACTTATGCTTTCTTCCAGTACCACACAGTTTTAGTTACCATTGCCTGTAGTGTTTTTAGATTAAAGTCTGGGAATACAAAGCATTCCATCTTCTTCTTCCTTGTTTTTTTTTTTTAAGATAGTTTTACTATTCTGAAAGTTTTATGGTTTCATTTGATTTTAGAATTTGTTCTATGTTCTTTACAAAGACTACTAGGGTTTTGATGGGGGGTATGTTGCATATGTAAGTTACTTTTTGTAAAATAATCACTTTAACATTCTTGAGTCAGTCAATGACTAAAAACATGTTTATTTGTGTTTCATTTTTCTCAAAAATGATTTATAATTATCATTAAACTGGTCTTTTTACCTTCCTTTGTTAAATTGATTCCTAAACATTTGAATAGTTTTGTTAACATGGTCATACATGGGATATTTGTTTGTTTGGTTTTCACTTCTTTAGGGGTGGGGGCAGGCACCCCTAGCTGTACTCAGAGATTACTCTTGTCTCTGTGCTTAAGGATCACTCCTATCAAGAATCACTACTGACACCGTTCAAAGGACCATGTGTGGTGCCAGGGAATTGTAATATGGTCAGACATATGCGGAGATAGTGCCTTAATCCCTGTACTATCTCTCTGGCCCTCTTAAGTTTGTTGTTGTTGTTGGCTTAAATGTATTTCTTTCTATAAAGCACCTAATAATATAAACTGTAAAAGCTAAATTTTTAAGTACAGCTATAGTAAGGTAGTATTAAAAATCTTTGGTTCTAGAATGACCCAGCATCTTTCTAGTATACCATAGGCACTAAGCATTCAGAATAGGTGTCTGACCTCTGGATATCATATATTAGCTCTCATATAATGTTATATCATATATCATATATCATATCACATACTTGTTCTTTCAAGCTAAAGATATAAATTGCCTATATCTATTTATTTACATTATTATCTACATTCTGAATAATGTTACTAATTTTATTGTAATTTATATACTGAAATGCAGAATAGTTTTCAGTACTCTGATTCATGTTACATAATATCTGCAAAATCTTTAGCAGTAGGGTAAGAAATTATGTATTTCAGAAAAAGTAAATGTTATCAAATATTTGAGCTGCTGCATATATTTATGTAATTTTCTCTTTAGGGATATGGTCTCATGTGCAAAGCTGAAGACTTTAAAATAGAAGCTGCCTTTAAATATTATATTTCTTACATGTTTTACTATTTATATTTCTTACATGTTTTACTATTTTTATTGATTTTTTTGGGGGGAGCTAAAAGGCAGACCTTGAAAATGACTACATTATCTTTGGAACTTTCTCAGGGCAGATAGATCTTAGTGAATGAGTTCTGTTCAGTAGTTTAGCCTGGATATTTGTCTTAGCTGGCCATTTATAGGTCAAAGGTTAGAAATATATTTGGAGATACTAATAATATCAAATTTAATTATTGCAACAGATTTCTTGATTCCTTTGCTGATTTTTTTTCCTTTTAAAAATTCTTTTTTTTTTATTGAATCACCATGAGATGCAATTACAAAGCTTTCATGTTTGAGTTTCAGTCATACAATGATCGAACACCCATCCCTCCATCAATGCACATTTTCCACCACCAGTGTTCCCAGTAATATACCCCCCCACATCCAAAGCCTCCCCCTGGCCCTATGGCAGACAGTTTCTCCCATACTCTCTCTCTTCTTTTGGGTATTATGGTTGGCAATATAGATACTGAGAGGCTATGACATTTGGTCCTTTATCTACTTTCAGCACACATCTCCCATCTTGAATGATCCCTCCAACCATCATTGACTTAGTGATCCCTTCTCTATTTCAGCTGCTTTTCCCCCAGCTCATGAGGCAGGCTTCCAACTATGACCTACCTTTCTTTTTTAATATACTCTTTTATGTAGGAGCTTTATTTTTTCATTTGTTCAGGCAAAAATTATCAGTCATTTTGTATTCTTTTATTTCCTCAATATCCTACATTCATTCGAATAAAATTTCACATATTATCTAATATCATAACTGACTATATTTTACCATGTCTGCTACTATAAAGCTGATACAAACAAAATGAGTCCTTAGTGGCATATAGACAAACTTCTAGCTCACTTTCCTGCTTAATATTCTGTCTTCCTATCCTCCAACTTCTGAATGGAGTTTTGTTCTGTATTTTGTGAACATAAATCATATTGTGTCATTTCTCTCCTTAGAAATATTTAATAGAGATTATTTGCATACCATTTTATTTGAAACAGTCCTAGTTTGTTCCTATTCAGGAAATATTGCTAATAAAACCTCCTTTCACTCTGAAAACTAAACTGGATTGCAAAGGAATCAAGAACTTAAAATAAAACAAACAATAGACAGTATGTCAAAAACTGGCCAGCCACAAAAAATAGTTTAATAAAAGAAAATAATACATAAAATAATACATATAATACATAAAAGATAATTCAAAATAAATTAAAAATGTATGTGAGAGCTGAAGCTATAAATTATATAGAAGAAAACAGGTGATGAATATTTTTGATATCAACCTTAGACATATGTTGAAGACACTAATCCAATAGAGAGAGAAATACAAGCAAAAATTAATAAATTGCACTGTATAAAACCAAAACACTTTTCAAAATTAACTTTTATTGTTTGATAATCTCTGGTTTACAATACTGTTAATAATGGTTTCTCATGCACATAATCCCAACCACACACTTTTGTACAGCATAGGAAAATGTCAGAAAAATCAAGTAATCTGACTGAGAAAAGCTATTTGCTCATTATAAACATAAAAATGCGTCAAGATCCAAAATATAAGAAGAACTCACACAAACCCATAGTAACAACTCCCATTCTCTGAATCAACCAATTTAAAAAATGGGAACAGAATCCCCCCCCGCCCCAAATATTTCTTCAAAGAAACCTTGCAGAAGGCCAACAAACACATGAAAAATATGCTGGAGAATGGCAATTGAGCAGAGGGCCAGACTGCATGCTTTACATGATGGGGAGGGGCAAAGCCTTATATTATATGATCCTCAAGCTTGACCAGAAACAAACAAGCACCTAGGCTGAAGTAGTGCCTGAGCACCACAAGTGTGATTCAAAATTAAAATTTTAAAAATCAAGTAGCTTATAGTGTTGGAAATGAAAATCAAATCATCTGCGAACGCCAAGAATCAGGACTAGAGTAATAGTATAGTGGGTACGACACTTGCATTTTCATGCGGCCAAACTGTGTTTCATTTCAGCACTCTATTTGGTTCCCCTAGCCTGCTGGGAGTGATCTTGGGCACAGAGTCGTGTGTAAGCCCTAATCACAACCAGGTGTATTCCTCTCCCCTGCAAATAAATAAATAATAAAATAAAAAGCCTAAAGCCAAGACACAATAATTAAAATTTTTTTTTATTTTACTGAATCACCATGAAAAAAATACAAAGCTTTCAGGTTTAAGTCTCAGTCATATAATGATAAGACACCCATCCCTTCACCACTGCACATGTTCCACAACCAAGAACCCCAATATACCTCCCTCTTACCCTCCCACCTGAGTAGCTATTGATCTTCACTTTATTCTCTCTATACTTTGAATACATTCAATATTTAAATAGAGAACTCACTATTATTGTTTGGAATTTTCCCCCAACAATCAAGCCTGCTGAAAGGGCATCATTTAATGATTTGTTTTTTACTGCTGAGAATGAAGACTCTATGAGCTCACATGGCCTCGACAGTGGCCCCGAGGTTTTGGATTTCTGATATTTTAGCTCAGTTCACAGTCTAGATGCATTTTTGTAAGAAGCCATCCTGGGTGCCAAAATAGGTTAGAAGACCTCTGGGATCATAGTCTTTAGGAGCAGAGGGTCTGTTTCTCGAGCAGCAGCTCCAGATCTTATCTGAGTGGAGGGCGTGCAAGACACAATAAATTTTTTGTTGAGGGGCTGGAGCAATAGCACAGCAGGTAAGGCTTTTGCCTTGCATGCGGCCGATCCAGGTTCGATTCCCAGCATCCCATATGGTCCCCTGAGTACCGCCAGGAGTAATTCCTGAGTGCAGAGCCAGGAGTAACCCCTGAGCATTGCCAGGTGTGACGCAAAAACAAAAAACAAACAAACAAAAATTTTGTTGAATGTAAAGAGAAGATAAATCTGTTTGGGGGAATGTAAGTTTGCACAGCCATTTCGGAGAGAAATTTGAAGACTCTCCAGAACAAAAATTAGAGCAGGCAGAAAGATCATAGATATTTTGTTTTTTTTGTTGTAGCATGTTTTGCATGTGAGAGAACCAGGGTTGCTCTGCAGACCACATAATACACTGAGCAGCACCAGGAGTGACCGACCTCCACCACAAGCTCAGAGACAAGAGTAGCCTCTGACCACCACCAGGTATGACTCTATTCTTTCCAGCAACAAGAGAAAATAGTAGAAATTTTGTATAATCTAGCTATCTCACTTCTTAGTAATAATTCAATTGATATTTAATTCTCAAAACAGTAATTTAATGATACATATGGATTCTGTATATAATTTAGCTAGAAGTAGTGGCATATGTTTTGCAGAGGTGTGAATTGTACTCCTAAAACATTATGCTTTGTAAACAAATATTACCACGAAATTAATATATATGTACATATGAATCAAAGAACTGAGTGCTCATCAAATGACAAATGGCTAAAGATATGTTATATACATAATTTAATACTATTTAGTTATAAAAAATATACAAAATCCTGACATTGCAATATGAATGTTGTTACATAATCATTAAAGGAAACCAAATTGAGAAAGAGAATCACTATGTTTCAATTCATATGTGATATTTAAACAAAGCAGAATGTTAGGTACATTAAATAAAATAATGATAAAATTTTGGAATATAAGACTAATTTGGGAAGTTGAGAGATAGTACAACAGATTAGGTGCTTACCTTTAAGCAACCAATCAAGTTCAATCTTTACCACTTCATATGGTCTTCCCAAGCGCAGTCAGGAGTGATTCCTGAGTATACAACTAGGGTTAAGTCTGTGACTGTGTTAAAAAAAAAGTCACTTCATGGTCCCAGATGTGCAGGACTCGGGGCCGAGATCTCCAAGGCTGCTCGGATTGGGACTGGGCCTCTTCCACCCAGATCCCCCATTTTCCAGTAGCTAGGCAGCCACACCCAGAGACTGCCTCCTGCGCTGTGGAATCCCATCAGTGGCCAACATCCAGAGACTATAAAACCAAGCTCCCAGAAGCACCTAGTTATCCCACTTAGAGAACCTGACAAGCTACCAAGAGTCTATTGTCCACTTGGGAGAGCCAGGCAATCTCCCTGTTTCATATTCATATCCAAAATACAGTAATAGATACATACATACCTCCTGGAGAGTCCGGCAAGTTACTGAGCGTATCCCACCTGCACGGCAGAGCCTGGAAAGCTACCCATGGCGTATTCAATATGCCAAAAAGAGTAATGATAGGTCTCATTCCCCTGACCCTGTAAGAGCCTCCAATCGTTGGGAAAGACGAGCAAAGAGAGGCTGCTAAAATATCAGGGCTGAATGTAATAGAGATGTTACTGGTGCCCGCTCAAGTAAATCGATGAACAATGGGATGACAGTGATACAATGAAACTTCATGGTTACCAAAAATAGGATACGGGTAAATAAGAATAAAAGAAATTACTGTCTGGGCCGGAGCGATAGCACAGCGGGTAGGGCGTTTGCCTTGCACGCTGCCGACCCGGGTTCGATCCCCGATCCCATATGGTCCCCCAAGCACCGCCAGGAGTAATTCCTGAGTGCAAAGCCAGGAGTAACCCCTGAGCATCGCTGGGTGTGACCCAAAAAGCAAAAAAAAAAAAAAGAAAAAAAGAAATTACTGTCTGGTGATAGGCTGACTTGGACTTTAAGTGTTAAAATTTGTTCAAAATGTATAGCTAAAGATATATCTAGGAAGTCATAGTGTTTGCAGTGTGGGTCTACAGTGACTTCCAAGTAGTGTGCCAAAAGCCCAGGGGCCCCTCCTGGAGAATACAATGCTGCTCTGGCCTTACGTATCAAAAATTACTCAAGAATATTTGGCATGTGATGGAAAAAATAAGGGAGGAAAAGTAAGAGACAGAAATAGTTTGATGTACGTGGCACTGGACAATGTAAATGTGCAAATGTACTTAAATTGTTCAATATCTAGATGTTGTTCTATTTTGACCCCTAAATTAGAAATTGTGATTATTATATATACTCACATATATATGTGTGTGACTTTTCATAGAAATTTAGATGCATGACTAATGATTCATTTATCACATATTTATCATCTTAATTTTCTTTCTAGAATGATTTTTTTAATTTGATAAAAATATTTCCTCTCTTGAAATGCCCTTAATAAGAAGTACATTTATTCATAAATTATTTTATCAACCTTGCCCTTGAGCCTGGCAAGCTACCAAGAGTATCCCGCCCACACAGGAGAGCCTGGCAAGCTACCCAGGGCATAGTTAATACGCCAAGAACAGTAACAAGTCTCACAATGGAGATGTTGCTGGCGCCCGCTTGAGCAAATCAATGAATGAACAACGGGATGACAGTGCTATAGTGTTACTGCATTTGACAAGATTTCATGTATATAATTGACTTTTATGGATGAATTATTCATCATTCATAGTTATTTTATGGTTATTTATTTTCCATGAATTCAATGAATTTGTCAATTACAAAAATAATAATTCAACACATCATATTACTCTTATTAATGAACTGGTAAAATCTTCCAGTCACTATACTAATAAGTCTACTTCTTTCACTAGGTTTTTCCAATGTCCAGAAGACCCATCCTTCCAAATAAGAAATGAGAAACAAAACTAACATTTTCAAGATGATAGAACCAGCAACAGATATTTTAGAAAGGGTATGCTACTATGATGCTACCATGAGTTTTCTGGCTATAAAACCTACATTCTCCAAATTCTCTCTCTCTCTCTCTCTTCGGTTTTGGCACCATACCCAGCTCTTAGCACTTACTCTTGACTCTGTACTCAAGAATACTTCTGGCAGTGCTCAAGAGTGCTTCTGATGCTTGGGATGGAAACCATGACTTCTGTGTACAAAGGAAGAACTTTATCCACTGTATCATCTCTCTTATCCAAGATTTTCTCTTGAGCTAAATTTTCATCTACCCCATCACCGCCTGATATAATCAATTATTTTATGATAACCTATTTTAAGTTCAAATATGTCTGTTGATTTTTTTTGACCAACCAATATTTCCTGTTAAATTAAAATGAGATTGACATAAACCTACTACTGTCACTTTATCACTTTCATCTCATTGTTCATCAATTTGCTCAAGTGGGTGCCAGTGACATCTCTATCCAGCTCTGTCGCATGCTAGTGTAGCCTGATGGTGTACTAGGGGCTCTTTCAGGATCAGGGGAATGAGGATTGTAGTGTTACTGTTTTCAGCATATTGAGTACACCACGGGTAGCTTTCCAGGTTCTGCGGTGTGGGCGGGATGCTCTCGGTAGCTTGCCAGGCTCTCTGAGAGGAATGGAGGCTTTTGGGACGGCCTCTAATAGCCTTTACAGGTGTTCCCAGCCTACCAAATGTAAGCTTTTGGTCGACTGGCATGTTGTAACTATCTGCACACTGTCAAATATGCACCTGCTTGTGTCTCTGGGCAGCACCTGGGACATCTGCAACCTCAGGTGGATCGACTTGGGGTTGATGGAGTGCACCCCGTGGTTGTTGAGCAGATTGCAGAGCAGGACCCTATCGCAGAGGGTCTGTGCCAGGTTGAACACCTGTGCTGAGTCCCAGGTCACCCAGAGGCTGGCTGATAGCACCCCACAATGGATGAGCCACTGCGTGCACTGCTGCCATGGGTCTATGTCTGATGATGCAGAGACTTGACCCCGCTGGAGTGGGTGGTGACACTGCAACTGCCTCCGTGGTTTCTCCATGCCCCGCCAACGACATTCTGTCTGAATCTTGTAAAATAGCTGGCGATGTCCATCAGGAAGCATGAGTAGAGTTCCATGCCTGGCATGCTGAGCCATGCGTTTTCTAAGGCGAGATGATGAGCCGGGTTCAGGAGAGCGTGAGGGATTTGGGTGACATCAGCGTCCTTTTGCTTCCAATCCATAGCTGAGCCGGAGTTGTTTTGTGGGTGTATCACCCGCATATCTAACATTTGGCCATTTGATTTCTTGGTAAACTTGGCCCTATGTTATTGGGGCCTGGCCAAAGGCACAGCTGCAAATTCGAGGTATCTGGAAGTATGAAGGCACCATCAGGCTGTTGATGCACTTGCCCCACAGGTACAGGTTGGCCTGCTGGCAGCACCATACCCCCTGTGGCAGTCAGAGTATTATTTTGCAGAAGTTTATCACTAGAATATTACAACTATTTTTGCAATTTTACTTTTTCAGAAAGTGGAAAATTTATTTCTAAAATTTATTGTCCTCTACTTATAAACTTTTCTAGATTTATATAAATATGCTTTGTATTTTTCAGTCTAAATGTGAATTCGTATACAATTTTAGTATTCTAATTTGTTGTGATACTGAAACATTATAGATGTGATTCCTTGTAAGAATATTTTGTGGTGTTGTTATAAATTTTATTTTTTTTAATTTATTTTTAATTTTTAATTAATTAATTTATTTTTAATTAGTGAATCACCATGAGGGCACATTTACAGATTTATACACTTTTGTGCTTATGCTTCCCTCATACAAAGTTCGGGAACCCATCCCTTCATCAGTGCCCGTTCTCCACCACCAGTAAACCCAGCATCCCTCCCACCCTCCCCGATCCCATCTCCCCCCCACCCCACCCTGCCACTGTGGCAGGGCATTCCCTTCTGTTCTCTCTCTCTAATTAGCTGTTGTGGTTTGCAATAAAGGTGTTGAGTGGCCACTGTGCTCAGTCTCTAGCCCTCATTCAGCCCGTAACTCCCTTCCCCCACATGGCCTTCGACTACATTATAGTTGGTGATCCCTTCTCTGAGTTGCCCTTTCCCCAGAATGTGAGGCCAGCCTCCAAGCCATGGAGTCAACCTCCTAGTACTTATTTCTACAATTCTTGGGTTTTAGTCGCCCACTCTGTTATTCTATATACCCTAGATGAGTGCAATCTTTGTATGTCTGTCTCTCTCTTTCTGACTCATTTCACTCAGCATGAAACTTTTCATGCCCATCCACTTAAATACAAAATTCATGACCTCCTTTTTTCTGACAGCTGCATAGTATTTCATTGTATAGATGTACCAAAGTTTCCTCAACCAGTCATCCATTCTAGGGCATTCGGGTTTTTTCCAGATTCTGGCTATTGTAAATAGTGCTGCGATGAACATACATGTGCAGATGTTGTTTCGATTATACTTTTTGCTTCTCTGGGATATATTCCCAGCAGTGGTATTGCTGGGTCAAATGGGAGCTCAACCTCTAATTTTTTGAGAGTCGTCCATATTGTTTTCCAGAAGGGCTGAACCAGTCGGCATTCCCACCAGCAGTGTAGAAGGGTCCCTTTCTCCCCACATCCTCTCCAACAGCGGTTACTTTTGTTCTTTTGGATGTGTGCTAGTCTCTGTGGTGTGAGGTGGTATCTCGTGGTTGTTTTGATCTGCATCTCTCTGATGATTAGTGATGTAGAGCACTTTTTCATGTGCCTTTTGGCCATTCGTATTTCTTCCTTGGTAAAGTTTCTGTTCATTTCTTTGCCCCATTTTTTGATGGGGTTGGATGTTTTCTTCTTGTAGAGTTCAACCAATGCTTTATATACCATTGATATCAACCCCTTATCTGATGGGTATTGTGTAAATATCCTTTCCCATTCTGTGGATAGTCTTTGGATTCTGGTCACTGTATCTTTTGCGGTGCAGAAGGTTTTTAGTTTAATGTAGTCCCATTTGTTGATCTCTGTTTTTACTAGATTGCTTAGTTCCGTGTCACCTTTGAAGATACCTTTATCTTCAATATCGTGGAGGGTTTTGCCGACCTTGTCTTCAATGTACCTTATGGTTTGTGGTCGAATGTTGAGGTCTTTAATCCATTTTGATCTGACTTTGGTGCATGGTGTCAGGTCAAGGTCTAAGCCCATTTTTTGCATGTGGTTGTCCAGTTGTTCCACCACCATTTGTTGAAGAGACTTTCCTTGTTCCACTTCACATCTCTTGCTCCCTTATCAAAGATTAGATGATCATATATTTGGGGTTGTGTGTAGGGATATTCCACCCTGTTCCATTGGTCTACGGCTCTGCCTTTGTTCCAGTACCATGCTGTTTTAATTGTTACTGCTTTGTAGTAGAGTTTGAGGTTGGGGAGGGTGATGCCTCCCATCATCTTTTTCCCAAGAATTTTTTTAGCTATCCGTGGGCGTTTGTTGTTCCATATGAATTTTAGGATTGCTTGATCCATTTCTTTGAAAAATGGCATGGGTATACTTATAGGGATCGCGTTGAATCTGTATAATGCTTTGGGGAGTATTGTCATTTTGACAATATTGATTCTCCCTATCCATGAGCAAGGTATATGTTTCCATTTTCTCATGTCTTCTTTTATTTCATGGAGTAGCATCTTATAGTTTTCTTTGTAGATGTCTTTTACATCCTTGGTTAAGCTGATTCCGAGGTACTTGATTTTCTGGGGCACGATTGTGAATGGGATTGCTTTTTTCGTGTCCCTTTCCTCTGCCTCATTGTTTGTATATAGGAAAGCCATGGATTTTTGCGTATTGATTTTGTAGCCTGCAACTTTACTGTATAAGTCTATTGTTTCTAAGAGTTTCTTAGTAGAGGCTTTGGGCTCCTCTAGATATAGTATCATATAATCTGCAAATAGTGAGAGTTTGATTTCTTCCTTTCCTATCTGGATGCCCTTGATCTCTTTTTCTTGTCTAACAGCTATCACAAGTACTTCCAGTACTATATTGAAGAGAAGTGGTGAGAGTAGGCATCCTTGTCTTGTGCCTGATTTTAGAGGAAAGGCCCTTAGTTTTTCTCCATTGTGAATAATGCTTGCCGTAGGCTTGTGGTAGATGGCTTCGACTATCTTGAGGAAAGTTCCTCCAAAACCCATTTTGGTGAGAGTTTTCATCATGAACGGATGTTGAATCTTGTCGAATGCTTTCTCTGCATCTATTGATATGATCATATGGTTTTTATCTTTACTTTTGTTTATATGATGGATTATGTTGATCGATTTCCGGATGTTAAACCATCCCTGCATCCCCGGGATGAATCCCTCTTGGTCATGGTGTATGATCTTCTTGATGAGTTGTTGGATCCTATTTGCTAGTATTTTGTTGAGGATCTTCGCATCGGTGTTCATCAGGGATATTGGTCTATAATTTTCTTTCTTAGTGGTGTCTTTGTTTGCTTTTGGTATTAGGGCGATGTGTGCTTCATAGAAACTGTTTGGGAGAGTTCCTGTTTTTTCAATTTCCTGGAAAAGCTTGAGGAAAATTGGCAACAGGTCTTCTTGGAATGTTTGAAAGAATTCACCAGTGAATCCATCTGGGCCTGGGCTTTTGCTTTTGGGGAGATTTTTTATTACAGTTTCAATTTCCTTAACATTAATGGGTCTATTCAAGTATTCCAAGTCTTCTTTGTTCAGACTTGGGAGATTGTAGGAGTCAAGGAATTCATCCATTTCTTTTAGGTTCTCTTGTTTTGTGGCGTATAGACCTTTGAAGTAGTCTCTAATGATCTTTTGAATCTCACTGGTTTCTGTTATGATGTCCACCTTTTCATTTCTGATTCAATTTATTAGGGTTCTCTCTCTCTCTTTCTTTGTGAGTCTTGCTAGCGGTTTATCAATCTTATTTATTTTCTCGAAGAACCAGCTCTTTGTTTCATTGATTTTTCGGATTGTCTTTTTGGTTTCGATGTCATTAATTTCGGCTCTAATTTTTATTATTTCTTTCCTTCAGTCTGGTTTGGGTTCCTTTTTCTGGTCCTTTTCTAAGGTCTTGAGCTGTGAAGTCAAATTCTCTATGTGGGCCCTTTCTTCCCTCCTGAGGAATGCTTGGAGAGCTATAAATTTTCCCCTTAACACGGCTTTAGCTGCGTCCCTTAGGTTTTGATAACTCGTGTCCTCATTTTCATTTGTTTCTAAGTATTTCTTGATTTCTTCTTTGATTTCCTTTCTGACCCACTCATTGTTCAGCATTGATTTGTTTAGTTTCCAGGTGTTTGATTTGGTTCTCCGTGTCGGTGTGTGGTTGGCTTCTATCTTCAGCGCTTCGTGGTCTGAAAAAATGGTTGATACAATTTCTATTTTTCTGATTCTATTGAGGTATGTTCTGGGGCCCAGTACATGGTCTATTTTGGAAAATGTTCCGTGTGCACTGGAAAAGAATGTGTATTCTTTCTTTTGGGGGTGTAAAGCCCTGTATAGGTCTATTAGGCCTCTCTCTTCCATTTCTTCTTTCAGAGTCAGTGTTTCCTTGCTGAGTTTTGTTCTTGTTGATCTATCCAGAGGTGATAGGGGGATATTGAAGTCTCCAACTACTATTGTGCTGTTAGTGATGTCCTCTTTGAGGTCTGTAAGGAGTTGTTTTAAGTATTTAGCCGGTCGTTCATTGGGTGCGTATATGTTTAAGAGTATGATTTTCTCCTGTTGTACATATCCCTTGATGAATATAAAGTGGCCTTCGCTGTCCCTTCTAATCTTTTTCAACCTGAAATCTATATTGTCGGATACTAGGATGGCCACTCCAGCTTTTTTAAGGGAGTTGTTTGCTTGCAGGATTGTTTTCCATCCTTTGACTTTGAGTCTGTGTTTACTCTGTTTGTTCAGGTGTGTTTCTTGTAAACAGCAGAATGTTGGATTTAATTTCCGGATCCATTTTGCCACTCTGTGTCTCTTGATAGGTGCATTTAGGCCATTGACGTTGAGAGAGATTATTGTTATGGGGTTTTGTGTCATCTTTCTGTGGGGTTAGTTGTTCTTATGGGGTTCCTCCTTAGCTTACAGTAGCCCCTTTAGACCTTCTTTTAAGTTTGGTTTTGAGTCTATGAAGTTCCTGAGCTGTTGTTTATCTGAGAAATAGTGTATGGTTCCTTCGAGTTTGGGGTTACTTCCCTGTGGTTCTGGTACTCCAATGATTCTTATGTTGTTCCTCTTGAACTCATCCCCCAGGGCTCTGATTCGCTCTATAGCCATTTTGAGGTCTTTGGCCATGATTTGTTGTTGTCTATAAGCTTTCTGCAGCTCATCCTCAAGCTCGCTGATTCTGTCTTCGGCTGTAGTCATTCTACTGTTGAGGGCCTCTAGTGAGATTTTTAATTCATCTACCGTTTCCTTTATTTGTGTGACTTCCATTCGTAGGTTTGAAATTTCTGCTCTCATTTCTTCCTGCATTTTTTTGGTAGATCGTTCCAGTGATTCATTCATCTCCTCCCTTAATTTATTGGACGTCTGTTCCATGGTTGCTTGGAGTAGGTCGACTCTCCTCCAGATTTCCTCTCTGAATTGTTTATCTGAGAGGTCGTAGATGTTGGGAGCCTCTTTTGAGGTTTCTAGTATCTTTTCTTCTCCCTCTCTTCGTGGAGGGGATTTTCGCTCCTTCTTCATATTGTTATGGAAGTATAGGATTGGAACTTTGTAGGTGTTTATTCCTACTACCTCTTGCTGAGAGAAGGAGGGGCTCTGTTTGTGCTATTGCTGATGGCAGCTTTATTCCTATTCTAGAAGTCTTCCTTACACTCAGCCTTTTCTTTCTGATTGATGTTGGGGCTTTAATGAAGACTTAAGGCTAAGTTGTCTTTACAAAAGCTTTGCTAAGCTTCTCTTATTCACTGATAATTTTTCTAAACTTAGAGCTGATAGGCTAGTTCGCATAAGTGAATGAGATGTGTTAAAGTGATTTTCAAAGCAAGAAGACTATACCTAATGTGCTAAGGTAGGAAATAATATCTGCGGCCGCGTTAGGGGCCGCAGCTCTGGCAGGAGGCCACGCCCCTTTTAGGCCACGCCCCCTTTCAGGCCACACCCCCATATCTTCCTAGCAGGGGCTCCTGGGACGTGGGTCCCCTGGGAAACGGCAGGGTTGGAGGGAGCCGGACGGACGGGAAAGCTGGGGCGGTGGGATGCGGGAAGTGGCAGCGGCAAGGGTCCAAAGTCCCGGCGGCTGCGTGGGAACCGCTGGTGTTGTTATAAATTTTATTGTGGTATTATTTACTATAACATGTATGAGTTCAGAGTATAATTTTACACATTTTATTTTGAAAAAATTTACAAAAAATTATTGCATTTATTTGTATAAAATAATAGCTTTTATTCTTCAGATATCAGTTTCTTTGGATATCATCAGGCAATTCTGAGTTTAAATTTTGTTTTCTGACTTTGCATAGTACACTTTTTTTCTCTAAGAGTAAAAAATTTTCGGTACAGAGATATGACTCCAGTGGTGAAGCACATGTTTTGCATATGAGAGACCCTGATTTCAATCCCCAGAATTGCATAGCCCCTAGAAATGTCTGAATGAACCTGCCCCAGAATCACAGGATGTAGACCCAGACTTCCACAAATAAAAAAAAAATCACAATTTTTTTGAATACAAGGAAAAACAGAGTGAAAAAAATATAACAAGTCTCATTTATATACCACTGCATATTGCAAAATCTACATTGTTGCAATAAAAACAAAACATGTATTCATCTTTATGTAACGCAGTATTTAATTTTACAGTTTGAACATTAGTCATCTTGTGTTTGATTAAGAAAGGACTATACTATTTGATTAAGTGGTTGAAAACTGGCTTCCTCTAGAAATCCTTCTTTGTAGATTATATCTAGATTACAGACATATTTATAAAGTCAAATTTCACAACTAAATCCACCTATCATTTTTGTAAGTAGGAGCTACTTATTTATGCCAGCATTGCTAATGTGTTTGTACAGTAGGGTAGAGGTCAAGTTGCTGAAGCCATTCAGGGTGTTGATCTACAGGGATGCAGACTTAATCTTTCACTTGGCCCTACAAAGTTTGAGGACTACCAAGCCACCACGGGCACCAGGAACATACCTGGAGCGATGTGGTACTGGGGTAGACTCAGAATTCTAGGGCTTCACGAACTCTTAGCATGTGTTCTACCATTCACTTGAGCTATCTTCCCAGTTTCTATATATATTACTATTTTTCCAACACTGAAATCTACCTCTGTTTTCTCCAAGTAGTATTTTCTAGAAGCTTTGCATGAATGTGATATTTTTATTGAGGTGTTGGGGATTTAACTTGGGACCTCACACTTATTAGGCGTGTGCTTTGCCCTGAGGCACATTCTGGGACAAAATGAATGCCGTTTAATATCCGGATGGATATTATTGTTACCCTCCAAATCTCATAATTACTACCCATTATATTATTACAGTAGCCACAGCCCCTTGTCTATTCTACCTAAAACATGAACGACAACTGAGCACTATTCATGTGAACTCATTTTATCCCATACACTGAAGTGCTGAAAATTCTCAAAATGCCTTCATTTGTCTTCTATTATCTACACTTAGTGACTTTCTTCCAGTCTTTTATTGTCTCTTAACAAACTATTCATACAGATTTCTAATTAGTCTCCCTACATGAATTTTTCTGCCTCAACACATTTACAATGAAGGATTTAAAAATATTCTAATAATAATTCTATATTTTAAGACCCTCAATGACTCCCTGTTGACTCTTTGTTAGGATTATATTCATATTTCTTTTGTAATCTCACCTTAACTGAAACCCCACAGATTGTTGTAGTCCTTTAAGTACTCTTTCAAAGAACCCAGCAGAGAAAAACCAATTAAACATTTCCCATCTCCAGGATGTATCTTGACTTTTCACATGTTGTCACTTTTGGGTATTTCATCGTCAGTTTTTAAACTTAATACATTTGTTCCATATCTTTCCATAGTCACATGAAAATGTATGTGTATTTAGACTATTTATGGACATTCCTTGATAGTTTGCCACAATCTGTTTTACAGATTGTTTACAGAATAGTTTACAAAGTAGCTGATGCACTATATTTTGTAACAAGTACACATTTGCATATCTGTCAAAAGCATGTAAATTCTTTGAAAATGGAAAACATTTTATTGATGTCCTGTGTCATTTTTGCTGAATACTTTTATGAATAAATGATACAGAATGAATAGAGTGCTTTGTAATTATTTTATGATAAAAGTAGTACATACCTGTGACTCATTATATCTTATAGTGACTACCTTTATATACTTTTATTTATTAAAATTTTATTATTTAGAAAAGTTATAGATGGAAGGGTTGGGTTAGATGTCTTATGTATGATTCCATGACAGACAACCTGACCACCTATATTAATAAATTCTGTGAGTGCATTTATTATGTATTTCTAGGTTGTCATTATAGCTGTGGACTTTGCACAGTGTCTGATAATTTATACCATTGAGATAATTTTCTGATTATTTAATGGGTTTATAGAAACTGAACTTGGATTGTGCAAAATGAAGCAGTGTGTATCACTATACATTTCAAGGTCAAAGAAGACAAATTTGTAAGCAACTTAAAATGAGGTAAAGATAAAAATATAAAATATAATAAGAACACCATTGATATATGTGAGAGTTCAGCATAAATTGATTTGTTTAAGTGTATACACTATTAAGAGTAGAACACCTTGATATTCTAACCTTAGGTTCTGAACTTTGAGAATGATGGCTATTCATTCCCTTCTCTCTCCAATATAACTTCTACATAAATTAAGAAATTTAAAGAAGAATCAAATCGTCAACTGTTCTGATCAACCACAGAAGAATCAGTATGTCAACAATTTGTGTTCATCCACCCCCTCACCAAACAAACTTGTATTTGGAAAATGAACACCAAAAATGGTAGTTATAAGGCATGGATTCTTTGAGAATTTATAGGTCAAAGATCTTAAACTTTCTATTATCTAGAACTTCCATACAGGAGTTCTTATTAATGTTACAGTCACCCAGTCTTTAGTATTTTGACTATAGCAGCCTGAACAGATGAATGTAATAAATTAAAAATAAGACCTTAAAATATTTGTGGTTTATTATTAATGTGGTTAAAAAATAATTATATTTATAGATAAATTAGTCTTTCTCAATCCTTAAGATTTCAGAATAATAATAACAATAATATATTTCTTATCATAACAGAGAAAGTATGATTCCTAATGATTAAGCAGATTCATCAACATAGATACATACTATTTGTGAGCAGATCCCAATTCTTCTGTTATCATATATTCTGCCTTTGAGAATTATGTTTGGATAAGAAAAAAATGTATATTTCTTTTAGAGTTTCTTTTGTTTTATTTACTTTTTATTCTTGGAAGGAGAGAGAATATTCTTTGCAGATAAAATAAAAATAGGGATTTCTTTTCAACTGACAAGCTATTAGCTCACTTAACTGGGCATGTGATGGGTTAGTAAGCCCCAATTCTATTTCATACATTGATCTTTTGTGTGATTTCTATGACAATTTAGTTGAAAGTTCAGAGGTTTTAGCTTACCCTTGTTTCCTTTCTCCTTTTCTTTCCTTTCTTTATTAGTATTTTTTTTCCAGTGTGGAGATCAAACCTCAGGCCTCAGCTATGCAAATCAAGTGCTGTACAGCTGAACTATAACCCTTTAAAATTTAGTTTTATGATACAAAAGGTGTGATTTTGTTTTGAAAAGCATATAAAGAATACAGAAGTTTAAATTGCATCTCATGTTGAAATTTCTTAGTTTCCAAATTCAGTGATTCACAGTCATATGGTTGATTACATAATGAATCTTCTGTCCCCATTCTTCAAATTCATACATTGAAGCCTTTTGGAGAAAATTGAAAAAGTCTTGGAATGGAGATCTCTATGGGATCAGTAACCATAAGAGAAGAGTCATGAGCACTAACTTTCTTACACATTCTCTCCTAGTACCTCCCACTTGAAGACACATGAAAAAATGATTATCTACGTGCCAACATCATCTAACTCAACCATTCTGGCACCTATATCACTTTCCCTAACCATGGTGGCACCTTAACTTTAGACTCCATCATCTACAACTATTAGAAAATAGTAATCTGTTGTTTAATCTATCCATCACATACTATTTTGTTATTGCATTCTTATTGACCAATAGGCAGCCAAATCTATATAAGGATCTTCTGATAATAACAGTAACTTAGTAACAATCTGGTGTTCTATAAAATAATTAAAATTTAAACAACAGGACTGAAAATATAGTACAAGGGATAAAGTACTTGACTTGCATGTATGTGATGCTGGTTCCATCCTCAGCACTTCATATGGTCCTCAAGTATTGTCAGGTACAATTCTTGAACACAGAGCCATAAGTAAGCTCTGAATAGCACCAAGTGTTTCCCTCCCTCCCTCCCTCCCTCCCTCCCTCCCTCCCTCCCTCCCTCCCTCCCTTCCTCTCTCCCTCCCTCCCTACAAACAAACAAACAAACACAAAGTCATAATACCCCTTTGATAAAAAAAAAATTTATACTTAAGCAGACATTCAAATTTTTGTTACAGGAGCTGGAGAGATTGTACAACAAACAGGGAACTTCTACATGCATCAGACCCAAGATTGAAAATCAGTATCACCACATATGGACTCCCTGAGCTTAACTGCAGTGATCCCTGACCACAAAGCCAGAAACAATCTCTGGGAACGGTGTGGGTGTAATTCCCCCAAACAAGCAAAACATATTTAAAATGCCCCAGTGTAATCCTTTTTTTCCCAACAATGTTCAAAATATTAAAGATACAACATTAACATTATAAAAACATAAAGAAATAGAAGAAAAAGTGTTCTGTAATTTTTGTTTCTTTTCTTTTCCTTTTTCTTTTTTTTCTTTTTTGAGAACAGGTGCTCCTGTGTGGGGCTAGGAGACTCAAGGCCACACTGGTAATTTTCAATTCTTGGCCAACTATGTTGGTGGTTCAAAGAAATGGCTCAAGGATGCCATGCTGTTTGAATCCTATAGTGCCAGGAATTATTCATGTCACCTTGACGGTACCAGGGCCCCTAGAGCTGCACTCTGAAATGAATGTGGTGCCAGGGATTAAATCAGAGTGCGCTAACCATTGTAAATATCTCCTGACTCCAAAACAGTTTGTGGATATTCTTATTTGTGGATAAGCAAATTCACTCAGATTACTGTAAGGAATATTGTACATGCAACTAATAAATAAATTCCAGGGAACTAAGAGCTTTCACTTCTTCATAGAACATGAAACAGCGGTATCACAAAGTTAGCTCTGCATATAGTAAAGCTGGTAAGAGTTAATCTTGGTTCTCAGAGAAGTTATCACTGGAAATAATACATTTCAGTTTTTAGTTAATGTAAAAGCAAAATATTAAGAAAAAGAGTGTAGGATGACATTACTTTGTCCTTTCCCTCCTTGCCACAAGTAGCTTGTCCCGGTTTTACCCAGAGTTTTAGGCTTACCCCAGTCACACCCATCAAGGTGTTCCCGAATCTCTCCCATCCCTTTGTTTAGCTATAATCACTTCTCCATGCTCTCTTCCCCAAAAGAGTTAATCCTCAGCTTTCTCTTGATCTGACTGCTAATTTGTAAGGTCAGAGCTTCCTAGGATACTGAATTTATATTATATAAGTTAATATTGCCTTTCTCCTCTTCTTGTGCCTTTTGAATAATTTACTTTAAAGCTATGTCTGTTTTCTATAGACACAAGAAGACAATATTATGTTTTTATAACTTGGGAATTAATTGGCCTCGAATATTATTCCCTCCCGGGCCTCTGCTTTCTCCACTTAAGCCTCAGTTGCTCTCAGTTCCTAGCACCCCAAAGTAGGGTCCCCGACGTGGGACGGGAAGGATCCAGGGCAAGCCGTGAGTTATGTACTACCCTGGCATCGAGATGGGCCTGGCCAAAGTGCCTAATTCTTAACTATAAGTTAAGAGCTTGATCATAGACAAATGCTGTCATGATCCAATAGTAATTATGAGACTGGGACCCTGCCAGGGATAGGAAAGACTGATCTGGCCTGAGCACTGTAGTCTGAGATTGAGATGGCCCCAGGAGAGCCATTCTATAAGCTTTAATGCATCTCTTATTGTGTCCATACAAAATAGTTAATATTATGAATTCTTATATGTTTGCTGGCTGAGGAGAAGAGAAACACATTCATGGGACTCCACCTTTGGGTGGATCCTCCTGCTGAAAGAGAATTAAGTCCTAGGAGAAGCATCCCCTGAGGGAAAAGGACCTTACCCTATTGATGGTGACCACACCTATGTGTACGCCCCAACCCCCTCATGCTGGGGAGATTTAACTAGGCTGTAAGAGTGGGTTGCGGGGCCAGATCCACAGGGGCAGCAGATCCACGGGAGCTAGATCCACAGATCCTCAGAGAGACCGAGAGTGGGAGAGAAGCGGAGAAAGAGAATGAAATAAACGGATCGAGCAACCAGTTTGGCCTTCTTCCTTCTTCCTTCCGTCGCCTGCCTTTGACCGACAGCACACACAGCGGTTCCGGGGCACCGAACACGGGTGGTGAGACAGAGCCGCCCGGAGAGCTCGCGAGTGTACTCGCCCCTCAGCGAGCTTTAGTTTTTTACAAAGAGGAAAACTTTTTTTTAAAAAGAGCTGTTTTTCAGTTTTATCAGAATACTAGTGGTTCTGTGTTGGATTTATAGAATATGTGATTTTTTATGAGTTTCCTATCACAACTAACAATTTTTAAAATTGCTATCATTTCTAACAAACTGACATTTATTTAAAAGTTTGAAACAACAGAAATTTCGTATTCTTATAGCTGTAGAGGTCAGACGTCTAAAACAAGCCATCAGGACAACATACTTACTATTTTGAGTTTCTAGGGCAATACCTGTTCCTTGCCATTTTAAGCTTTTAGAAACTGATGGTATTGTTTAACTCACAGCTACATAAGCACAATCGCTGTTTTTATATCATTGTTCTATATTGTTCTCCAAGTTGAACCCTCTGCCTTCCCCTTACAAGGACCCTTATAGTTGACGTGAACTCACTCCAATAAATCACAAAATATTTCTTTATACCAAAAGACTTAGTCACATCTGAAAATTCCATTTTACTCTAGAAAGCAACTTATTCACAGGTTTTAGGGACTAGTACATGGATAGTCTGCCTACCTTCATGTTAGCCAGTTGAGAAGACAAAACAACAACAACTACAGAAGCCCACCACTTTCCTTGCATAATAGCTTCTAAATAGAGTGTTTGAAACAGCTCCCTCCCACGAGGCCTAGAATTTTGGGCTTCTTGCAGCTTCACTTAAATAGCCCTTGCATCATCTTGCAGCTTCACTTAAATAGCTCTTGTAAAGGCGTCCTCTCAATTTCCACTCCGCTTTGAATCCTGTGTCTGTCAGGGCAGGTCAGTGCTGAACTGAGCATGGAATGCAAGAACAACAAGTCATCCCTTTACCTATGAGCACAAACCATCAGCAGATGTGTTAGCTCTTATTTGCTTCAGCTCCTTTCAAAGGTGGTTCTGCATCATTTGGACATCTGTGTCATTTGGAACATTATCTGCACACCGCTGGCACAAGATGTAGCTGAAGCTTGAGCTCACAGGTTCAGTTAGCAGAATTTCTGCCATGTTTCTGTTATCCACTAGATTTGCTTTTAATTTAGTCCTTATTGTCAGTAATTTTTAAAATGTATACCTAATCCTGATGTGTTCTTTTCTGGAAACTTTCATTATTATTCCATTTCTAACTCTCCAACTCATTCCAAACAGAATTAACTGAATTTAAATTTTTTCCCCACGTTCTCATAGAAATCTGTTGGATTTTAGTTTTTATTTATTTATTTATTTGTTTCTTTTTTTTTTTTACCTATTTGCTATATTTTTATTTTTAGTCCCAGAGGGTGTTCAAAAAGTAGACCCTCACCGCATGCATTTGATGGTCAGGTCACTTCCCCACCCTGGATCAATGAAAAAAGGAGGAAAGGGGGGCCAGACTGGTTGGCAATCAGACACTTATTCCAATCTCCGTCTCCCTGTTTATTATTCTCCCCATGCACCTATTCCAGTCTCACAGTGCTCTCCATTCCATTTTCCCCTGCCCCTCATCCCCATCTCTTAATGTTCCTCATGCTCATATCTCTGTGCCCAGTCTCACAGCCTTATTTATAGAGTCAATCATGAAGGGTTGAGGGTAGCCCAAGACAGGTGTGGTTGTACAATCAACAGATGTAAAATCCTTCCCTCTAGGGAAGCTCCTTCTAGGACAAATCGTTATCCAGCAAGGTGATCTGCCTAAGGTCGTGACAATCCAGGGGTGTATTTCTCCTTACTTTAGGTGACATCCATTTATCATCTTAATTCTACTTCTTAATAATAGTAATCATTTTGTAATGGCAGTGTAAGAGACATATTAAGCTTACAAAAAGGCTCTCCTGGGAACATTTCACTATAGTTCCCAGAGTATAGTCATCAGGCCAGATTAGTCCTTCCTAACCCTACCAGGGTCCTTATCCAGTTATTTCTCTTTGGTTCATCAGAATTTGTCCATGACTGTGCTCTTAACTTATTGTAAGTTTTGTGGCTCTTGGCCTGTCCATTTCAATGCCAGGATAGCTTACAGTTTGCCTGGGGTCCACCCAAGTTTCTTCATTGGCACTCTCCTTTTTGGGTGCTAGAAATCAAAGGCAACTGAGGTTTAAGTCAAGTAAATATGACAGATATACAGGAATAAATATTATGCAGAGTCAATTTGCTCCCAAGTTACAAATGCATAGCATTAACTGTCTTCCTGTGTCTATACGAAAAGGACATTGCTCTAAAGTCAGCTATGCAAAGGACATAAAGTAAATAGAAAAGTAATATTTCAGTTATACATACAAAATAGAGAGATCTCTAAACAATCTGGCTTTACAGGTTTCCTTTAGGGGAAATGAGTGATTTTCAGATAGGGGAAGCAGAGCACAAAGGGGAAGTCAAAGACACATTCTGAGGGAATGGAAGTGCTTTGGGAGCATTGTGATGGGTGTTACTCAGAAGACCTAAGCTCCTTGCAGCAGAGGATAAAGAACAAACCAACGTTACCCAAGGCTTTCTTTCTTTCCTTAGAAGTATTCTATTTGATTTTATGTATAAAGTCTAGTAAGACTATGTATAAAAGCAGCAAATTATTTTTCTCTTAAAAGTCCCTTGCTGGTCCAGATAGATAATTCAGAGCTTAAGACACTTGCCTTCCATGTGCTCAACCCTCGTTGATTCCTGGCACTGCACTTAGTCTGTAAGCCTTTCAGGAGTTATCCATGAGCACAAAGTCAGGAGTAATCCCTGAGCACCTTTGAATATGCCTTCCTAACAAAATGAGTCATTGCAATATTGCAAATAATATATTTGCATTACCTGGAGTGATAAAAAAAGTGTGTAAGGCGTTTGCCTTGCATGTGGCCGACTCGGGTTCGATTCCTCCATCCTTCTCGAGAGCCAGGCAAGCTACCAAGAGTATCCCGCCTGCATGGCAGAGCCTGGCAAGCTACCCATGGTGTATTCGATATACCAAAAACAGTAACAACAAGTCTCACAATGGAGACATTACTGATTGCTGCTTGAGCAAATTGATGAACAGTGGGACGACAGTGCTACTGTGCTACCTTCCTTAATTGGGTACCTTTTCCACTAATACTACTTAGAAGAGACTATATTTAATGATATTAAAATATAGGAAACACGCTTGCGAGAGACCCCAGGGGGCGGGGGCGGTGACCCTCGCCCACCGCAGATAGATACTTAAACCCACCTCCCCCACGTGTGCTTCCCTTTGGACCCTGCTGCGGAGCGAGCATGATGGAAGAGCCCAAGGA
This sequence comes from Sorex araneus, assembly GCF_027595985.1. Lineage (NCBI taxonomy): Eukaryota > Metazoa > Chordata > Mammalia > Eulipotyphla > Soricidae > Sorex > Sorex araneus. The sequence goes on along the minus strand of NC_073305.1, from coordinate 122,646,249 downwards.
AGCGCCCTTGGACTCCAAGCAGCCCACTGAACTAATTCCGGCATGGGAGCGGAGACCCCACAGCGGGCTGAAACAGTGGGAACCGGGCATCCCCCAATTCTTTTAACCTCTCTCTCTCAACTCCTTCCTCCTGAGCACAGCGCAGGGTCCGCGGCTTTCTGAGCGCAAAATGGAGACGCCGAGCCTCTCTCTAGGTTTCTCCATCTTATGAGCACCATAAAAGGGTAAAAGTTTGTAGTGATGTTATTTCTGGTTGTACTTTCCCTGGACTTTATACAGAAACCCGAAACCAATTAGCGGCCGCGCGACCTAATGTCATCTTAGCATCAGCAATATGTAATGGTTCCTTTTTAATGGGTCGGACTTTTGTGGGAGATCCTAACAAGAATAGTAAGTCTGTTGCTGAAATATTGAAGGCAATCAAAGTGGTAGCCATCTCTCTAGACTGAACTAAGCTATTTCCCCATGCCAGCTGAGAAGAAATTTTCTTCTTTCTCGGGAAGAAATGCGGCGTGGCGTCAACTATAGTGTGATGTCCATTAAGCAAACAGACCTGGTGGCGTGGGAATGGGATATAAGGGGAAAAATTATGTACATGGAACAGTGGGACGCTGGTGGAATCTCCAGCCGGAGCCGACACCAGCGCAAGACCTTTGGTTCCAGAAACTGCTTGCAGACACTCTACTAGTCTATCAACTAAGCCAGAGCCCCACGCCTGCTGATGACGGGAAATAACCATCCTTTTCGGTTTTTTTTCCCTTGTCAGGCAGCGTGGCGATTACTAAACAGGCGTGAACTCGGTGGCACGGGGCAATGGGGAAAAAGAAAAGTTATGTAACAAACAGTGGGACTTAATATCTCTATATTCTTAGCAGTGGAGAACTATCAAATGCCTCCTTGGCAATAGGACTGTCTTTTTCTTTTTTGGGGGAAACCCCAACAACGGTAGTGAGTTGTGTGTTGAAACATGGAATGTAATCGAGATAAGGCATAAACGAAGTGAAACTTATCACTTACAATGGTGGGGACTGGGGAGGTGGGAGGGGGCGGCAGGTATACTGGGGGGGTTGGTGATGGAAGATGGGCACTGGTGAAGGGAAGGGTGTTTGAGTATTGTATAACTGACATAATCCTGAGAACTATGTAACCCTCCACATGGTGATTCAATAAAATTAAAAATAAATAAATAAATAAATAAAATATAGGAAACAAACAGCTTAAGTTATGCAGACTATATCAAAATGATATTTGTATAGCAAATGTAAAATAATTTTCTCTGAATTTTAAGGTTTATTTTTATTATAAATATAACAATATTTATAATATTTCACCATTTCAAAAAACGAATAAGTTAAATCGTTTATTCTAATTTATTAATATATTTTTCTTTTCTATGCAAAAATGATTAAAGTAGTGCTATTTCATAAAACATTGATTTACCCTCTCTTTGGACTACATATAAACTTATCACTAGCTTTAGTAAAAAAATATTTATTATTGATTATAAGGGGTTTCTGAGAAATGAATTCTATAGGAAAGCAATAATTGAAACTTTATTTCAGACTGAATCTTCATTTCATTATCTTGTCTTATAAAAATAAGTCAAACATATTATCTTAGTAACTTGAACATGAGATATTCTGTAAATGCTTATAAAGATTCATAAGTAGCAATAAATATTTTTTCAAGGAAACCTACATAAATCTACGTGTGAGACTATTGCTTTGTTACATATTTTCTCTAAAACAATTTACATATGGCTGTGTGTCTGTCTAAGAAATTCTTCGGGCCAGCATGCTGAAACTTGCGGTGCTTGTGAAGCCATATGGTCCAGGGATCAAACCTAGCACTCTACAGGGTTGAGAGATAGTGCATAGAAATGGTAGGGCCATTGACTTGCATGTGGCAGACCAGAGTTTCATCCCAGGCAAACCATATGGTTCATTGAGAACCACTAGAAATAATTCTTGGATGCAGAGCCAGGAGTGGAGTGACCCTTGAGCATTGCTGGGTGTGACCCTCCCCCCACCAAAAATAATTCAAAAAACAGCAAGTTGCACACAGGTTTGCCCTTTAAACCCATGTTCTTCCTTCTTCCTTGAACATGTACCTTGTTTACTTGTCTTTGTGGTTTTTTTTTTTGCTTGCTTATTTCCACCCTAGGGAATTTTGTGTTCTTTCTTGAGAATGTACTTCTCTTTCTCTCCTCGCATCTTTCTAAAGAAGTTTCAATAAAGACTATATTGATTCATATGCAACAACAGCAACAACAACAACTTGTAAATAAAAAATAGAAAAATAGAAAGCAAGGGAATTACTAGAAAATCATTTGGTTGATATAATAACTATAAAGTTAGTATATACAATTAATAATTAGGAAAATAATTGAATGATAGTATTATATTTATATAAGACTACATATTAGATTGAGTAAAGAAAAAATATGCACGGGCAGTTTAGAAATTGAGACTACTTTCACTTTTCCAGAAAATAGTCCAATAGATTGATTTGAGGATCTCTACTGCTTTCTGCCGGATCTTTTATGTTTCAAACAATATGTGCAGTTATTATGTCAGTAGGAAATGGGAAAGGTGTGAAGAGGTTTAGCAACTGTCAGGGTAAGCTGAAGTGGATCCTGGCGTTTGTTGACCAGGTTGATATTTTTCCTCAGTGAAAATTTGAAACTCAGAAATTTCTCCTCTCTCAGAGCATGTATTGAGATCAAGGGAGTCTTGAGGGTTGGGAGAAAGTGAGTGTAGGTTACATTCTAGAGGACTTTTCTGTTGACCTCTTATGTTCTACCTGTCTTACATCCCTACTATTATCATTCATCATTCCAGAGACCATAGCTGGACCAATAGCCCCATCCTGGGTCACAGCTGAAGTTATTATTTATCTCCATTCGCTGAATAAATCCAATGATGCAGAAAGTGTTCTCCTTTCTTATAATGTCTCTGTGATGGTCTCCATGATGCCATGCATACTCTGATTTTACCGTGTAGGATTCTTTCAGTGATGCTTCTTTCTAATCAATTGTTTGTTTTTCATCTTGGCAACAAAGTGAGGAATCCCCTCTAGTACCATAATGACGATATTGTCTTTGTCTCTATATTTTATTTATTTAGGAAGAGAGTTGGTACAGCAAATTTTATGGAAAATATTTCTTTTTTTTTTAAATTTTTTTATTGAGTCACCATGTGGAAAGTTACAAAGTTTTCAGGTTTAAATCTCAGTTATACAATGCTCGAATACCCATCCCTTCACCAGTGCACATATTCCACACCAAGAATCCCAGTATAGCTCCACCCCGCCCCCCCACACCCCTAACCCCCCACGCCCCTAGCCCCCCCACCCTAAGCCCCCCCTGCCTGTGTAACTAATAAATTTCACTTTACTTTCACTTTGATTTCATACAATATTTCAACAAAACTCACTATTATTGTTTGGAGAGTCTCTCCCCTAAAGTCAGACCTGCTGAAAAGGAAGCATTAGATAATTTGTTTTCCATTGCTGAGGATGAAGAGGTATGAGGTCGAGTGCCCACACTTAGTGGCCTCTTGGTTTTGGGTTTCTGTATTTTAGTATTTTAGTAACTAAGTTCAGAGAGATATCTGCCAGAAGTTGCATCATCGCCAACTTGTACTTCTCAGTTACATTATATTCCACATATGAGTGCAATCTTTCTATGTCTGTCTCTTTCTTTCTGACTCATTTCACTCAACATGATACTTTCTATGTTGATCCATTTATATGCAAATTTCATGACTTCATGTTTTCTGACGGCTACATAGTATTCCATTGTGTAGATGTACCAGAGTTTCTTTAACCAGTCATCTGTTTTGGGGCACTCTGGTTTTTTCCAGATTCTGGCTATTGTAAACAGTGCTGCAATGAACATAGAAATACAGATGCCATCTCTACTATACCTTTTTGCCTTTCCGGGATATATTCCTAGGAGTGGTATTGCTGGGTCAAATGGAAGCTCAATTTCTAATTTTTTGAGAATCGTCCATATTGTTTTCCAAAAGGGCTGAACCAGTCAGCATTCCCACCAGTAGTGAAGAAGAGTCCCTTTCTCCCCACATCCACGCCAACACCGGTTGCTTTTGTTTTTTGGGATGTGGGCCAGTCTCTGTGGTGTGAGATGATATCTCATGGTTGTTTTGATCTGCATTTCCCTGATGATTAGTGATGTGGAACATTTTCTCATGTGCCTCTGAGCCATTCGGATTTCTTCTTTAGGAAAGTTTCTGTTCAATTCATCACCCCATTTTTTGATCGGGTTGGCAGTTTTCTTCTTGTGGAGTTCAACCAGTGCATTGTATATCCTTGTTATCAACCCTTTATTGGATGGGTACTGCGTAAATATCCTTTCCCATTCTGTAGATTGTCTTTGTACTTTGGTCACTGTTTCTCTTGAGGTGCAGAAGCTTCTTAGTTTGAGATAGTCCCATTTATTTATCTCTGTTTTCACTTGCTTGGCCAGTGGTGTGTCAGCTTTGAAGATACCTTTGGCTTCAATGTCGTGGAGGGTTTTGCCGACCTTGTCTTCAATGTACCTTAGGGATTCTGGTCTGATGTTGAGGTCCTTAATCCATTTTGATCTGACTTTTGTACATGGTGATAGGTGGAGGTCGAAGCCCATTTTTTTGCATGTAGCTGTCCAGTTTTGCCAGCACAATTTGTTTGACATGTGTTCCTTGCTCCACTTGGCCTTTTTTGCTCCCTTATCAAAGATTAGATGGTCATATATTTGGGGGGATGTGTCAGAGTATTCAACCCTGTTCCATTGGTCTGCGCTCTGCCTTTGTTCCAGTAACAAGCTGTTTTAATGACTACCACTTTGTAGTAGAGTTGGAAGTTGGGGAGGTTGATTCCTCCCATTTTCTTTTTCCCAAGAATTGCTTTAGCTATTTGTGGGGGCTTATTGTTCCATATGAATTTCAGGAGCGCTTGCTCCATTTCTTTGAAGAATGACAAGGGTATCCCTATAGGGATCGCATTGAATTTGTACAATGCTTTGGGGAGAATTGCCATTTTGACAATATTAATTCTTCAAATCCATGAGCAAGGGATATTTTTCCATTTCCTCATGTCTTCTTTTATTTCCTGAAGTAGCGTTTTGTAGTTTTCATTGTACAAGTCCGTTACCTCCTTAGTTAAGCTGATTCCGAGGTATTTGATTTTTTGAGGCACAATTGTGAACGGGATAGCTTTTATCATGTCGCTTTCTTCTCTCTCACTATTTGCATATAAGAAAACCATGGACTTTTGGGTATTGATTTTATAGCCTGCAACTTTACTATACGAGTCTATTGTTTCTAGGAGTTTCTTGGTAGAGGTTTTAGGGTTTTCTAAGTATAATATCATATCATCAGCGAATAGTGAGAGCTTGATTTCTTCCTTTCCTAACTGAATGCCCTTAATATCTTTTTCTTGCCTAATCACTATTGCAAGTACTTCCAGTACTATATTGAACAGAAAAGGAGAGAGTGGGCATCCTTGTCTTGTCCCTGTTCTCAGAGGGAAGGGTCTTAGTTTTTCCCCATTGAGGATGATGCTTGCCATAGGCTTGTGGTAGATGGCTTTGACTATATTGAGGAAGGTCCCTTCTATACCCATTTTGGTGAGAGTTTTCATCATAAACAGGTGCTGGATCTTGTCAAATGCTTTCTCTGCATCTATTGATATGATTATATGATTTTATCTTTTCTTTTGTTGATATGATGGATTATGTTGATTGATTTCCGAGTGGTAAACCATCCTTTCATCCCCGGGATGAATCCCACTTGGTCGTGGTGTATGATCTTTTTGATGAGTTGTTGAATTCTGTTTGCTAATATTTTGTTGAGAATCTTCTCATCTGTGTTCATCAGGGATATTGGCCTGTAGTTTTCTTTTTTTGTGGTGTCCTTGTTTGCTTTTGGTATTAGGGAGATGTGAGCCTCATAGAAACTATTTGGGAGGGTTTCTGTTTCTTCAATTTCCTGGAAAAGCTTGAGAAGAACTGGCAATAGGTCCTCTTTAAATGTTTGGAAGAATTCGCTAGTGAATCCGTCTGGGCCTGGGCTTTTGTTTTTGGGAAGACTTTTGATTACCGTTTCAATTTCCTTGATGTTAATAGGACTATTCAGGAACTCCAGGTCTTCTTGGTTCAGCCTTGGGAGATTATAGGAATCCAGGAATTTATCCATTTCTTCTAGGTTCTCTTGTTTCGTGGCATACAGATTTTCAAAGTAGTCTCTGATGATCTTTTGAATTTCATTGGTTTCTGTTTCGATGTCCCCCTTTTCATTTCTGATTTGACTTATAAGTGTTCTCTTTCTCTCTTTCTTTGTGAGTCTTGCTAGTGGTTTATCAATCTTATTTATTTTCTCAAAGAACCAGCTCTTGGTTTTATTGATCTTTCGAATTGTCTTTTGGGTTTCCATGTCGTTAATTTCTGCTCTATGTTTTATTATCTCTTTCCTTCTGCCTGGTTTGGGCTCCTTTTGTTGGTCCTTTTCTAGGGTCTTGAGCTGTGAAGTCAAGTTATTTATGCGGGCCCTTTCTTCCTTCCTGAGATATGCTTGCAGAGCTATAAATTTTCCCCTTAAAATGGCTTTAGCTGCGTCCCACAGGTTCTGGTAGCTTGTGTCTTCATTCTCATTTGTTTCCAGGTACCTTTTGATTTCTTCCTTGATTTCCTTCCTGACCCACTCATTATTCAACATCGAGCTATTTAATTTCCAGGCGTTTGATTTATTTTTCTGCATCTTTCCATGATTAACTTCTATTTTCAGTGCATCATGGCTTGAAAAAATAGCTGGTACAATGTCTATTTTGTTGATTCTGTTGAGGTATGTTGTGTGTCCCAGCGCATGGTCAATTCTAGAAAATGTTCCATGTGCACTGGAAAAGAATGTGTATTCCCCTTTTTTTTTTGGATATAGAGCCCTGTATAGATCTATTAGCACTCTCTCTTCTATTTCTTCCTTCAAAGCCATTATTTCCTTGGTGAGTTTTAATCTTCTTGATCTTTCCAGAGGTGATAGGGTGGTGTTGAAGTCTCCAACTACTATTGTGTTGCCCACAATGTCCTTCTTAAGGTCTGTTAGCAGCTGTTGTAGGTATTTAGCTGGTCCCTCATTGGGTGCATACACGTTTAGGAGTGTGATTTCTTCCTGCTGTACATATCCCTTGATTAATAAAAAGTGGCCTTCACTATCCCTTCTAATCTTTTTCAACCTGAAGTCTATGTTGTCTGATACTAGTAAAACCACCCCAGCTTTTTTGAGGGAGTTGTTTGCTTGCAGAATTGTTTTCCATCCTTTTACTTTGAGTCTGTGTTTGTTCTGGCTATTCAGATGTGTTTCTTGCACTCAGCAGAATGTTGGGTTGAGTCTCTGAATCCATTTTGCCAGTCTGTGTCTCTTAATTGGTGAATTAAGACCATTGACATTGAGAGAGATTATTGTCATAGGGTTTTGTGCCATCTTTCTGTAAATATTTGTTGTGCTTTTAGGGGTTTTTCTTGTCTTATAGTAGCCCCTTTAGACCTTCTTTTAGGTTTGGTTTAGAGTCTATGAAGTTCCTGAGTTGTTGTTTATCCCCAAAATAGTGTATAATTCCTTCGAGTTTGAATGAGAGTTTGGCCGGATAAAGTATTCTTGGTGAGGCATTCATTTCATTGAGTTTTTTCACTATATCCCACCACTGCCTTCGAGCTTGAAGGGTTTTCTCCGATAGGTCTGCTGTGAACCTAAGGGGTGCTCCATTGTATGTGATTTCCTTCTTCGACCTTGCGGCTTGCAGTAATGTGTCTCTATCTGTTACGTCCATCATCCTAACTATGATATGTCTTGGAGTTTTTCTGTTAGGGTCTCTTTTAGCTGGTACCCTTCTGGCTCCTTGAATCTGGATGTCTGCATTGTCCAGCTCTGGGAACTTTTTAGCAATGATTTTTTTGACTGTGGCTTTTTCATTGGGGTTGGTTCCCTGTCCTTCTGGTAGTCCAATGATTCTAATGTTGTTCCTCTTGAATTCATCCCCTAGGACTCTAATTCTCCCTAGAGCTATTTTGAGGTCTCTCCCCATTGATTGTTGTTGCCTATAGGCTTCCTGGAGCTGATCTTCAAGCTCACTGATTCTGTCCTCTGCTGCAGTCATTCTATTGTTAAGGGCACCCACTGAGTTTTTTAATTCATCTACCGAATCCTTGATTTGTGACATTTCCTTCTGTAGGTTTTTTCTTTCTGTTCTCATTTCTTCCCGTAATTTCTCAGTTGTCTGTTGTATCGTTTCTGTGAGGTCCTCCTTTAATGTAACGAATACCTTGTCAAACTTTCGATTGAGTTGATTGAACATCTTGAGGATTTCAGCTCTGAATTCTTTATCGGAGAGCTCCAGTTTGTAGGTAAGGTCTGCTGATGCATCAAGACTCTTTTTTTTGTCCTCTCCTTGTGGCGGGGATTTGCGCTGTTTCTTCATATCTCTGTGGTAGTATGGCAAAGGGGCCTTGAAGTTCACCTCTGGTTGTGAAAAAGGATTCTGAATGGCCTTGGTCAGTGGTGAATCAATTTCTTCTGTACTCCCTCTAGAAGATGTCCCTCTCTGATGTTCCTCTATTATTTATGTGAAACTTCAAGCAATAGTTTTTGAGAGTGAGGTCCGTTAGCTTTGGCTTGAATAGCTGCTTCTATTCGTTGGTAGTTTTCGAACTTTTGAATTCCTAGGAACTTATTTAGGAAGTATTTTAAGGCCCTCTAAGATGATATAGGTGATAATCAGGGATATAGGTGATGAATATTGAGAAGTACCAAATAATTGCTTGGTATTCTAAAAAAAAATAACTGCGGCCGCGTTATCGGCCCCGGCTCTGAGGAGGCCACGTCCACTTTGTTGAAACCACGCCCACGTTTGTTGAGGCCACGCCCACTAACACAATGTGGCTGGGTGACCTCAGGGGGTGGGGAGGTGCAGGCGCAGATGGGATGGCACCTGTTCACTCCACTAACCTGAAAAAGGGAGCGCTGGAAAATATTTCTAAGCAATAAAGGACATTTTATTCTGCTAATACTTCTTGAAAAGAAGAAAAGATGTTATATAATTTTAAATTTTAATAGAAAAGTATGTGAATGTGTGTTAATATTTTAAGTGTAGCCTTAAAAGAAATGCAATATTTATTATTAAATCAGAAAAATAAAAATAAAAGAGAATTAAAATCATCTTTCTATTACTTTCTACAACAATGAAATAAATAAAATCTTAATAAAAGAGTCAAGGTAAATGTAAACCAGAAAATAAAATGAAAAGGTAATTAAGATAGGCTTTAATAAACTCAATTTAGAAGAATTGCTCAGACAGACTACCACGACAAGAAAAATCTGGTTATTGCTTCCAAGATTGCAAATAAAAGGATGACTAATAAAATATGTAGCAAGGGCTACAAAAAAGAAAACAGTCACATTAATATTAATATTGGTCAACATAAGATTTAGGGAAAAATTATAACTTAAATTCTATTTGTCTAGTCATTATCAACTATTTATCTTTGAGGAATGCAGTATATATTAATGCACAATATAGTATGTACACTTGTGAAAATGCAAATATAAGTTATATTCCAATTGTTGTTTAAGATTGTATTATGTATATATGCACCTATGCACATATATACATGTAACCCACATATGTGCCATAACTAACATAATTTGGAGTTAGATATTTATCTATATCAGTTATATTAAGGCCAACTTAGAGAAGATATTGTTGGTTTGGTTACAGTTTATAGAAACATTTGTTGTGGTGTAGGATAACATGGGATTTGTCCTTTTAGCCTTGCCGGGGAACTTAGTTTACCTTAAAGCAATGTCCTTTCTGTATGGACACAGGAAGACAGTTAATAATATGCTTTGTAACTTGGTTGCTGATTGACTACAATAATATTTACTCCCGGGCATCTGCTTTCCTAGCACCCTAAAAGCAGGGTCCTGACGAGGGACAGAATGGACCCAGGGCAAGCTGTGAGCTACCCTGGCATTGAATTGGGCCAGGCCAAAGCGCCACAACACTCAACTATAAGTTGAGAGCATTGTCATAGACAAATGCTGTCATGATCCAAAAGTAATGACGAGACTAGGACCCTGCTGGGGTTAGGAAGATTAACCTGGCCTGAGGACTGTGGTATAGAATATAGTGAATGTCCTCAGAAAGAACCAAACTTTAAGTTTATATCTCTTACTGTGCTCATACACAGCATGAGCACAGTAAGAGATATAAATATTAGAAGTAAATATTAGAAGTAAATTTACTCTAACTATTTAAGCGTATTACTAGCTGAGGAAGGAAGAATGGGACACATCCTGACACACCCTTGTTTGGACCCCACCCTTGAGCGGATCTCCTAGTTATCTCATCAAAATCCTTAGATGAGATTTTGTTAATCTCCTCGAGAAATGGTCTCACCCTTCTTTGTTGATTTGTTAATGTTCAACCCACCTTTGTGTCACCACCCTATGTAATTTGCCATATAAACTAAGACTGTGAGGGCACTGAGGAGAGACAGAAGAAGACAGAAGAGACAGAAAAGGAGACACACGAGAGGAGACGGGAGAATAACAGAGAAGACACGGAAGCAGAGACAGAAAGAGGTCGGAAGAGACCAGAAGAGAGACTACAGAGACAGAGACAGAGAGACAGACAAAAGAGAGCACAGGGCACACACAGAAGCAGAGCACAAGGAGGAGCCGTCCTGATCCGGTCCATACACAGAGGCTCGAGAACACCGAACACAAGCAGAACACGAGCAGTGCGTTTGAGAGAGAGAGCTGCCCGGAGTGCCCGCTGACAACAGAACGACAGGGCACAGCATCAGCATGTCTCGGCACAACATCGCACAACATCGCGTCTCCCCCTCCCTCGTGCGTCTCCCCCACCCTCAAGCGTGCGCCGCCATTGTGATTTTTTACATTGTGGTAGGAGATATACCTATAGAAGTCAGGGTGCTTGCCTTGCACACAGCTGATGGGGGTTCAATCCCTGGCATTTCATATGGTCCTCCAAGCCCTCCAGAGTGATCCCTGAGCACAGAGTCAAGAGTAAGCCCTGAGCACTATCAGCTGTAGCCCAACCATAACCCTCAAAAAAAAAATTTCTTTTATTAGATATCTTTGTTTGCAAGTGTCTCATGTATTAGGAGAATGATGGTTTCATTTACAAAACAAGATGCTCTTGGAGAACTTTACATAAAAAGGCATCATAATACCTGTTGGCCATCTCAGTTTTGCAAACCCAAGTTTTTCCTTGAAAACATAACTTTCCTGCTTGTCACTCTACCTTTGCTTGCACTTTCCACTCTGGAGAATTCTACGCTCTATTTTGAACACTAATTCCCCACCTCTCTCTCCCTTCCCATTTCTCTAAGTAAGTTTCACTCAATAAAAACTATGCTGCTTCACACACACAGATACACATACTCAAAGAGTTGATGGCCATCTTAACTATGCAAATGTGGAACCTCTGTCACTTTGCTAGCAGAATGCTTTTAGAAAGAAAGATTTTCTTTTAAATTCAGCATTCAGCCTGCAGTAAATTATTCAGTCTCCCTGGACATGAGAAGAATTTGTTAAGATGTTTGTTAGTCTACTATAATAAAAAAAAAAAAAACCCACCAGTCATCTCTTAGATTTTCACATAGAAAATCAGATAAGAAAAAAATGGTAAAAATGCATCCTCAGTACATTTATTAAAGATTCCAAGAGAAAACTTTAGAAAATGAACATTCTAAGAGTTTCCTTCTTAAATGTTTGTATACATTTTGTGGAAATGACTCTATATTTATACTTGAAACATTTTATAAGGATATATAAATTGCATTTTATATTTACAGAGTGCTATTATGCAGGGTAATATACATTTTATGAATAAAGATGCATTCCTCTTTATTATGAGAGGAGAATAAGAAAGATATTTCAGATGTTAGAAGTAGACTAAAGGTTTAAGGGATCAACTTTTGTACAAAATTAAAATTTCTCATTCTATTGTCATAACTGCTTTCTTTAACATATAAGAAGCTACAAAAGTCAAATTAGCATAATGAATGTATTTTTAAAATATATAAGTAAAAATAACAAAGTACACAATTTGAATTTTAAATTTATGAAATTAATATTTTTATCATATTTTATACCTCTAGAAAGTAGGATCAGTTTTTCTGAGATTTCTTAAATTTCATATAAAGATCTAATTAATAATAATAACTAATTATATTTATGTTCCCACCTAGTATTCTGTAAGCTTGTATCTGAGAGCAATAGAACAGCAGTAGGGTGTTCACCTTTCATGTGGCCGACCCATGTTTGATTCTTCCACCCCTCTCGGAGAGCCGAGCAAGCTACAGAGAGTATCGCACCCACATGGCAGAGCCTGGCAAGCTACCCGTGGCATATTGGATATGCCAAAAACAGTAACAATAATTCTCACAATGAGAGACGTTACTGGTGCCCGCTCAAACAAATCGATAAGCAACGGAATGAAAGTGACAGTGACAGGTTTTAGAAAACTCTACTTTTTGCTGGAGCAATAGTACAGCCAGTAGGGCACTTGCCTTTCATGCAATCAACCTGAGTTTTATCCCTGGTGCCCCATAAGGTCCTCAAAACCCACCAGGAGAAATTCCTGAGTGCAGAGCCAAGAGTAAGCTTTGAGCATCACTGAGTGTGTCCCATCCTTTCTCTCCATCACAAACAAAAGAAAAATATATTAACAATCAATTCTTATTTGAATTTTGACTATACTCAATAATTCTTGTAGGACCTTGTAGTAATGGACAACTAACTCAGGACTCCTGCATGCAAAGTACACACACATCAACCTTTTTAACTATCTCTCATATTTTTGAACCAATGGCTTTTAAAAAACAGTTTAAAGTTGTATGAAAATAGACTGAGGTAAATAGTAAAATAAATGATAAACAATGTTTTTTAAAATTCCAAGGAACATTTATGCAGTGGTAACATCAGCTTCACCAACACATCAATGTAGCACCGTAGCACTGTCATCTCATTACTCATCCATTTGCTTGAGCGGGCACCAGTAATGTCTCCATTGTGGTCCTGTTGTTACTGTTTTTGGCATATTGAATATGCCAGGGGTAGCTTCCCAGGCTGTACAAGAGTGATGGAGGAATCAAACCCGGGTCAGCTGAGTGCAAGGCCAACACTCTACCGCTGTGCTATCACTCCAGTCCATCAATGTAATTCGTGAAAATAATATTTAAAGCTGAAGTTTTTTTTTATTACTAGTCATTAATATTAATTTTATAATGCACTTTGAATTGATTCAATAAAGAAAAACAAAATCCAGATACCAAGATATGAAGAACTTGTCAGTGGTCCTTATTTCTAAACTCATAATAATGTCTGAATAAAATGGAAAATGTATTAGGAGAGAATTCCAGAGTTTTAGTCTCAAGAACACACTGTAAGAAAAAAATTATTTTTTACTTCAATATTTTGAGGGGATGTTCTCTTAACAATTGCTCAGTGGGCCTTGCATTGTCACCTCCCTGTGATCCTAGCATTGTTTGGGGGCCTCTGGGGTCACACCCTGCAATGCTCTGGAACCATGTGGTATTAGGAATCAAAACAGGTCAAACATAGCCAAGGTATTTCAGCCCTAACACTATCTCGCAGGTACCTCTGTTCATTATTTTGTAGTGCGAGGATGGAACAGTGAGTCTCACACTTGTAAAATGAGTGCTAATGGGATTTTTCTCTGATGAGAATTTAAGTCTTTTAATTAAAAACAAGCTGGGGAGCTCTCCCATGTAGTTCTCAAGAGGATGGGTCCATTCCCAGCTGTAACTCAGTTAGGTTGTGAGTCCAACAGTTCAAGGTTTGGGCCCAATGTTGCTGAGTTTCTTGCCCCCTTCACTAGTACACATTCAGTAGAAGTAACTTCCCTTTCTGCCCGAGACTGTAATTTTTTTTTTTTTGCTTTTTTTTGGGTCACACCTGGCTCTGCACAGGGGTTACTCCTGGCTCTGCACTCAGGAATTACTCCTGGCGGTACTCAGGGTACCATATGGGATGCTCGGGATCGAACCCAGGCCTCGTGCAAGGCAAAGGCCCTACCCGCTGTGCTATCGCTCCAGCCTTGTGACTGTAATTCTTTAGGTTTTTCATTTTCTTAGTTTTTTTTGGTTTCTGGGATTGCTCATACAATTTCTTTAGAATCTTTGTTATTGGTTCCTTAACTCCCTTTTAATCACTTATCTAGTATTTGTTAATTTAAATGTATCAGTAATTCCATCTCTTGTTATGCTTTTGTGGAGAGTGTTTTTTATAGAAAGCATTGCCTTGATATTTGTTTTCTTTGGAGGAGCAGCTTCTGATAATTTATTTTTATGGAATTAGGAATAAGCTAGTCTTGGTTAATTTGGTAGAAAGGGAAACCTCCAAATACTTGCATTACAAATGTATGGATACGTGATGAATAAAATGTAACCTTAAATTGTTTTAATTATCTTACTTTTTTATGTGAAAGTTATTTAAACAACAAAACATTTAATTTTAAACTTACGTACATAACTTCTAAAAAATATAAAGGGTGAGAGAGACAATACAGGGTTTAAGGCACTTGCCATGCATTCAAATGACCCTGGCACCATATATGTTTCCTAAGTACCACTAGAAGTGATCCCTGAGCACAGAACTAGGAGTAATACCTGAGTACTAGGGGGTATAGCACCAAAAAAAAAAAACCACCCAGACAAAACCAGCAAGTTCAAATATAACAATAAAAGTTAAATTGCTAATTTTGTAGAAAGAATTTCAGGTCACACCAGAGGAGCTGCAGAGACTGGGGCGACATACTACCCAGGGAGGTACTCTGTAATGTCAAAGTTCAATTATGGCATTGTAACATCTCCATTAAAGAGGGGCTCACTACAAAAATGATAAGATATTAGGAAGAAAATAATAGGAGTAAAAGTAATCTGCCCAAGACTATATTATTAGAAATATCAATCAGATATTATAAATAGTTTTCAAATCATCAGAAATATAAGGAAGGAAATGAAAACATAAGAATGAATGTGACAGACAATCAGTGTGATGGAATCAAATTTGATAAAGGAACAAATATAACATCTAGGAATGAAAAATCTAATAAGATTCTCACAGAAATCAATAAGAGAGATAAACTTAAGATTAGGCACATGAAGGATTGAATTATTAGCATACAAAGCAGGAAAAAATAACTTCCTAAGCAATATGCAAGAAACATTGAAAAACATACAAGAGAAAACTTATTTGAACAATGGACCTGTACAAAAGGACTACCAATAGTATGGGGAAATACCATAATTAAAGAGACTTTGACCACGTGTGTGCGGCCTCTCCGCAGCTGCATGAGCGTTACTCCAGATGCCAGCTAAATTTTTCGGCATGGGCAGCTCCTCGCAGAATGTCTCCAGACTGAGAACTAAGCTGCAGCCCCATGCCCGCCCAGGAGGGGAAAGGTATTTCTCTCTCTCTCTCGCCTCTTGCTTGTGGGGGTGAAGGGCGTGGTGATCGCCATATTATGAGGACCACAGATGGGGTTTACGACTGCAGCAGTAGGATGCGAGGATGCTCTTGGGAAGGTGGGTGGCACTGGCCCCTCCCACCGCCAAGATGTGATCCTGGGGGCCGCACATGTGTGCGGCCTCTCCGCAGCTGCATGAGCGTGACTCCAGATGCCAGCTAAATTTTTCGGCATGGGCAGCTCCTTGCAGAATGTCTCCAGACTGAGAACTAAGCCACGGCCCTAGCCTGCCCAGGAGGGGAAAGGTATCTCTCTCTCACCTCTTCCTTGCCGAGGGTGAAGGGCGTGGTGACCGCCATATTATGAGGACCACAGATGGGGTTTACAAGCTTGCAGTGATCCAATACCTGGAAGAAATCTCCCTGGACTTAGTTGCTAAAGTACAGAAATCCAAAACCGCGCGGCAGCTACTGCGGCCACGCGAATTCATATCTCTTCACAACAAGTCTGACTAGTGGGGTACTCCTAACAATAATAGTGAGGTTTGTGTTGAAATATTGAATGTAACCATAGTAAATAGAAAGTAAAGTGAAATTTATCAGTTACATGGCAGGGGCAGGTGCTTGGGGGCAGGATGGGAGGTGTGCTTTTTTTGGGGGGGGGGTTGGATATGGGCACTGGTGAAGGGATGGTTGTTTCAGCATTGTATAACTGAGACTTAAGCCTGAAAGCATTGTAATTTTCCACATGGTGATTCAATAAAATAAATTTTTTTTTTTTAAAAAAAGAGACTCTGAGCATTCGAGACTGATTATTGTGAGTTGATTATCTGAGGATCTTCTGATTTAGGTAGTACAAGATAACTCAAGCAATTGTCTGGCAAATGATTTGGTGGTGAACACACTTGCCTCACAGGCATGACCAATGAGTGTGACCCTCACTGTCACTGCAAGCACCAAATTTGTTCCCGAAAGCTATATTGTTTGTGCTTGACTACTCAGCTGCCTGATAGGGCAAGAACAAGTATCTATTTCTGACTTTACCTCTCCCAAATGTATAAGGACACTAAAACTGATAGTG
Organism: Sorex araneus; assembly: GCF_027595985.1. Taxonomy (NCBI): domain Eukaryota; kingdom Metazoa; phylum Chordata; class Mammalia; order Eulipotyphla; family Soricidae; genus Sorex; species Sorex araneus. Next base: position 122,629,662 of record NC_073305.1, on the reverse strand, counting down.
ACCATTACCTTATAAAGCTATGTGAAGGCTCCTGGATAGTACATGTCCAGGCACCACAGCAGCCTCCAGAGAGCTCTATAACCAGAATGTGCGCACACACATCCCACTGAAGAACATGGCTCATTATCAGCATAAGCACAGGTCCCTCACCAGAGGAAGGTGTGCCCGGGTGCACAGAGCTTTCTTAAAGAACTCCAATCATTGCATTTCTCAAGTTACATTTTATGACTATTTACAAACAAGCACATATTTAAATATACAGTCTCCTGCCCCCTCACCTCGCTGTCTTCACCAGGGCCCCTGAGAGGGGGGCAGGTTGAGTTTCCCTCCTAACCCTGAGCAGAGCTCTGGCAGCTGAAGACCTCCAGAACCCAGCCACAACCATGCTTGAGGCCACTCTCCACATGCTCGGACGAGCCTCCCTCATGAAGGAACTGGCAGAGGAACCCAGGTGTATGGGACCCTTGGCTGAGATCTCCAAGCCTGCTCAGATCAAGACTGGGACTCCTCCACCCAGATCCCCCTTTATCCAGTAGCTTCAGTCACACCCACAAACTGATCCCAGCGTCCTGTAATCCTATCAATGGCCAAGATCCAGAAAATATAAAACAAAGCTCCTGGAAGTGACCCCTTATTGACTAGTTCTCCCTCTTAGAGAACCCGACAAGCTACCAAGAGTATTCTGCCTGCACGGCAGAGCCTGGCAAGCTCCCGGTGGCATATTAGATATGCCCCAAACAGTAACAATGATAGTTCTCGTTCCCCTGATCCTGAAAGAGCCACCAATGCAGCACTTTTGGGAAGGATGAGTAAAGAGAGGCTGCTAAAATCTCAGGGCTAGGACAAATGGAGACATTACTGGCACCTGCTCAAGTAAATTGATGAACAATGAGATGACAGTGATACAGTGATATATTTAAATAAAACCTAAGAAATATTTTTTATATACAAAATGCTTTACAGAGGGCCTGGGGTTGGCTTCATGGCAAATGTGCCTGCTGATATGAAGGTGCAGGTTTGATTTCTGGTGTGTTGAGTATGGTCCTAGACACTCCGGTATTTTGGTCTTGCTCTTCCTCAGAAGAGTGTGTGCTCTCTCTGCGCAGTTTGATCAGTGTGTGAGAAAATCACAATGGAAGTGTGCCATCCCCAGCAAATAGCACAACAAAAGCTGGGCAAGCTCAATGGCCAGAGTACAACCTTTGTCAAACAATTGTGTGAACACCATAGTGACCCTGGAAAACAGTACAACTGGCATTTGCATCAGTACTACAACTTACAGGACTTTAACACCTTGCGGATATGTGTAAACAACACAGTTTAAAAGTGTGCTATTTCTGGCAGTTGCTACAACTGAGTATGTAAGAAACACACCAAGCACATATACACCCCAGTCTTCACAACAAGCAACAACAATGGGAAAAGAGAGAAAGGGTGATGAAAAGCAAAATGTTTTTATTCTCTGAAAGAACTTTGAATCTTTTAGTCTGTAATCCATTTATCTATTCCTTTTTATCGTAACTCTAGGTCACAGTGCCTGCTTCTACCACATTCTTAACTTTTATGCTAAGTTCTATGCTTGATTATAATCTGTTGGAGGTCAACATGCTTATACAGAAGAAAGTTTCCTTCAAAAAAATATTTTTTCAGGCTGTTATCGAAAGAAGATCACTGTCTGTGGTGTAACTTTTCTCCCATTCCGGGTTTTTGTTCAAACACAGGTTTAAGAATACTCCTTCCCCATTTGCTTTCATTTCAAGTAGTTCAATTTACTTCCCTATTGTTTTTATTTCAACCATGCATATTTCAACCATCCTTCTTGTCAAACTATCCTAAAAAGTGGTTATCTTCTCAGAAGCTGTTATTCATCCCAAAATGGATTGCGCTTCTCTCAAACCCAGTTTTTATAATTCATAGCTATAAATGTAGAATTGCTCCATCACTATATGAGCTGTTTTACAATAAAATGCCCTCTATATTAATTACCTGCTTAATGGGATAAATTAGAGAAATCAATTGTGAAGGAATAATAAGAAGGAACATTATCTGGTACAATGCAATACTTGTTCACGGTGCAAAATCTTAGTGAACTAAGATTATAAGACAATTTTCTGAACCACCTAAGGTAACAACTTCAGGCCTACAGGAGGAATTAACTTGATTTCAAAACAATAAATGCCTTCATTTAAAGTCTATGTGGGAATTCTCAGATGACTCATAATGACCCTGTTTTATATAATCTCCTCTTCTTTTAGTGTGGGTAAATTCCATGACTGTGACAAGATATCACTCCTATTTTAAATTACTTATGATACTTTAGTACATAAACTATTTAAGATGAAAAAAATCAAGATAATGGTTTTAGTCCAAGAATAACAAATATATCAGTGGGAGGAAAAACATCACAAATAAGTCTCTGAAGACTCTTTCATAATACAGGTGGTATTGAAAGGAGAGAAAATATTCAGTCTTAATAAATGAATAATTGGTTGGTTATGATGAATAGTAGAAAATTATACCAATAGCTCATACAATATGCTATTCATTTCTATTTAATTCCCATTATTAAGAAATACATTTGGATAGCAAAATACATTAAACAAAAAAAAGAATCACTTATTTGAAGGCAAAGAAGATTCTCTTAGAGAAGACAAAAAATTCAAATCCTAAAAGAATAAATACATTATAGATTAAAATAAAACTTTTGTATGAATCAGTTACCATATCAAAATCAATAGAGCTCTGTGAAAGAATCAGAGTGAATGAATAAGATTTTTGTATATTAAACATATTTACATGGATAACTCTTAATGCTTTTTAAAACAGGCAGTTACAAATAAGTTTTAAAAATAACAACCAAGGGGTTGGAGCGATAGCACAGTGGGTACGGCATTTGCCTTGCACTCGGACGACCCGGGTTTGATTCCCAGCATCCCATATGGTCCCCTGGGCACCTCCAGGAGTAATTCCTGAATGCAAAGCCAGGAGTAACCCCTGAGCATCATCAGGTGTGACACAAAAAGCAAAAAATAAAAAATTAAAAGCAGACACCATTGGGCTGCACCAGCATTTGACAGGGACGAATGGAGCCTTTACCGGTGCATGCTCGAGCAAATCGATGAGCAACAGGTTGATAAGTGAAGTGAAGTAAAGTGAACAATCAGTACTTAATGGTATCACAAACAGATATTAAAGTATTAAAAAATATAGTGCTGAAATCTATCAGTGAAATTAAGAGCTGGATTCAATATCAAAATCTTGCCTGGGCCTGGATGATTGAAAAATGTCAAGAAGGCCCCTCTGTCTTGATCTAAAGGATAAGAGGATGGAAACCCTAATCAGAAATTTTAATTTACTGATAAAATGGATATGTGCTTCCAGGGACCAGTCCTCTGGCACCTGACAATCAGCAACTTACTTCCTAAAAATGTGGACCTTGTTCTCTTTTTCTATAAAAGTCACCTCTAATGATCTTGCAGACAAGATGGTTATTTTAAAGATAAACTTTACAGTCTTCCAACAGGCTGACTTTTTGCTGAAAAAAGGTGTTTTTTTTTTTTTTTATCTTATGCCCCATCTCTCCATTGATTGACCCTAAAGCAGCAGTGGAATTTCCATGGTAAAAGTGTAAACACAATCAACTTTAATTTAAGGCTGCCTTTGATTTTTGAGTAAAATGAATTGAAGGAATCCAAGGTTATTTTCATTATTTTAATTTAAAGAGAAGTATTTAGACACATAGATAGAACTACCGAATTGTGAATAGAAAGGCTTCGTTCCACTTCTGCCTGAAATCTCATCAAATGAGAAAACACAGTGAAGGTTCTAAAGAAACAAATTTATTAGTAACATGCAGACAGGTAGGACAATGATGGACTAAGACCTCAAAGAATCATTTTGTCTGCAGGGTCATAAGAAGGGGTTGTCTAGACAAAGAGAATAGGGAAGCAAAATTTTAGAAGGGTGACTTATAGGCTGGTGGATACCAGGGAGATAAATAAATTAACTTAAAAGAGATTAGCACTGTAGCCACCAGTAGCTTGCTGGGGTCTTTGAGAGGGATGGAGGTATAGAACCTGGGTAGGCCCCACATGCAAGGCAAACACCCTACATGCTGTGCTATCGCTCCAGCCCCTTGATCGTTATATTTAAAACTTATTAGTAACTGCCTGTTTTAAAAAGCATTAAGAGTTATCTATGTAAATATGTTTTATATACAAAAATCTTATTCATTCACTCTGATTCTTTCACAGTGCTCTATTCATTTTGATATGGTAACTTTGGTTCATACAGTCATTCCTATTAACTTAGAGATTAGTCCCCTGAAACTCTCTTTAGATGTGCCTGCAAATGAAGATTTCTGATTAAGGTTCCCATCCTCTCATTGTTTACCAAAAGATAAGGCGGGGCAGGGGGGGGAGGGGGCGGGGATCAGTAACATTTACAACCATTCCTACTCAGACAGATTTTTAGAAATGTTTCTACTATTAAATTCATTCCTAATTTCACAGGTTGGTTTCAGTGTGTGTTAAACAGGGTGTGTTTAAATCTCTAAACTGAAACAGGTTGTAATATTAAAAATTAAATGTGCTATTTTGTATCAGCGATCTGCTCTGCTATAGGTACATCTTTCCTTGTTTCTTCTGATTATAACTACTTAGAAACTCTAGTCAAGTACTCCTTATTTCTATTCTTTTTCTCATGTTCACTTGCAAATCAGCACTCACAAGTACATCTGAGCATGGAATAATGCTTTCTCATAATCTGCACTAGTTTCCTTTGAATTATTGTGGGAACATGTATAAGTCTGCAGAAAGTTTATCTGTCTTTTATATTTTTTATTGCAAGTAGGTTAAATGTGGTAGCTTAGGCTTATTGGCATCTAGTTGTTATTAAAGTCATTTAAAAAAACTTTTGTTCTATGCAAATCAGTATGAATTTTTTTCTTAAATTGAAAGACAGTGGTTTAGTCTTTATTTTTAGACATTGAAATTTTAAATGGTCCACATAATTTACTCTTAATTTTCTACAATTTGTCCCATAAGACTCCTCCCACCCCTTATACTCATTATTCCTTGATATACTGCTTTAAATTTTTAAAATCCTTTAATTAGGAAAAGATGATTTCACCTGAAGGCTTTTTTATTTTCTAAGGACTGAAAACACCACCCAATTTATAAATACAGCATCTTTTTCTGTAAAATTGGCACTTTTAACAGCTAGGTCATGAAGACAGTCATTCTTTTATATTTATATATATAACTTTTATCACTTGTCATCCCGTTGATCCTCGATTTTCTCGAGCGGGCGTCAGTAATGTCTCCATTTGTCCCGTAGCGTGCTAGTGTAGCCCAATGATATCTGCTCGCTCCAGGAAAAGGAAGAGCCTCAAATAATTCATTCAGGGTTTATATGTATATATATTATATATAATATATAATGAATATTAAATTCTTATCTCAAGAGGATGCATTTTGCTCAAATCCAGGGTACCTCTTCCTGCAGACTCCAAAGTGTAAACAGTCTTTGACCTGGTAAGATTATCAGGATACTTCAAAAAAATAATTATCTTGTTTCCTTCTAACTTACTTCAATTGTATATTTCTCATTTATTAAAAGTAACTTATTTTGTGAGAAAACTACACAAACCTGAAATCAGTGTTTAAGATACCAAGTTCAAGAATCTCTCTGATTTCTTCTTTGGAGTGGCCCTGAAAACTAAATTAAAGTTCTTTCTTTTACCCAAAATGCAGAAATAAAATTTAAGTTGACAGGATTTGGATTTATTTTGCTCTTACTCAGCCTACTTTGTATTTTATCTTGCACTGATTAGCTAGCTACCTAGTGGAAGATTAGGTAAACCCTTAAACACTGAAACACATATAAATGCTAAAGCCATAACAATCTTGATTGCAAAATCAAAGGTTACTTTGAGATCATTAACTGTTTTTTTTTTTAATCCATTTCTTTAGCTCCCTGTATTATTGAAGTCTAGGACAAGCTTAGGAACAAGAAGCTCTTCAGATCAGAACCAGGACAAAGGAGTCTTACTTTTACCCCATATCCTACAAATAAGACTTCAGTTAATCTTTCCTTCATAAATCTCACCTTTGCTTTATCTAGGTTTGCAGAAAAAAATCAAGCATGTCTCAAGCCATGGAGGAAATTTAATTGTTCATTCCCATGCCTACTATTCGATAACCCACCCTTTCTAAAAGGCAGTTTGGGGGTTTACAAATAGCTCAATGAGATACAGCTCATGTATATGAAATCTAATTTATTTCAGTGCTCTGCATTGAAAATAACTGTTTGATCCCTGGCACAAAGGGTTCCCCCAGCATTCCAGAGCATTCATATGGGAGAGATCTCAGCACTGCCTGGTGTGGACCAAAAACCAACCAAAAATAATAAGCAAATAAGGACTGGAGAGATAGTACAGTGGGGAGGGCTCTTTCTTGCCTTGCAGGCAGCCCACCCAGGTTCAATACCTGACCTCTCATTGTTCCTTCAGCCCCACTGGCAGTTACCACTAAGCACAAAGCTAGAAGCAATCCTTGAGCAAGGCTGGATTTGTTCCCCTAACTAACAAAACACAACAATAGTGATAAATACATAATAAAAAATGATAAATAAGTAGACAAAATTTGTGGTAAATAGTAACTAAAAGGTGTTTTTCTTTTCTCTTGCCCTTAAAGTCTTTTTCATGTACTTGGGTCAGCAGGACATTTATTTTAAGACATGAATCCACCATATCTCAACCTACTGGCCTATTGCCAATAAGTATCATTGACCATCACTGTGTCTCTCAACTGATTGTCTTCAGTTAGACTGTGCACCTGAACCATCATTATTAGAAGTAGCTACTTTTCAAAAGTATATAATGTTAGCAATAATTGTTGATTTTCTTAACCATTCTAATTCAGCTCCTTTCATGTTTCCTGGGTAACATGAACAAGAAAATAATCTATTAAAACATGACTTGTGATTATCTTCAGACTTTCTTTCACATCTATCTATCTCTCTCTCTATATATATACATATTTTGTACGTAAGTATTTTAGTATAAACATTTCACCCAGTTATGTTCTTTACCAATAGGTAGATTTTTTAAGTACTCTAATTATAAGATTGGTTGGCTGCTTGGGGTCAAGGGTCTAATAGGATTTAATTCTTATAGTTATTTTTCTCTCTCCTTACATGGAAATCATGTGGCTCAAAACGTTCATTTTAAGGCTTCCTGTGCATAACAGATCTGAAGAGAACGAGAAATATTTAAAATTCTTGCTTACATGAAGATGTATCTTTTAAGTCTGTTTGTTAGAATATCATCAGCATTAATGTTTGTTCAATCTTGTGGAATTTGCTTCAACCTGCATCCTAAATATTCACTGAGCTCTCCTGTTCACATTTCAGGAAAAAAAATGCTAATATTGCCTTAGGAAAAAAAAAATCCCTTTACTTTCCTGTTAAATTTGATTCATTATCTTCAGAGCCCATTTCATTTCACTATTGACTAACCATTTAAAAAATTCAAAAGCACATGCTTAGCAGCACCTAAATATTTTCAAACTCATTGCACAGAGTAGGGGACCCAGAGAGAAGGCTCAGCTCTGGGCGGCCACTGCAGAGCCAGCATCTGGGCTCTGAGATAATCAACCCCTGTGAATCACACCCGAGAAAAACAGAATCACTAAATGCAGTGAGCCTCAGACACCTCCATCTGTTATCAGACTGCACTGTGTTTATCAGGGTTGCAATTTGTGACATCTGGCAGTTTTTCCTTATACTCAGTGTCTTTGAGAACAGGAAAAGAGAGACAACAGATACACCAAACCTGGCCAGCAGCTGGAGAGATTTGTGATTAAATTTCTGTATGTTCAATGTCTTGAAATCATGTCCATAGGGCTGAAGGGCAAGTACTTAAAGGTGAAATATTTACAAATAAATGGATTTGTTGATAATTCCTGTAACATCTAAATGTGCCAGGTTTCTGCTACTATCCTTTTAAAGCCTTTTGCAGATGCTATTTTAAAAAAACAAACACACTTGTATCTATAAACATGCCTCTGTATCTAACAGCTTTGGCAAAGAAATCAAGCTAAGTTGAATACAATTTTTACAAAAGTTTTTCCAAAATTGTCCCTATAATCTAGTAGGTTTATTGATAGTTTTTTGTAGTTTATATAAACTTAAATTATTTTTAATAAACCACCTTTAAAAAAATTTTTAGGCAAGTCTATGGTTGACCTTGCAATGTGTTGGTGTTGATAAGAATATTAACGACCAAAATTGGCTCAAACAAGTAAATTCCTTCAGGGATGTATTTAGCAAGAAGTATAATCTCAAGGGACCACTAAAAACCTCTCATAATTATCAAGGAATAAAGAAAAACAAATTTTCACTAAATATCTGGCCAAAATATCAACAGATTTTTAATAGAGGCATCTTGAGTTAAGATTTAGTAATATATGCAGACTGGGGCTCATCTAATTTTAATCTCTGTCCTTTGTGGTTACTTCCTACTGTACAATTTCATGCTGAATTTGTATAGGCACATAAGGAAGAATTCATTTTGCTTGGGAAAACTGCCACTGTCTTATTGATACTGAAATTGAAATGATATTGATAACTTATGTACCCTTGGCATAGTAGAACAGCCAACAGGTGGAGGGCCTAGAAGAGAGGTCTAGAGTTCATTTTTGCTTTTGCATGATTGAGGTGGCTGTTATTGATAGATGTTTTAAGTGAAGGTGATGCACTTTTGCACTTTAAAGCTTTTTTTTTTTTTTAAGTTTCTGAGCCACAACTAGAGGTGCTCAAAGATCACTCCTGACTCTGTGCTAAAGAATCACTCCTGGGGCTGGAGTGACAGCATAGTAGGTAGGGCATTTGCCTTGCACGAGGCTGACTCAGGTTCAATTCCCAGCATCCCATATGGTCCCCTGAGCACTGCCAGGAGTAATTCCTGAGTGCAGACCCAGGAATAACCCCTGTGCATTGTTGGGTGTAACACAAAAAAGCAAAAAAACAAAACAAAACAAAATGAAAAACCAAACCAAAACAAAAAAGAATCACTCCTGGCTGTGGTCCTTCATTGCCTGCATACCCTAGTGCCTTTCTACTGTACTATCTCTCCAACCCTTTTAAAGGAGATGTTCTGACTTAAAAAAAATATTGTCAAATTTATGATCCAAAAGTCTTATCTTTTTTCCCCAAAATCTTATGTTTTGATGAGTGTTATTAGCTTATTCATTGATTACTTAATATTTGCTTACTTCAGGTTAGTTTACTTAACTTTCTGAAGTTCTTGTTTCATCTTTTCTTTTTCTCCTGCCTCTGTGACAGGTGCATGTATATATTAATTTACAATAAGTTATACCAAAAAGTTAGGGATATTGAAGAATAGGGAAGCAATGAACTATTTTAAGTGCTCTGAGATATTCAATGTAGAAAATGTCTGTAAGAGACTCACTGTCTATCATGTTCTGAAATAGCTGCATTCTTCTAGGTTCCCAAGCTTTGCTTTTCTAGACAATTCATTAGGACACATCAGTTCCTAAAATCACTCTGGCTTGTCAGCAGATTGTGTTTGCTGTACAGCCTGGTGCTTTCCGCCTGCACCTTCCTACCTGAAATTACATTGTATTTCCATTATTTTGCCATCATCTTCTCACTGCTAGCACCCTTCCTATCACACTGTGCTCTTTCATTTTTGAGGAATTTGGAGCCAAGATCCTGGGGAAGATAAGTAAGTAAATTCTACCCATCTCTCACTGAATAAAATGGTCTAGTCCTTGAGAAACACCCTGTCTTACTTGGAGATTAAAAATAAGAGAGAGAGTCTATTAATGGTTGGAAAAGTGTGAACCCTTTCCTGTCCTGTTTTTGTGTTTTACTCTCTCACACCCAGACAGTATTAAATGGAAAAGTGGTAGCTGTACAGCCATGTAGAAATAGTAGGTAAGACCCTGTACATTAAGACTAGAAAGTTCTTATCTACAAGAACAGTTGTGACCTTAAAGAAGCACATGTCTATTGTTTCTTTCTCTTTTTCATTCATGCAGAAAGCAAATCAAATGTATGACATGCCTCAAATAGAACGATGTTAAGTTACTAGCCAGCTAATAAATGGTACTCCTCAAGAAGATCGAAAGTGTCGGAATTCTCAGAAAGAAAGAAGATTGACAGAAATTCCATAGATTGTGTGCTAATTTCTGGGATCACATCCAAACTGCTCAGGACATGGGGCTGGTGGTAGAGTTTCAGTCATTCCAGGATTGACCACTGGGTGGCGGGAATGTGGGGTTAAAGCGAATGGTTCTACAAATGCTTTAGAAAGTTAATTTACATTGGTGTAAGAATCCACAGAAAACAGATTGAAATTTATGGTGTGATTCAGACTTGGCCTGTTATCTGGTCAAAAAATAATTTGAGGCTGTAAACATGCCTCCAGACCCCGTGACAGGCTGAGTCCCATCTGCGTCACCCAGGACTGGCAGGGTGGCGGGGGAAGGGGGGTGTTGAGCCTACCACTAACTCAAACAGAGCCCTGGATGGCAAAAACCTTCATAATCCAATACCTGCTACGCTCACAGCCAGATTCTACAAGATTGGGAAGAGCCAACAGCTTCATTCAGTAATGATTCAGGAATGCAGGTTTTTGTGACCTAAATCTCCGGGTTTTCATGGAGTTAGGGATGGGCGAACTCCCACCATTTCCATGTTCTTCCAGGATCCTGGCAATCACACCCATGAACTACCTCTGGTGCCATATAAGCTCATTAACGGCCATGATCCAGAGACTCACAAATAAGTATCAGAAGAGATCAACAAGCTTCAGGGATACTACTGTACCCCAAAGTCACCATCCAGTTAGAAACTTAACTCTGACTGTATCAACCCATGAAAGGGTTTAGAATTCTTGGAGTCATGAATGTGACATCTCAAATTCTACATCACTGATTATATTAAAAGTAGCAGATCACTTTGAATGGGATGTAAAGTAGAAGGCAACCAATTTTGATTAAGAAAATATTAGCATGTAAGGCACAACCTGTAACAACATGTTAGTAATCTCTTATACAAGGGCTTAATGACTCCAGAGTGAGATACAACAATCTTCACACACTTTCTTCTAAGGGAATCTTTTTTGACCATTTTTAGAGAATTATTCAAAAGACGATGTTACTGGTGCCCACTTGAGCAAATTGATGAACAACGGGAGGACAGTGATACAGTGATACAGTGATTCAGAACAAGCAATAAAAAATAAATTATTTAGGGTCTGCTATTGGGGGAGACTCATGTGGTGTCTCGGAAAACTGGAAATAATGGTGGTGAGAAGGTGTAATGGTGGTGGGATTGGTGTTGGATTATTAAATGCAATAAATCATAATGAGTTACTGTTATGTTACTGTCATCCCGTTGCTCATCGATTTGTTCTTGCGGGCACCAGTAACGTCTCTCATTGAGAGACTTATTGTTACAGTTTTTGGCATGTCCAATATCCAGTACGCACAGGTAGCTTGCCGGACTCTCCGAGAGGGGCAGAGGAATCAAAGTCGGGTTGGCCGAGTGAAAGGCGAACGCCTAACCACTGTGCTATCGAATTTATAAAATTTAAATTTAGTTAAAAATAATTTGAAAAATAAATATAATTCTGAGGACTTTATTTCTAACCCTGAAGGCCTAATTAAGGTCCCATCTTAATCTTAGGGCATATTTAAGAACCCAGTGATATATATTCCATAGTTTTAAAAAATGATCAATTCACTTATAAAGGAACCAGCAACCATTTGCCTTGCACATAGCTGACATGGCTAGATCCCGACAGGCCCCTAATAACTTCTTGGAAATATCCTTGAACACAAAGTCAGGCGTAAGTTCTGAGCATTTCTGGGTGTGGTCTCATCCCCAGACTCTCCAAAGTGCAGTAAGATTCAGTTCATAAGTAAAATTACAACTAAAATTTGACCCAGCATAATTTATTAGCATAAATTTGCTATTGTAGGCATGTTACACCCACCTGGCTAGTAAATGACAGAACCAAGACCTAAACTTGCTCATGTACTTACACTCCATCTGAGTCATCTTCATGATTCCTGGTTCAAATAACCATATTAGAAGTTCATATAAGTTATTTATCATAGATTTATATAGTCTCTGCTATAAATAAATTTGGATCAAGTATTTTATATTGTTCTTTCAGTTACTTGGTCCTTGCAAGATAAATTGAATGGATTTATAAATTTAAAGGCAAATTATCACCTTCTCCGGATGGAGCCCTGGCGACACTGAGAAGCAACTAACACGGCTCCGGGTTGCAGGACTGGAACACATCCGAGCCGCGGGGGGGCACTGGAGTGGGGCAGCGCCTGCCCAAACTCCAAATGGTCCCGGCCGCCAGAAGTCCCGCCCTCACCCACCCTCGGCACCATCTTCCCACCTTCAACAGAGAAGAGGCCAGGCAGTCTGGTGAGCAACGCGGCCGGAGAAATGCTCCGGACCCGAATCCGGGCCAACAACACCAGGGATCCAGACGGAGGAGGTACAGCTGGCACACCTTCTCTGGATGGAGCCCTGGCGACACTGAGAAGCAACTAACACGGCTCCGGGTTGCGGGACTGGAACACATCCGGACCTTTTCTAAAAACTGAAAACATACAATCTTTTAATGACAAACCAATTATCAAATGCTTCCTTAGTAGGGCTGTCTTCATTGGGGGGAAATTCCAACAACAATAGTGAGTTTTGTTTTGCAATATGGAATGTAAGCAAGGTAGAGAGCAAATGAAGTGAAATTCATCAGTTATACAGTTGGGGGGGCTGTGGCGTGGGGTATACTGGGGATTTTGGTGGTGGAATATGGGCACTGGTGAAGGGATGGTGTTTGAATATTGTATAACTGAGACATAAACCTGAAAACTCTGTAACTTTCCACATGGTGATATAATAAAAATTAAAAAAAAATAAAATTAAAATAAAATAGGAAAAAAAATTAAATTAAATTAAATTAAATTAAAAAAAAATAAAGGCAAATTATAAGATTTTATGAAATAATGACCTTTTATTTAATATGACTGCTTTTTTATAGTTCTTAAAGCAGGGGTTGGCAAACAATGGTGCATAGGCCAAATCTGGTTTACCTTTATACAATGAGAGTGTTACAGATTTATTTTTTGTAACTTTAAAAAAAAAGACAGAAGAAAAAAACAAAAAGGAGAAACAAAAGAGTGGGTATATATTTTAAATAATGATTCATTGAAATATGTTCATCCCCCACTCATACCTGATAACACAAATGGCAGAAGCATAATTCCGGACTCCAATGATGGGTTGGTTTTGATATGTGACTTAGTTTAATGGAATGTAAAGAGATATGACACCTGTAAAGAAGCCACATCTTACCAGAAGCTAATTTAAGTATTGCAAATTCCTGTCAATCATCTTGAATTTGCATTTCTGTATTCTGTCATTACATCAATATGTTGTGCTAATTGATTATTTATCCTGTATTCTAGGAAAAAACAGGTAACTATATCAAACATATTAAGATATAAATCCAGAGCTGGAGTGATAATACAGTGAATAGGGTGTTTGCCTTGCACCCGGCCCACCCAGGTTCTATGCCCAACGTCCCATGTGGCCCCTGAACACTGCCAGAAGTAATTCTGAGTGCAGAGTCAGGAGCAACCCCTGAACATCACCAGGTGTGACCCAAGTAGCCAAAATTTCAAAAAATTATATAAATCCAGTCAACAAATGTCAGCAAATCAAACCCAGCCAAAGCTGATCCTCAGCATTCCTTTGACATGGGTGAGAAGTACAGGGGACTGCAAAGCTATAAGATATTAGGACCATCTCTCATTGGTGGAAATGTTTGTGATGTATGTGTATAAAACAAAAGATTCAGCTGACAAATATTCAGAACAGGGATCACTGAATCACAAAGTCAATTATTATGTACTTTTAAAATTCTATCTATACTGTGTCATTGTCACTGTGACCCCGTTGTTCATCGATTTGCTTGAGAAGGTACCAGTAACCTCTCCATTTGTCCTAGCCCTGAGATTTTGGCAGCCTCTCTTTATTTGTCCTACCCAACGTTCCCCATTGGAGGCTCTTTAAGGGTCAGGGGAATGAGATCCACCATTGTTACCATTTTTGGCATACCAAATATGCCATAGGGAGCTTGCCAGGTTCTCCTGTGCAGGCAGGATATTCTCGTACCTTGCTGGGTTCTCTGAGAAGGACAACTAGACAATAAGAGGTAGATTCCTGGAGCTTTGTTTTATAGTCTGTGGATGTTGGCCATTGATGGGATTGCACAGGCTGGGGGCAGTTTGTGGGTGTGACTGCCTAGCTACTGGAAAATGGAGAATCTGGGCGGAAGAGGCCCAGTCCCTATTTGTGCAGGCTTGGAGATCTCAGCACCAGGTCCCACACACCTGGGTTTCTCTGTCAGTTCCTTCATGTGTGAGTCTCGTCTGAGTGTGTGGAGAGTGGCTTTGAGCATGGCTGTGGCTGGGTTCCGGAGGTCTTAGGATGCCAGTTATCTGCTCAGGGTGAGGAAGGAAACTCAATCCGACCCCCTCCGAGGGGCCCCAGTGAAGACAGCCAGGCACAAGGGCAGGAGACTCTATACTGTGTATATAAAACATATTTACTAAATAATTTTTATTTTTGCATCATGCCCATCATTGCTAAGGGGCTGTTCCTGGATCTGTGCTCATAACTTGCTTCTGGTGGTGCTTGGGGGATCATGCAGTTCTGAGAATATAACCAAGGCTTCCTGCTTGCAGAGCATGTATTCAGCCTTTGGGGCTGTCTCTATGGCCCATCAAGGTGATTTTTGTATTTTCAACTCATTGTATATTATGTAACAATGTAGTAGTTTATAATCTTTGTTCTTTTGTGCTCACAAGAACTATTTCATTTTACCAGTGAAAAATAAAAGGGATAGATATAGGTTTCTTTGAGAATAAAAAGCACCTTATGCTCCAGAAAATTAATATATTTCTGTGACAAATTTGTTCTCTATTATAAATGAATCATTTGTATTTGGAATATCTTTGCTTTGAAGGTTAGTATGTTACTCTTAATATTAATGTAACCTTGTAGAATTATGACTTGAAATTGAATAGCACAGAAAATTATGAGAAACAAATTAATACAGAAAAGATTTATAATTTATTATGATCTGCACCAAGTATCAAATGTGTTCGTGCAATAAAGATGAATTTCACATTCAAGCATTAAGAAATGTGTAATAATAGGTCATCCTATAAAGATGAAAGTATATGGTAGGGGGTGGAGAGATAGTACAGTGGGTAGGGTGCTTGCCTTGCACACGTCAGCCAAAGTTCAATCTCCAGGATCCCACATGGTTCTCTGAGTTCTATCTGAAGTGATTCCTGAGTGCAGAGAGTGAGGAATAAGCCCCTAGCACATACAGATGTGTCCATCAAACCCCCAAGCTACACACAGACACACATACACACACAAATAGTGTTCAATAGTAAAAACTGTATCTATCTATATCTATATACCTATATAATAGCTATATAACACTCAAGAGATAATTCCATAATGAAAGAGGGTAAAGTGAGAATGGTGGTGTATAGGAATGTCCCTGCACTGACACTAACATTCATATTTTCTTACAATACTAAAGAAATCATTGATGTTAATTAGTTATTAATTAATTCCTCTAACATGTTGTATACCCCAAGATATCTGGTCACTTGAGGTGGTGTCATTAAAAAAATTATTTTAGCAGTAGTTACCAAACTTATCTGGCCAATGTCCTATTCTCAGAAAAATGAAATTATTCATGGAAATTTAACATCTTTTATAGAAAACGTATTTCCCCAATACTGAAGGAAAAGATCCATGCCACTGGATCTTTGCAGTGCTGCAGGATGCTCAGACAAGAGACAAGCACCAGAGTTTTATCATGAAGCAACCTTGCTAATCGTGTCCATGTGGGCTTTAGAAATTAATATCCAAAGTTCAAGCTCTGAGAACAGAGGGCAACCAACTTAAAGAATCATAATTGTAGCCCTCAGCAAGCAGTTAGTAGACCAGATAAGGACATTCTTTTCCCACTTACAGCTTAATGACTCTTACCCAGAGGCAACGGGTAGATGTCAGGTTCTGGAAAAAAACACTTCCAAGTTCCCCTTAGCACAGTACCTCCTCACTGTGCGTCCTGCCACATCAGCACCCCCTAAGGAGTGGTATCAATTGATTCTCCATCAGTCATTCTTGACTCCCTTGTTTCAAAAATGTACCTGTCAAGTCAAAGAATTGGCAAATGCTTTAAATATATTCATTGAGAAATAAGTTATTAAAAAAAATCAGCACACACTGATGGAAGCATAAAGGGTTCTGCTTCATAACTAAAAAAAGTAGGAGCAGAGCTAGCTTCAGGCAAAACTCAAATCTGGCTACTCAAATGATAGCACTGGTGCTCTGCTTCTATCTTTGAATCTCTTTTTGTTCTTTTCTCCAGGCAGTGAAAAGATAGAGAGTTCTGATGTCCCATACTGCACCACATGCATTGCATTACATCATTGTAAGTTTGAGAAATTTGGGGCCAGAAAGATAGTAGTGCAGAGGTTAGGGCACTTGCTTGCATGAAACTGACACAGGTTTGATCCCCAGGCACATTCCCACATATGACTAGATCCTACATATGGTCCCTCAGCAGCTCCAACTGTGGGCAAGCACACTCCTTGCCCCTTACCACACACCCCCCCCCCACACACACACAATAGAGAACTGAGAGGTGTTATTTTAAAAATATCAGCGTGTATTTATTTGTAGAACATTAAGTAAACTCCTGAAAGTCCACTTTTATTCACTAATATGTGATACATATAGAAAACAAATGAACTGATAATATGAGCACCACAGTGCAGAGAATGATCTGGTGACCAGAGCAAAATGGGATTTCTATGTAATCTGTGAATTTGGTCCAGATTGTATGTCACAAGTAAAATTTATTGTCCTCACATTTAAATGAACAATATAATGTGTGCTTCTATTGAATGCTTAAAGTTCACTCTCTCTGGTAAAAAGAAGAGTTTTGGGAAATATATTATCTTAATTAAAGATAATTCTGTATGAAGAAACCAAAAACTAAAGAATGGAATTATTACAAGGCACTAAGCTTTGCATAGTATATATTAATAATATGCATACTATAAACTACTAGGTACTATGTAGATGTTGCATCTTATCCAGAATTATGAGCACACAATTAAAAAAAATTTTTTTCATGTTTGATTTCTGAGCCAGACCAATAGTACAGCGGGTAGGGTGCTTGCTGTTTCAATCCCCGGCATTCCATATAATATGCTAAACATCTCCAGGAGTAATTATTAAGAGCAGAGTCAGGAGTAACCCTCAACCACTGTGGGGTATGGTTCCAAAACCAAACTGAAAGTAAAAATTTCTGTAAATTATTCATAATCTATGACTTAAACTTCAAGAAGATCATGTGGTTTTAATATTAGATATTTAGTCAAGAGTGACTCAAGTCTTTTTCCTAAATAATTAGGAATAGTCTTGAAAGAGATCGCTTTATTCCTGCTCCTTCATTAATACATTCAATTTTCCAACTCTTCATAAAGCATATTAAAATTAAAATTTTTTTAAAAAAGATTTGTAGTCATCCTAAATTCAATATAGTAGTGAAATTGCAGATCAATCTTTCTCTTAATAGTGACATATGGCTTTCTCTTTCAATATCTCAATGAACTTTAGTCATTTTATTAGCATTCAACTTTCAAATATAAATGACTATCAAGAATTTGGTTTCAGTTGAAGGAATCCAATCTGCAAGATTAAATCTGTAAGATTTATCTTTATAACATATAGTATATAACTTTTACCATAAAACTATTAAGCTAAGTTTGTTGCATATTACATTCTTTCTCCAAGGCAAACTTTTGTTCTGAATACTGATATATATGTGTGTGTGTGTGTGTGTGTGTGAACAGTTATTAGTGGCTTTGAATAATTGTCAGTTAGTAGGGGGTCAAAAAAACCCAAAATGTTTATTAGTACTTTTTACTAAGCTATTTTTAGAGATAAGGTATTTTTCACACGATAAATATCTATTTTCTAAATTTTTTATTAGTGAATCACTGTGAGGTACAGTTACAGACTTACAAACTTTCATACTTGCATATCAGTTATACAGTGGTGCCCATCATTCAACCAATGCCCATTTTCCACCACCAATGGTCCCAACATCCTTCCCACCACCCTTACCCCCTCTTCTCCACACTCCAGCCTGCCTCTGTGACAGGGCATTCCCTTTTGCTCTCTGTCTCTTCTTTTGGGTGTTGTGGTTTGCAGTAGAGGCATTAAGTGGTCATCATGTTCAGTCTATGGTCTATTTTCAGCCTGCATCTCACATCCCAAATGGGCCCTTTATTTGGTGGTGCCTTCTCTATCCGAGCTGCCTATTCCCCCAGCATGCAAGTCTAGTTTCTAAGCTATGGACTAATCCTACTGGTACTTATCTCTACTGTTCTTGATTGTTGGTCTCCCATTCTATTACTTTATTTTCCACAAACAAGTGCAATCTTTCTATGTCTACCCCTCTCTGACTCATTTCACTTAACATGATACTTTCCATGTTGATCCACCTATATGCAAATTTCATGACTTTGTCTTTTCTAATAGCTGCATAGTATTCCATTGTGTAGATGTACTGTTTTTTCCTTTAACCAGTCATCTGTTCTCAGGCACTCGGGTTTTTTTTTCCAGATTCTAGTATTGTAAACAGTGCTGCAATGAACATACAAGTACAGATGTCATTTCTACTATACATTTTTGCATCCCCAGGATATATTCCCAGAAGTGGTATTGCTGGGTCAAATGGGAGCTCAATTTCTAGTTGAGAAGGATCCATACTGTTTTCCAAAAGGGCTGAACCAGTCGGCATTTCCACCAGCAGTGAAGGAGGGTCCCTTTCTCTCCACATTCTCGCCAACTCGGGTTGCTTTTTTTCTTTCGGATGTGGACCAGTCTCTGTGGTGTGAGATAGTATCTCATGCTTGTTTTGATCTGCATCTCCCTGATGATTAGTAATGAGGAGGATTTTTTTATGTGTCTTTTGGCCATTCAGATTTCTTCTTTGAGAAATTTTCTGTTCATTTCATCACCCCATTTTCTGATGGGGTTGGATGTTTTCTTTTTGTGGAGTTCAACCAAACCCTTGTAGATCCGTGATATCAACCCCTTATCTAATGGGTATTGAGTGAATATCCTTTCCCATTCTGTAGACTGTCTTTGTATCCAGGTCACTGTATTTTTTTGAGGTGCAGACGTGTCTCAGTTTAAGGTAGTCCCATTCGTTTATATCCTTTCCACTTGCTTGGCCAACACACCATTAATATTTTTTTAATCTTTAGAAACTAGTACATTGAAGTACATCATCCAAACCTTTCTTCACCATCAATTGGTTATTTCTTTGTTAACATTAGAGTTTATTTATAACCTTAGTGGGAAAAATACTATATATTATGTCAATCATTACAGTTAAAGGGATGATATGGAATTCTAGAATTTGAAAGTATTCTCAGTCTTTAAAATGTACTGAACTAGTATTTAACCACTGACCAAATGTTGTATTTTGCATTCAGAGCCCAGGTACCTGTTTCTTTGTTCAAATCATAAACCTTTTTTGTTGGGTGGCTGGGGCCACAACTTGCAATGCTCAGGGGCTACTCCTGGCTCTGCACTCACACTCAGGAATTACTAATGGCAGTGCTTGGGAACCCATATGGGATGCCAGGGATCAAACCTGGACTTGCTGCATGCAAGGCAAATGCCCTACCGGAAGTAGTACCTCTCCAGCCTCAAATTGCAGACTTTAAACTTTCCTTAATTTGACTACATGTAGGAACTTCTTTGCTTTCAAAAGCCACAACCTGGCTGCTTTGCTCCACATGTTCTCATCTAAGCTCACTTTCACATCGCACAGATAACATAGACAAAGCATTGTGGATAAGTGGAAAAGATGTTTTTTCTTTTTATAGAGTATGCCATTTCTTCTCCTTTGCCTCTAGTCTTATATCACTGCAAGTTATATTGTACTTTCTAATTTAAAAAACTCCCCATGTAATATGTTTATTCTTTTCCCATATTTGTTTATTTACTCTTAAGTAGGTGCAAAAATAGCAAAATATAAAGGATTTAGTTCCTTTTGATCAGTAGGTACCATACTGTTTCTTTCTTTAATACTTCTTTTTAAAGCCAGTCATGCATGCTGTGGGTATTTAAATATTTAGTTATGATAAAAAAATGGTAGAAAATATGGGCTGGAGTGATAGCACAGAGGGTATGGCATTTGCCTTGCACGCGGCCGACCTGGGTTCTATTCCCAGCATCCCATATGGTCCCCTGAGCACTGCCAGGAGTAATTCCTGAATGCATTGGGCAGAAGTAACCCCTGTGCATAGCCAGGTGTGATCCAAAAAAAAAAAAAAGCAAAAAAAATGGTAGAAAATATTGGTGGGAGCTGCATAAGTAAGAACTCATGATATTATTGGGATATTAACTATATAGCAATATAATATTCACAAATATGTCTTAGCTATTACCACTCCCCATGTGAGCAACTTTATTTTCAAATCTGAGTCTTTTATAAGTAATGTGAAGATTCTGAGATTTATGGAAATATTTTAATATAATTCACTATATTTGAGATATCTAAGCCTAACTAATCTAAACTGTGTGCTAATTTTAGGAATATCAGAGATATTTAGCTATTTATAACTGTTATTATAGAATAAAAAGAAACACTCAAGTTGGCTGCAGAACTCTTTTTACATAAAAAATTTGTATCTTTGTTGATTTTAGGTTCCGGAGCTGTTTGTGTAAGGGCTTGCCAACTTATCTATTTGAGAAAGACCAAAATACAATGTCTATATTGCAATAAATGGTTTGAAAATATCTAGGAGTGAGAGGTAGTATAATGAATAAGACACTTGACTTGTACCCCACTTACCTAGAGTTTGATCCCTGCTATGTCATATATGGTCCCCTGAGCACCGTCAGAAGTGAGCCCTGAGTGTAGAGAACTGAGCATCACCAGATGTGACCCATAAAAAAACAAACGTTTTTTGTCATTTAAATGTTTGATAGGCTAGTGCTGGGATTTAGGTACTTGCCTTACATATGTGAGATCATTGACATTGCATGTGCTCCCCATGATACTGCTACGAGTGATTCCAGAGCTGAGTCAGGAGTGAGATCTTAGGCAGCTGTCGCACAAGCCCCACTCCCAATCTAGTTATTTAATGCATTTTAAGAAGAAAAGTTGTTCATTTAAAATGAATTAAAATCCATTCAGAGATAAGATAGAAGTTTTTAAGTTGAAAGCAATAATAATCTTGATGTAATTCTCAAAGTGACTTTGTATTTCCTGCATATCCAGGAAGGTTAAATAATAAACAATCTAATTTTATCCCTAAATCAATCACTTTCTCCTTGTTTTGCTATCATACCCAGCAATACTTGTGTATGTGTGCATGTGGGGGAAGGGGCCGTGGGGAAGCTGTGGGACTGGGGGAGTGGCACTAGGCTGGTCCCAGCATAGGGTTCAGATTATCCCGGGGATGCTTGGGAATCACGTGGTGGTAGTAATGGACTGTGGACTCCCACTTCTGTTTGCTCATTTATCTCCTGGTCCCTTAAATAACTATCAGGGAAAGACACATTCCCAGTTTCATTGTCAGAATGCCAAATACAGATGAAGCTATGATTTTTAGGAAATAAGATTACTGAGTCCAAGAAAACTGCCCAAGTACTGGTCTCTGTTGTTTACTCTTCATCTATGCTGTGAATGGACCTAAATCATGGTCAGCATAAGCATGGATTTCCTCTCCTTTACACCTCTCCAGCCGAGCATGATGCCTTCATGATCTAAAACTGAGTAAAGGAGTAAATATAACTCCTCAACCTGTTGCCATGAGCTACCTACTCTCCTTTCTTCATTGACGTTTCTAGTTTTTTAATGTGGTGCTTTTATTATTAATCAATTAATCATTTTAATACTTTCCTTGACACCTTGCATTGCATGTAGGAGGTGGAATGGAAGAAGGGTGGTTGCTAAACATAATTTGCAGAAGATTCAAATATTTCTTAATTTAAGACATAAAGGCATATTTTTAGATTTAGAACATGACCTATAATTGCATGTACATATGCAATTTGTTATGGAGAATATCAATTTGAAATATAAGTTAGGCATTCTGTGAACACAAGAGGCACTGTAAGATAAATGAAGCAACTAATCTGTTTTCAGATGCTCTGGAACCATGTAGATATGATATATTAAACAATTAAGAAATATTGAGACTAGACCATTTTGGAAGAGTAATTTCCTATTTAATAATATTGCAAATTATTGTTATTCAATATATTCAACCAAATGTATATTTCAGCAAATATCCCTAAATATCACTGCATTTAACAATAACGAGAACAAAATTATTACCTACAATTGATCTAAAACAGAGATAGAATAAACAGCATGCCCAATCCATCCTATAGATTTAATATACTTTTCTTGAACATGTTTGAATATAAAACATTATTTACTATAATATCAGTCTGCCATAAAATTATGCTTTATTTATATGTTGAAGACTATTCCAATATAAGAACTGATATACTATTGATGGGTCTTTAATGCAGATAAAAAAAAATATTATGTGAGCATAGTAAAGGTAGCTTTATGTCATGTTTTTATATACACAAAGAATTCTAATTTTTCTATGCAAAATATGAACACTGTTAGATTAATTGCAAATTTGCTGACTTTATAAATATATATATAAATATAGTATCTGTTCCTCAAGCTGAGTACTGATCAGAGAATATTATGAGATTATATTTGATAAAGATATTCATGATGAAAAAGAAAATGTGAAAAACAAATTAATTTGAAATATTGTCACCAGTGTGGAAGATAAAATCTAATTTCAAACTTGAGGCTTTGGACTTCAAACTGTAGTAAAACCAAATCAAAATGAAATCCAACAGAACTTTCAGATGAGAGCTATTGTTTAGTTTAGCTTATCTTGATTATATGGTGCCTTACAATCTGCACTAGGTTTGTATGCTGTGGAGGTGTATACTGTGGTTGTATGCTATAAAACATATGCTTACCAGGTTGCATGGTATTATGTTTTATATTTTTATTTGAATCCTACAATAATTATGTCAGTGAGGAAATAATATAAACTGAAAAATATAAGTCTGACAGACTGTCTAACATCTGTAAGAATAATGAATGTCAACATAAGAAATGCTAATACTTCTTGAATACTTACTGTGCACTAAGAAATCCAATATTTTTCCAGCTTATCAGTATCTCCAGCATAGGGCTGGGGCAATAGCACAGCGGTAGGACATTTGCCTTGCACGCAGCCGACCTGGGTTCAATTCCTCCGTCCCTCTCAGAGAGCCCAGCAAGCTATCTCTCCCACAGGACAGAGCCTGGCAAGCTACCTGTGGTGTATTAAGTATGCCAAAGACAGCAACAACAAGTCTCACAGTGGAGATGTTACTGGTGTCTGCTGGAGCAAATCAATGTGCAACGGGATGACAGTGATGACAGTGATCAGTATCTCAGCCATATGATTCATTTGCTTATCTATTTCACTGTATCACTGTATCACTGCCATCCCGTTGCTCATCGATTTGCTCCATCGGGCACCAGTAATGTCTCCACTGTGAGACTTGTTACTGTTTTTGGCATATTGAATATGCACGGGGAGCTTGCCAGGCTCTGCCATGTGGGACGAAGGACTCGAACCCGGGTTAGCCACGTACAAGGCAAACGCCCTACCCGCTGTGATATTGCTACAGCCCCTATTCCCATGCTAATATTTACCTATTTATTAATTATATTTATTCATCTATTTATTAATAATACAATTTATTGCTTTTTTATGTTTCTGAGCTATATCCAGTAGTGCTCTGGCTTGTTCATGACTCTCTGCTAAGGGATATCTCCTGGCAGTGCTCAGAGGGTTGTGGGTTGTGGGTGATGATCTGGTATGTGGTGCTGGGGATTGAACCTGGTTATTCTGCATGCTAGACAAGCATATCACCTTCTGTACTATCGCTCAGATCTTGTAACCTTATAGTTCAAGTACTTTCACCACGTATGAAAAGCTGGGGCTTTTGGGCTGTGTGATATTACATGCTCCCCACATGTATGAGTGGTGGAAACTGAATTTTGGAACTGTCTGGCTCCCAAGACTGCTCAATAATTAAGCATTCTGTCCCTGACCATTATTTCTGCCTTACTGTCATAAAATACTTTTTATCATTACAATCAAGTGTGTATCTAAATTTTACCTGTCTCAATATTTGCCTCATTTCTTTCTGTTGACAACTGAAGAGAAGAACTGAGTTTGTAAAGGTAAGAGAATGTCTTAAAATGGTGAAATCTCAGAAATAGTTATTTATTTAATACCAGCTGCCTTAATATGTGAAATCTGTCTACATATCTCTAAATTTATTTGTATGTCCATAGCACTTTATCTGGATTGCTGTTCAAATTAATTATGTGACACTCATTTAATTGACCAAAAAGGAGTTGAAAATTTTAATACCACATGTTCCATTATTTTGGATTTCTCTCAAAATCCACAGAAGAAAATGAATATTGATTCCCTTCATGCCATCTCTTTTCAGAAAACAGTTGTTTTTTAATATATGTGAATATTTATTAAATGAAGCCTTCATAGCATTTAACATTAATATGTACTTAAAATTTTTGAGTTTCCATTACATTCAATTTCTCTAAAAAAGTATACGTTTCATATCAACAATACATAAAATATGTAGATAAAAATAAAATTAATTTTATTGTTTAAATATAAATATTTTGGTTTCTACTTACTTCTGATTTGTGCCTAGAACTTAGTCCTGGTAGTGCTTGGGGAACCATATGTGATGTCAGAGATTGAATAGAAACCTGCCACATGCAAGACAAGAGACTTACATTTTCTCTGACTGCATTTTATTTTAATATTTAAACTTTTCTTTAAATCTAAGCCCTTAGTGATATATCATTGCAACTTTAGAAAATACTTGATAACTGTTAGTTTACTCTTCCTAAAGGGAAAATGTGTGCTTTATAGTAAATCTCGAAGTGAAAGTGATTCCAAGAATATCTGACAGAATCATATTTTATTTATTTCCTAAACATTGACAGACTCTCTTCAAAACCATTAGATCTTTATGGCATTCTCACCCATCTTTAGAGTGCTTACAGTATTCTTACAGAGTTCTTTCTTCAAGTTTAAAGATATAAGTTAATTTGATTGATTAAAATAAACACATGTTTGGATAATAGTTAAAAAGAAATCATACTAGAGGACCAGAGAAAGAGTATAGTGTGTGAGGCACTTACTCTGCATATGGTCAATGGGTTCCTTCCTCAGCATCCTTTGTGATTCCCCCAAGCACTCCCTGAAGGCAGACCAGAGTAAGCCATGAATATCACCAGGTGTGCCTCTGGCCCCAAATTATATGGAGAAAATATAGTTTTTAGAGCACTATCGTCAAAAAATTTATAAAAATATAGAAAATTGGCCAAAGGGATAATACAGTGGGTAGGAGGCTTGGTTTGTACGCGACCAACCTGGGTTCCATACTCATCATCCCATATGGTCCCTTTAGTTCCACCAGGAGTGATAACTATGCTTAGAGCCAAAAGTAAACCCTGCGAATCTCTGGGTTTGGCCAAGATAAACATTTTTAAAAGAACTATAGAAAATTTAGAATGCCTAAATTTAAGAGTATACTGATTTGGATATGAACACTTGAAACTCTCAGACATTTTACTGCTTGCTAAAGGGCACAACCATGGAAATAGAATTTCAAGATTTTATGTGTACGTGTGGAGGGCATTAGGTTATACCTGGCAGTGCTCAGGAGTTGTACCTGAATCTAAAGAATAACCCACAAAACTGATCTTTTTGGAGACCAAGTGCTATGCAGGGAAGCAAACCAGAGTTGTGTTTCCACATGTAAATGGCAAGATACTTGGCAAATGCCTTACCTTCTTTATTATCTTCTGTACTAGTTCAATAAAAGTGAATTATAAATTTATTTCATGATCCAGAAATACATCCTAAATACTTAGGTGTTTTTTAAATAAAAACCTACATTAACATATACATATATGTGAAATATTCATTGCATCTTGATTCATAATCACCCAAAAAATATGGTTCCAAGAAAATAATAGAAAAGAGAAGATTGAGAAAGACTATAACTCTCTATCTTTAGATTTGGAAGGAATATAGGTCTACAAGTTTCATTCTCACAGTACTTTACTTGTATTTAGACATTTTCTTTTTATTTATTTATTTCAGGGTCCTCCCAGAGAGTGCTGAAGTCACCAAGAGAGGTATATCTGTATTTGGTACTTTACATACCTGTAACCATCAGTACTGCTTATGTGTAGTTCCCGAACTCACTGTAAAAACATTGAAATAATCTCTTCTTATATTTAGTAAACATTATATTTAGTAATATTGAGCTGGAGTACAGAAGATAAGGTATTTGTCTTGCATGCAATGAATCTATGTCTTACTCCTGGAACTGCATGTGGTCCTTCAAATCCTTCCATGAGCAACACTGGGTGTGGCACAAACATAAAAATATATGTTTTTATAAAGTTGTAAAATACTGACAGATCAATTAATGTCAAAATATAAATCTCAGTAGTAAACCCAAGAACAACACTTGTCTCATAAGTACTATTTTTATTAAATTAATGTATTACTTTACTGTTGGTTAAGTTAAGTTATGGGCTGGAGCGATAGCACAGTGGTAGGTAGTGCCTTGCATGTGGCTGACCAGAGTTCGATTCCTCCGCCCCTCTTGGAGAGCCTGGCAAGCTACTGAGAGTATCTCACCTGCACGGCAGAGCCTGGCAAGCTACCCGTGGTGTATTCGATAAGCCAAAAACAGTAACAACAAGTCTCAAAATGGAGATGTTACTGGTGCCCACTCAAGCAAATCGATGAGCAATGGGATGACAATGACAGTGACAGTGACAATGCTTAACTTGCTTGAAAAACCATAATGTTTATTACTGTTTTGTTAAATAAATGCCACTTGATACAAGAATGTATTATACTAATTTTGCAAATGTAGGTTCTATGACTTTGGAAGCTCAAAAGCGGAGATAATGTTATAAGTAAAGATAAAATTAGTACTTATGGTCATTCTATATCACCAATTCTGTTGATTTCTGTGGAGAAGTCTTGCTTCCTGAAATGTAGAGTCTGTTCTTTTTTTTTTTTGGTGATGCAAAACCAAGAGTCTGTTCTTTAGCCATGGTACTTTGAAGAATACAACAAAGAGCTTGGGTGAATTTTGTTTATAAGTAATAACAATTAATTACCTATAACCAAAGAACACTATCAGATGGTAGTGATGAAGTAATTCATAGATTTTGACAATTTTTTTTATTATGGAGCCACACCCAATTATGTTCAGTGCTCATTCCTAGTGGGGATCAGGAGACTGCAAGGTATGCTGTGTATCAAACCTGTGTTAGCAGCATGCAAAGCAAGTGCCATCACTCTGTGGCATCACTCTAATCCCAGAGCTGGGCTATTTTTGAAGCTAAGAGCATAGTTGCCCATAAATATTGAATGCAGTAGTAATTAATTTTTGCACCTCCCCCACAAAGAAAGAAGCCTATAAGGATAATTTAGATAAAATAAAAACAGAAATTATGAACTACTGTTTGATGATATTAATAGCTAGGTTTTTAGCGAATGGTACAGTGAAGTCATGAGAATGTTGTCACTATACTGGTCTAGTTCCTATATGGATGCTTGAGTTCTGTATGGAAAACCAGCATTCAAAACTCCAGATACTTATGATCATGAAGTTTCTCTATTAGGTTCTATATATTATAGGTAGATGTATGTAGAATCATTTCTGGTGCCTAGAATTCTCTTTCTTTGCTTCTCTGTATGAATGGCAGGCCTGTTCATTATTGTCTTCCTTTTCTAGACTGATGATGACAAATCATGTCTCTCTTGGTCCTTTCTCTTCATGTCACAGGTCTTGATGACTGCTGCTCTTTTATGCCCTGTGCTCCCAGCTGTCCTCCTGTTTTGCTACTCTTTAGACTGTCCCTGGGACTCCATGGTTTGTATCTCAAGGTCTGTTACCCTGCTGCTGTTTGTCCCTTCTCTTTCCTTTGTTCTCTGGCCATGCACATGGGATGGGAACTGCTGCCTTGATGTCCTCTGCCAGACCTCAGATGAGCAATCAAAGAGAGACTGTCAGGATAAGAGCTTGTGGTCAGAGAGAAAACTCTGAACTGTATCCTCCTTCATGGGGGATGCCCCTTATATTTTTGCCCCTTAGGCATTTTCCTTACTATTATAATCCATATTTTTATCATCCATATTTTTATCGTTATTTATCTGGCAAGCTACCGAGAGTATCCCGCCCACACGGCAAAGCCTGGCAAGCTACCCGTGGCGTATTCTATATGCCCAAAACAGTAACAAGTCTCACAATGGAGACATTACTGGTGCCCGCTTGAGCAAATCGCTGAACAACAGGATGACAGTGCTAACCCAGCCACAGCCATGCTCAAGGCCCCTCTCCGCACGTTTGGATGAGCCTCATGCATGAAGGAACTGGCAGAGGAACCCAGGTATGCGGGACCCGGGGCTGAGATCTCCAAGCCTGCTCTAATCGGGATTGGGCCTCCTCCACCCAGATCCCCCATTTTCCAGTAGCTAGGCGGTCACACCCAGAAACTTCCCATGGCACCATGTAATCCCATCAATGGCCAACATCTAGAGACTGTAAAACAATGCTCCCTGTAGCAACCTCTTATAGCCTAGTTCTCCCTGTCAGAGAACCTGGAAAGCTGCCAAGAGTTTTCTGACCACATGGGAGAGCCTGGCAAGCTCCCCATGGCATATTCATATGCCAAAACCAGTAACAATGATGGATCTCATTTCCCTGACCCTGAAAGATTGTCCAATGTGACACCACTGGGAAGAACAAGTAAAGGGAGGCTCTAAAATCTCAGGGCTAGGATGAATAAAGACATTACTGGGCCCACTCGAGAAAATCAATGATCAATGGGATGACAGTGACAGTGACAGTGATTTATCTGACTGATTAGTACTCTGCTTGGGCCGAAGACCACTGGAACCTAGGTGCAGCCATGCTGGAGGCCCCTCTCCACATGTTTGGACAGATCTCATGCATGAAGTTACCGGCAGAGGAACCCAGGTGTGTGTAATCCCATTAACGGCCAACATCCAGAGAGAGACTTAAAAGCAAGCTCTCAGAAGCCCTCGGCCGCACGTTATCTTTACCTACTTCTCCCTCTGGGAGAAACTGGCAATCCTCTGAGAGTTTCCTGCCCACATGGGTCAGCCTTGCAAGCTTCCCATGGTGTATTCATATGCAAAATCCAGGAACAAGCTGGATCTCATTCCCCTGACCCTGAAGAGCCCCCAGTGCAACATCATTAGGAGGGCCGAGTCGAGATAAACTTCTAAGATCTCAGGGAAAGAACGACAAGAGATGTTACTGAGCCCGCCCGAGAAATCAGTGATTAACAGGATATCGTGATCGTGATCATGATTAGTACTCTTAAAGGTGAAATTTAAAATGATCCATTACATTGTGACTTCCTGACATCCTTTCTTTCTCCTCCATTTCTACCATAGCTGGACTATGAAAAATTACGGAGAGAAGTGAAGTATGGTTTGATCCAAACATGCAGCCGAGTGATACCAGAGCCAAACTGACTAGGAGAAGAAAAATCCACCTATTTTGTGTTTCCTCGTAAGGTCTCTCCTTTGCTAAAACCAGGAGGAGCAAGCAAAGGTCCCTTCTAGATTAATGCTGAGAGAACTCTACCTCAAGTGATTATTATAATGCTTTACTATGTCAAAATCACACTGAGAGATATCATGGTGACTTATTAGCATGACAGCCCAAGGGAGTGATTCTATATGGTCAAAAAATCAGTCTCCAAGTTTTAGGTGGAGAGTGTTAGCGAATAGAAAAGGCAGGAAATCTGAAACCATAAAACAGGTGAGACAAACTGCTTTGGTGTGATTTTCTCCAATTTCTCTCCTTTGTAAAAAAATTATTTGCTTCATTCTAACTAGATGTTAACTTCCTTCACTTGCCTCCTATACCTTTTAAAAATAAAGGCATGCCTTAATTTTTCTGTGCTCTCCAAAAAACTCTTATTGGGAGTTATAAGAATCAGGGCTGTGCATGCTGATGTCCTGGTCCCCCTCATGCTTTATCAATATCAAAGAAAACTTTGAAATATATGATGTTTTGAGTAACTTTCCAGAATTTTAGTAGACTGAAGTAAATAAGGATGTAATGAAATAATTTTTTAAAATTCAGGTATTTAAAAAAAATCAAACTTTTGGCAAATTATGCAAAATAGAGAAAAAAGTATAAATGACATTAACAGTTTGCATTTAACATGTAATAATCATTTTAAATTTGCACCAATCTACCCAGTAAAGAGTATCACTGTTCTTAGTTAACCTTTGCTTCACGGCACAGAAAATGACCTTAGGCTATGCCTCTACTGCATTTTTCTTTTCTGCTGTGTTTCCTATGTGTAACAGGACAAACAGCATTTGTTTGTAGACACATTTCTTCATAAGACAGTACAGCAAAGGATGAATTACTATTAGTGAAATAAACAGTGTTGCTTCTGAATATATCTTGTCTAATTATCAGAACAAGGTTTTCTAAATACTTCTCTTTTCTGTTTTTCTCATTCATTTACTATTCCAGAGCAAGCAGAGATGGTTTGGAAATTTTGAGCAATGCAAACAGTACAAATAGTACAATATCACCCAGTTTCTTTTTACTCCTCTGAGAAGCTGGCCTGGCAAGAGAAACTGTGCCCTTCTACTTGACCTTGTATGAACCCATGGGAGCCTGTCCTCTGCTCCGCCAGGTTTGTTTTGGGGAATAAATTCATCTCATTTTAGATTACAATTGTAGGGGAACATTGCTGGCACACTCCTCAGTCTAATCTTTAGAATCAGTTTCATCAAAAGTAAAAGTGATCATTTGCTTTCCATTTGTTGTTATCTTTTATCTTTTAATTTCTTAAGAACGCTGAGGGGGTGGATAGGAGAATGCTATATACTGTCCTCAAATATCAGTATCTGAGGCTTGGGGAGATAGCAGGAAATGGGGTTTTACCAAAAAAATAGATAACAAGTAGAAACAAAATTTCTGAAGGTTGATGCTTTATGCCTTGGGAAAACTGTTCTACTGACTTTTGACCTTGGAAGTTTGTTTCAACCTATACTGGGAAGTATAACTTCTTCGCTGTGTATTGGAATTAATTATAAGTTAAACCTTAGATCTTATGGGATTTCTCATTCCTAATTTTATTGTTGTTGTTGTTGTGTTAGAATAAGAATCCTGGTATGCACCACTCTTTTCTAACCCTTTTTCTATTGAGCTAAACAAAATTTTGTAACTGTGTTTTGCTGCTTCCTGCTTTAAAGTAAAAGGAGCCACATCTTGAGCCATACTTCTTGTGACTGCTGGTGACTGACAAGAAAGTACTTAACTTTGGCAGCCAGAATCAGAAGTTTTATATCTCCAGTTGTAGGATGTATACTTTAACTTAACGTTTACCAATAAAATTAATAATATTTTGTCTGCTTGATTATATGATTCATTCAGAACTGGTATATTAAAAAAAATGAAAATACTTGTTTAGAATCACAAAATCTAGTGCTTAAGGTAAACTTTTTTGTTGTTGTTTTTCTTTGGGTCACACTTGGTGATGCACAAAGGTCACCTGGCTCTGCACTGAGGAATTACTCCTGGCGGTGCTCAGGGGACCATATGGGATGCTGGGAATTGAACCCAGGTAGGCTGCGTGCAAGGCAAGCACCCTACCAACTGTACTATCACTCCAGGCCCTAAGCTAAACTTTTGAAATATAAGAAGAAATACATTTTGTAGTTTCTAAAATTATATGAATACAAACTGTGTTCATGGCCAGGGCAGAAGACTTTTGGAACTTTCAGTCCTTCCTTCCTTCCTTCCTTCCTTCCTTCCTTCCTTCCTTCCTTCCTTCCTTCCTTCCTTCCTTCCTTCCTTCCTTCCTTCCTTCCTTCCTTCCTTCCTCCCTCCCTCCCTTCCTTCCTTCCTTCCTTCCTTCCTTCCTTCCTTCCTTCCTTCCTTCCTTCCTTCCTTCCTTCCTTCCTTCCTTCCTTCCTTCCTTCCTTCCTTCCTCCCTTCTTCCCTTCCCTCCCTCCTTCCTCCCTCCCTCCCTCCCTCCCTCCCTCCCTCCCTCCCTCCCTCCCTCCCTCCCTCCCTCCCTTCCTCCCTTCCTTCCTCCCTCCCTTCCTTCCTTCCTTCCTTCCTTCCTTCCTTCCTTCCTTCCTTCCTTCCTTCCTTCCTTCCTTCCTTCCTTCCTTCCTTCCTTCCTTCCTTCCTTCCTTGCTTTTTTGTCAGACCTAGTGGTGTTTGGAACCCATATCTGCTGTAAGGTATTGAACTAGTTTATTTCACATTCAAGGCAAGTACCTTAATCCCGGTATTATCCCTCAGACCCAGTAATTCCTTTCTAAATGTAAGACATGCATAGATTTGATTCTGGGAAGACTGCAGTGTATAGTAGTTGTATCTCCACCTGGATTTATATAGGTAAGCCTTTGACATAAGCACAAGCCGGGCTAAACAGCTGAGCAGACTTCAGTAATGTTCATGCATCAGTACATAGGTAGTTGCAACTTGCATTGAGGCACAGCTTTTCCCAAACATGATGCTGTAAATGATAGCTTAGAGACAAAAAAGAGTTTCAGATGAAAAGTCTTTTCTGCTTCACTATGTGACTTAGTAAACGCTGCAAGAAATATGTTAGTGTCAGATATCAGCAGGTACGTATAGATTAGCTGTCTCCAATCCTTTTCCTCTTTTTTTCTGACTGTCTTTAGGATTTAATTCATTGTTTTTTGATAGTCTTCTGTGTCACTAGTCACAACAACACATCAACTTGATTTTGGATTATTTAATTGAAAACCCTGATTATCCCCCAAATCTAACCTATAACTTTACTGATTGAATTCATCTCTATTTTACAAAAAAAAATCAACAACAACCAAATAAACAAGTGGTATGTTATATATTAGAAAAAATACAAAACTCACTATATTGATATTTTGTTATATTTAAAATATCACAGACTATAAGGTTAAGAAAAAAATTAAGGTAACTTATACATGAAATGGTCTGTCTCTTAGAATCAAGTTTACCCCGAAAGTTAGGAAGAAATTGGAAAGGGTTTGAAAGCATTTTTACAACCAGAAAAGAAAAATAAGAAAAACCAAAATAAGATGAAAGAAGGTGATGTTAAAGGGGGTGGGGAAGACGCTTTGATTAAATAAAACTGGGAAGATAACATCCTATATTGTTGGATTCCTTGCTGGCACTGCTCCCGAGCCATCTGGGCAATGCCTCCCTGTTGATTATACATTCGTGGTGGGCTGTGTGTGGGGGGGTTGGGGAGGGGCGGTGGTTCTCCTTGAGGAAATAGAACTTCTGAGACATTGCCTCTGGGGCAAGGACTAGTACCAGAATGGGTGTTGGCCTACCCTATAATTTGTGATCATTGTTCCTCTCTATTAGGAGCAGCTGGGCTTGGCTCAGGTCTGTTCCCCATGCTAGGAGGTTATGTTAGTTGAATTACTTACCATCCTTTATTTCATCCATTGCCATACTTCCATGGTTCATCAACTCTCCAGGGATACTCACAATTCCCTGCAAGTTTAACAGTCACCCACCTGGTGACTGTTAAACTTCCCCTCTGTGCTACACCTCCCCTGCATTGTTTCCCAGTCTATCACCTCCCCCTACTACCCCCTCTAGTGGTTGATCCCCCCTACATCTCCTCTATGGAATTGGGAATTAGGCTTGTTGATTATTGTTTGGTGATCGGTCTGCAAACTGTTCTTTGTTGATCAGCTGGGAATGTCTATTAGTCACCTAATGAATTGTAACAAGGGTTCACGGACATATTTTCTGCACATCTGATGTGACCTAAACAGTAAAGGCCAGAATAAACACATTTTAAAAAAAGAACATAATAAATGCATAAATTTTATATAGTAAATATATTTTCAGTAGAGTATTATTATTTGTCATTGTTTCAAAAGCCATTCTTAGTTCCCTGTGAAATACAAAGGAAAAAGAGGATTCATCAAATATTATAAATACTTAATAAATGCAATATATAGTCTACCAGAAAAATCAGTACAATTAGGGCTACATGATAGTACAGAAGTGAATGTGTTTGCCTTGAGTTCAGCCAATGCTGATTTGATCCCCAACAATGCCAGTAGTCACTTCTAAAAACCGAGCCAGGAATAGGCTGTTAACACTACTATTGTGACCACAAAACAAAAATTGGGATAAATAAATGTTATGCTATACAAATTTTCCATATATACAAGAAAATTTAAGGAAAACCATAATAATGAACTGAAAGAATATCTGAAAGTATCCCAAAATGTTTCAGAATAAATTTCTTGACATAACTGCTATTAAAGTTTTTGCTTTGCTTTGTTTTGCTTTCGGTCCACATCCATCATTGCTCAGGGCTTATTCTTCACTTTGAGCTCAGGGATCACTCCTGGTGTTGCTCAGGGGACCAGATTGGGTGCTGAGAATTGAACCTGGGTTGCCCACGTTCAAGACAAATTTTTTATCTCTATCTTTATGAACTATGTCTCCTGTCCCAA
This sequence comes from Sorex araneus, assembly GCF_027595985.1. Lineage (NCBI taxonomy): Eukaryota > Metazoa > Chordata > Mammalia > Eulipotyphla > Soricidae > Sorex > Sorex araneus. The sequence continues at coordinate 122,594,830 of NC_073305.1, read as the reverse complement.
TATTATGTTTATGCTAAAAAATGTGAGATTTTTAGACTGAAGAAAAGAGATACCAGAAAAAAATCATATTTAAAAGATACCTGGGTTATAACAGGGCAAAAATGACCAAGATGATAGTTTGATGAGAACATATTTATTGAATTTGCTAATTATTCAACTAAGGGAAGGATAGATGGGTAGTGGATATTTTTGTTACTCATTGTGCGTAATGACTTTCTTGTTTTATTTCTAGAGAACAAGTAGGACAAGCTAGAGTAATTATATAGTTAAGATAGATAAGAAAGAAACAGAAAATACCTATATCAAACAAAGTGTACATGTCCTCTCACTGAAGACAAAGGCAGATTGACAAGTCAACTGAAATGTCAAAAGTCTACCACAACTTTCACTGTAGACAGTTTATGACTATTACTGTCTTTTAGAGTCTACTGCAATAGTGCTGGTCCTTGATTGTGCTTGCTCTCAACTGCAGAAGCATCAGATATTGTTTTATTTCAGACACAGACTCAAAGTGCTACTATGTGAGAGGGTGAAAGGGAAAACACCAATCATTTTTACAAAAGTATATTTTCTAGCCCAGCAAGCTACCGAGAGTATCCCGCCCCCACAGCACAGCCTGACAAGCTACCCGTGGTATATTCAATATCCCTAAAACAGTAACAACAAGTTTTATAATGGAGATGTTACTGGTGCCCGCTTGGGCAAATCAATGAACAACGAGACGACAGTGATACAGTGATACTTATAAATATATACATAGAAATATCTTCATATACCCTAGAGAAATTCTAATGTATTTGCAAAATAAATTTTAAAAACAATATTAAAAGCTTTACAAAGTTGCAAAGAATAGGAAGCAATCCATGAAATATGCAAATGTTTCAAGATGCACTATCAATATTAAATAAAACAATTTGTGATAACATGAGGCCCCAATATCCATACCACCAGACTCCACGCCAGGCTGTTTCACCTGGGGCACCCCAGAGAAGGGCGGGTGAGAACCCTTCCCGGCTCCACAGACCCAGCTCCGGCAGTGGAAAAACTTCACAACCCAACTGCCGCCCCGCTCAAGGCCGTTCCTTACATATTTGGACTGAGCCTAACATATGAGTGAACATATTCCTAGACCGCATTGCTGCTTTTGTGGCCACTTGACACATCATAAGACACTACCTACTCATTCTCCATAATTACCATATTACCATTGATGGGATTCATATAGTAGGCAATAAATCATAAAAGGAAATATAAATATATATGTATATATGTGTATATACATATTTTCAGATATATATATATATATATATATATATATATATACCAAAGCTCACATCACCAAAACTTTAACAACATGTTAGTGATATCCAATAGAATGCCTTAATGGCTCCTGCCCAAATAGAACAATCTTCACACTATTTCCTATATGAACAATTTTTTTTTTTTTTTGGTTTTTGGGTCACACCCGGCGATGCACAGGGGTTACTCCTGGCTCTTCACTCAGGAATTACCCCTGGTGGTGCTCAGGGGACCATATGGGATGCTGGGATTAGAACCCGGGTCGGCCGCGTGCAAGGCAAACGCCCTGCCCGCTGTGCTATCGCTCCAGCCCCAATATATGAACAATTTTTTGTAAGCATGTTCAGCAGTTCTTCATAACAGGCAATATAAAATATATTATTTCAGTTGTGTTTGGGACAGGGGTTGGGGCTTGGACAGAAATATTCTGAATTTGGTGGTGTGAAGGTGTAATGGTGTAATATTCATATTGCTGTATGAATATTAAATATAATCAAATATTGTGAACTAACTTATAGTATAAAAATAATTTTAAAAAAGAAACACAAAAAACAAAAACAAAAATAAATAAATAAAACAATTTGTTTATACTTTTATGTCAAAATGGGTATCACAACACCATAGTTTTGCTTAAGAAAGGCATGATAGTGAACACATTAAATATAAAATTATTTAATGAGCAGTAATATTATGCAAAGAAATACTCCACTTTCTTTCAAATTACATTTATATAACAACTTACATTTTTATTCTATTATTTTATGTATGTATGTATTTATTTATTTATTTTTGTTTCATTGACCACATTTGTCAGAGCTCAGAGATACAATGCTCAGAAGTCATTCCTGGGGCTTCTCAGAATATCATGGGCTGCTGAAAAATCTAAGTCCTGGCCTCCCATATACAAAGCATGCATGCTTGCCCGTTGAATCCCTCATTTTATTTATTTTATTTAGTTTTGTTTTGTCCCACACCTGGTAGTACTTAGGGCTTATTTCTAGCTCTATGCTCAGGAGTCACTTCCGGCAGGCCCTGGGACCAATAGGATACCAGGGATTGAATCTTATTCAGCCACATGCAAGGCAAGTGCCATACCCTCTATACAATCACTCAGGCCCCTGTTCCCTAAATTTTAAATTTAGAGAAGAATATATCCATTTAAGTGTAGTAAAACACAGTGACGAAAGGTAGTATAATAAGAAATATATGGGTAAGTATCAAATTTATATTAGTGAAGAGTAATTTTTAAAAAGCTGAATATTATATGATTCTAATTATAAGATGTGGGGAGGGAAGCTGGAGACCATCCCCTCCGAGGGGCCCGGGGGAAGACAGCCAGGCATGCGGGCAAGAGACTCTCTGTATCACTCTCTTCTGAGAGCTTGCTTTTAAGTCTCTCTCTGGATGTTGGCCGTTGACGGGATTACACACACCTGGGTTCCTCTGACCAGTACCTTCATGCATGAGGCCTGTCCAAATGTGTGGAGAGGGGCCTTCAGCATGGCTGTAGCTAGGTTCCGGTGGTCCTCAGGCCGCCGGGAGCTCTGCTCAGTGTCGGGAGGGAATCTGGAGCCCATCCCGTCCGAGGGGCCCTGGGAAGACAGCCAGGTGTGAGGGCAAGAGACTGTCTGCATCAGCAGGGAAAGGACGAAATGAGATGTTACTGGACCCACCCGAGAAATCGGTGATTAACGGGCTATCGTGATCATGAATTATAAGATATTCTGAAAAAGAGAAGTTAAAATGCAATAATTAGTCAATGCTAGGGAATTGAGGAGTGATAAAAGGAAACCCTTTTATGGGAAAAAGGTAGAATTTTTAAGACAGGTGATAAGAATATAGAAGATGGTATGTTTCTATATGACACTAACTGTAAGTGCATACCACCACCACCACAACCACCACCACAACTACCACCATCATTTTTATTGTTGCCAAACTGGTTCTACAGTCCAAAGGCAGAGAATGACCCAAACACACACAAGGGCTGTTCAAGCTTTAGTTGTCACCTAAGCAGACCCGAGTGAACTCACAGTCTGGCCATTTACTCAATACCACATCACTCCCCTATCTTGACTCCTAGCAGGTGAGATATTAATTTGTGGGAAGCATCAAGGACACATCAAAATTTAATGTATACATTAAGATCAGAGGCTGGGATATTTCACATAGCCAGTCAGTAGGCACTCCTAAAATATAAAAAGAGGCAATTTCCTATTCTATCTTTGCCTATTCCATTCTTGCTTTGTTGCCCTATTTATCTAAAAGATTCTAAACTTTAAAAATTTATTCATTCCTGAGTTCACATCTACTGCTCTCATATCTAAGCTTGTTATATCCAAGGGATTATCCTTACCCTGGGTTAGGGGACAATTTCTTACACATTATTATAGATACTAAATACTGGAAACCCAATTTCTCACTGTGGAGTGGGAGTTCATCAGTAACTGAGTGGAGACATTTGTATAGATTAGTTTTGGAGACATCAGTATGAACTCTTATTTAATTTAATATAAATTCAGATAGCTACACTTTGATACACACAGTAATATTCACACATGCATTTTTCTACTCTGTTAGCTGAGGAGACCTAAGAAAACATGACAATTAAGCATGAAGTAATGTTCTGATAAGATTATTAAAAAAGGGCTTTAGGTTAAAACTAACAAATGGACAAAAGATGAACTGAAATTAATAGTTCTTTGACAATATTGGTTAACTGTAAAAAAGGTAGCATACTAATACAAAATTCTAATCATGGAGGAAGGTAGGCATAAGATATGGTAACTGTGCTATTTTAATTTTTATGGACATTTAAGATTTAAAAAATTATTCCTTAGAAAGTCTTTAAAAATTATAGGACTTAGGTAAATGGCATGGAAAATAAACTGAAAGTGGCCCCAACTAGTCAACTTTGGAATCATTTCAATGACAATGGTACTTATAATTCCTTGTAACTCAAAAAATAAAATGAATATACATATAATGATGTAGATGAACATTTAAATGAAAGACATGGAATAAAGGAACATTCTTTCATTGTGATAAATTTATTACTTAGAAGGAATGATAAAAATAGAAATTTTCATTGTACAATCTGTTATAGAAAGGAAATATTGATGGATGTTAAAATTAGTGGATACAAGTATAGTAAGGAACAAGACATTTAGTCAATTTATTTCTCTACAATAAGTAAGTACGTTAGGTTGGCACACATCTTCTTAATCAAATGATTAAATGTTGACTTTACCATTACTGATCCCCTTTGATATTATCTACTTGATATCTTTTTCTGAAAGAGGTTTCATTTTAATGTGGTGATATTCATTTTAAACTCTATTCATCATAAAACATCAGAGAAATTTACATTTAGAATATTTGTAAAACAGCATTTTAAGTCTCTTTAGAACTGCCAATGTCTAAAATTGATAATAACTGGGTTAAGTCACTGGTTTTCCAAGTGGGTAACCCCACTTTGACCCTTAGAATCACAGATGATACCCTGAGAATTGCCAGGAGTGAGCCCTGACCTTGTGGAGTCAGGAATAGCTTCATGAGCACTGCTGGGTATTGTCCAATGCTTGCATCCCCCAATTGTCAAGGTTGGGTCCAGATAGAACAGGGTCTGAGGCATCTGCTTTGCATATGTTAGACTCAGATTCAGTCTTGGGCATACATGGTCCCCTGAGCAGCCCTGTCAATCCTCAAACTCATGCTGACACTTATGGTGGTGACTTTGTAGGTCCCCAAGTATATCCAGGGTGGCCCCAGCACCGAATGGCCTGAGTTGCACAGAGTTCTTCTCTGCTTGGTTAGTGAAGAATCACTGGGAGGGGCCCTTGGCCTTTTGTGCACTTCTTGGGAGGCCAGAAATGAATAAATAAATAAAAATAAGCTTTCTAAGATTATGAAGCACAAAGAATGACTAAGAAACTGTTTCAGATTCCAGAAGACAAAAAAAAAAACACATGGCAACTAAAAGCAATTTATTAAGGTGTTTTAGTCATTTGATTAAACTGGAATGAATGCTGTAAATTAATGGTGTTGTAAGATAAATATTAGTGTTCTCCTAAATTTCATATATTGAAGTCCTTACCTTCAAAGTGGCTGTATTTGGAATAAAGTTAATGAGGCCATAAGCATAAATTTCTGCTCCAGTTGGGATGTTGTTATAGTGGAGAAGCAGGCCTTCCCCTTTCTCTTTCTTTCTCTTCATTCTCCCTCAATTCCTTCTCTATTCTCAATCTGCACCTAAGAAAGAACATGTGGGCATACTGTGAGAAGACGGACATCTGAAACCCCAAAGGAGAGCTCACATCATATACCGGCCCTACAGACATCTTTTTTTTTTTTTTTTTGCTTTTTTTTTTTGGGTCACACCCGGCAATGCACAGGGGTTACTCCTGGTTCTACACTCAGGAATCACCCCTGGCGGTGCTCAGGGGACCATATGGGATGCTGGGATTCGAACCCGGGTCGGCCGCGTGCAAGGCAAACGCCCTACCCGCTGTGCTATTGCTCCAGCCCCCCCTACAGACATCTTGAGCACAGATTTCCCAAACTCCAGAATATGAGTAAATAAGTGTTCGTTTGTAAGGCAAGCAGACCCTGATAGTTTGTTATGGCAACCTAAGCAGCAGCGTAGCACTGTAGCACTGTTGTCCCATTGTTCATTGATTTGCTCAAACGGGCACCAGTAACGTCTCCATTGTGAGACTTGTTGTTAATGTTTTTGGCATATCAAATATGCCACGGGTAGCTTTTCAGGCTCTGCCATGTAGGTGTGATACTCTCGGTAGTTTGCTGGACTCTCTGAGATGGACTGAGGAATTGAACCCGGGTCGGCTGCATGCAAGGCAAACGCCCTACCCGCTGTGCTACCGCTTCAGACCAACATAGATGTTCACCAGCACTGTACTGATATAATTTTCTGCTTTTGGTGATTGCATAAGTAATATTGTATAAAATGTCAACATTTGATGAAATTGGGGGTATTTTTCAAATATTTTTGCATTATTTTAGAAATATTACCATAACCCTATTTTTTAAATCACAAAAAATTATTGTCAAGCAGCATTTGATAAATATAACACATGATTGCATAGATCTTTGTGTATTTTATGTAATTATTAAGACAAAATAAGTAATGTTTCATATTTTGGGGTGTGGGAGTTGAGCAATACCCCACAGTATTCAGATATTACTCCTGACTCTCTGGTCAGGGATTATTTCTGGCAGTGCTTGAGGGGCTATATGCAGTTCTGGGAACAACCAGAGTTGGATGCATGCAAAGTGTCTTAATTCTTCTATCACTGCGGCCTTGAATTCTGTAGATTAATTCTGTAGGAATGATTCCTGTCTATGACATTCTCCCTGATGTAGTCATTTTGAGGGATAAGAGGCTGAAAATCAGGACATTAGTTCAAGTATGTATAAAGAAAGATTAAACTCTCCTACTACTTTGTTTTGAGGTCAGTGTACTATCAGTGCAAGGGATATTCAGTTAGAGAAGAGGAAGAAATTCCGTCAAGAAATTTAAGATCTCCAGAAAGAGAAAGGTAAAGTGAAAGTCACTCTTCTGATCTCATCCATCTATACACCCCCCAGTGACCTTAAATTAATGATTGCCATTCCTTTTAAGAAATTATAAGAACTTGAGCAATGACCTCCAGATACCCCTTGTGTACAAAGCTGAACAGAGAATGATGCTGAGAACAGCATTGAGTCCTGTGTCAAAATACGCACCCCATCTTACCAATATGAATGGATAGTGCCTTTCAGTCTTTTTTATTTGTAATGAATGACTTCATACATGTTTCATATTCAAAATATTCATGAGTCATCACTGGGTACCTCATTGCTTAATTATTACATATAAAACATTCTTGATTAAAAGTTTAATCACATTTATTTATAATGAACTATTTTGTTATAGTAATTCCTTAAAACAGGAGTGTTTTATGACCTTCTAAGTGTCTTTGTTTCTCAATTTATCTGCTTATAATATGGTGGTAATAGTAGTATTTTAAAAATATGACAACTCCAAACTTCAATAGAAATGATCTATTTAAATGATCTATTAATAGTGCTTAACACTGTTTTGATACATACTAAGAACTTAAGGACTGTGAGACATTAATGCCCGTTTATGATTAGTATTTACTTTTTATTAATTCAATTAACCACCTTATAATTACTAGACTATTATCTTGTTCACTTAATTTAAATGCTAGAAATTACACATTGGGATATGAGGTGATAGATGACAAATATCACTTAATTTTTCACCTTAAAATTTTAATAGTCTATGAACAAAATATTATCTTTAATTTTCTGAACCATGCTTATAACATGATGGAGTACATTTATAATATTAACAGTTAGTATAATGATTTTATTATACAAATGTATTCCTGAGTAATAGAACTCATTGTTAAAATAAAATAAAAATGTCAGCAAGCCTAAAATCAATCAATTTATAGAAGTCCTTGTTTTATTCTATTAATTTTCTGATATCAAAGTCAATCTTTTCTTAAGAAGTCATGTTTAATTGGTTCTGATAAATTAAATAGATTAGTATGACATCGTTGAATATTATCTTTGATATTTCTGCTATTAACTAAAGACAGTCTTTTTTAAAAAGATTTCTCAAAATAATTTCTGTTGACAAGTGCAATTTCAACTGAAATCTGGACAGAGTTCTCTTAATAAATACTTTAGCTGAAAAGGATGAACAGAATCTAGTAGTGAAAATATTTGTAGATTGTATGATTGATACATACTTATAGATACCTTGAATGTTTCCACATATAAATTTAAAAAAACACTTGAGGATTTAGGTACATGATTATACTAAATATTCATTTGATATGCTCATTTTAAACAAGTGAACATTTTGCTCTTTCTGTCCTGAATGTTCTATTCCACTGTAAATTGCAATACTGGCATATAATGGCAAGTTCTTTGTGTGTTTATTTGTGTTTTTATATTTATGTCATACCAAACATAATGATCAATGGAAGTATATGATTAAAAAGTACCTAGAATGAACATAAAATCATGATACATTAAAATTCAAAGGCATATTTATTATAAACCAAATAAAAATGTAATTTTTATTTACATTAATAATTTTACATTGATAATTATTTAAATAAAATATAGCATATTTTGAATGAAGTTAAATATTAACATATAAATTATTAATTGATATAATTTAAATATAATACTCTATACCAAATTTATAGCATATAAATCTCACAACAAATAACAAAATAAAATGAAAAATGAAAATTGGAAATTAGATGCAATTTTTTTTAAGCAAGTGTATTTTAGCCATTTTAGCAAATGGCTAAAATTAGTACATTGATGCAGTCATGGTGGAAACAAAGATTCTTTTGAGACTTTTTCTGCAGGTAGATGAGAAATATCTTTATGACTCCATGGCATAACGTTACTAAATTTAGTATGAGCACAATATAAAGCAAAACCCTTAAGCTAAGTAATTTTAAAATTTCAATCAGTTAAGGAGCTAGTAACATAGGCACATGTCATCATACCCAGTCATCCATGGTGCATGTGCAACAAGGGAAAAATTTCATTTACAAACACCATTGAATTTTAAGAGACTATTCCTGGTACTGTCAGAAATGTTTGCTGTGTGTTATCTTGGGTATTATCAATTGAGTCTGAAGGTCAAAGCATTGGCGAACAGTAAAAGGTTATCAAATTAATTGGGTGACAAAAATTCAAAATTAAGTAAATAGAAAATCATGAGTACCTCTGTGGACTAGAGGCATTGATGTTAATGTTAGTGAAGCAGAAGAGAGAGTACTTGTGAGAATAGCTATGTCAGTATAACATCTTAATGTAGAGTGCTTCAGTGTATACTCAGCCCAAATAAGAAGGACTAGAGTTGAGAAAATTTACTTGGTTGGGTTCTAGGTGTATAACATTAAAGCAGAATTGCAACACTGATATCTTTTAATGTTCTCAACAGAATATTTAGTTTGTGCCTTTCTTCATTAAATAGAGTATCATAGAAAGTTATTTATACAAAACATTGCTTACATGTTGTGCATTTATTATATTAATTTATCATGCAATAATGGAATTTGGAGAACAAAGGCATCTACGGAATAGAATGCATGATAACAACTATAATGTAACAGAGTAAATTAACTTATATAAACTGGAGTTCTTAATTGAGTAAATAGATAAATTCTGGAGAATTTATTTTATAAAATTTTTACTTGAATTATTTTGAACTTATAAAAATGAGTGACCATTGATGTCACAGGTTTAGAAAGCAGCCTAGAATATCCAACTAGGAGGAAGAAGTCTTCTCAATATATAAAGAAATGCACCTTTATATTTGGGACAACTGAATTCAGTAAATCCTCACCAAACTCATAGTATGTTTCCTGCTAAATCTCATTTGTGATATTCATAGTGTAGACTACCATTAATATTTAACTTAATCTTATCTGGATATTTCTTATTTTTTTATTTTTAATTTTTGGGCCACACCTGGTGGTGCTCAGGGTTTGCTCTTATTTCTATTTTCAGGGATCACCCCTGATGGCTGGTATATCATACATGGTTCCAGGGATTAACCTGGGTTGGCTATGTGCAAGGCAAGCACTCTACCCCCATTAATATAACTCCAGCCCCCCGTGGCTACTTCTTATTTAGATCTTTCATGTTATCATCACAGCTGTCTTATGTGTATATATGTGTGCGTGTTTGTGTGTGATTAGCATTTCATGAATTGTTGCTTAAAAATGTTAAACAATTATCTTTCTTATACGGAATATAAACAAGCATACACTGTAGCACTGTCATCCCTTTGTTCATTGATTTGCTGGAACAGGCACCAGTAATGTCTCCATTGTGAGACTTGTTGTTACTGTTTTTGGCATATTGAATACACCATGGGTAGCTTGCCAGGCTCTGCATTGCGGGCGGGATACTCTCGGTAGCCTGCTGTGCTCTCCAAGAGGGAGACCATAAAATTTAATAGGACCAGAGATCCTACAGGTCAAAATTTGCCATGATAGTGAGACTTGACAGAGGTATGAGCTGGCATTGAAGAAGGGAGGTTACTCACAGAAAATTTAGGGACAACATTTTAGTGAAACATATACACTGCTTGGACTGTGTTGAAATTTCATGGTATGAATCCATACCGTTAACCATATTGTAAAATTATGAAGAACAGTGACTAAAATAAAAATAGAAAAATAGTAAAGGAGGATGAAAAAGAAGGCTTGAGTAGTAGAGAAAATGCAATCACTGGCACTGTGTGCCTGTAAGTAGTGACTAGTGTTGTCTTAATCACTCCCAAGCACTACTGGCCATCAAATACTAGAAAAGAATTAGCCAAAAGAGGTGAACAAAATAGATAGGATGTTTTCCCTCATGTGCTTATATTCTTAAAAGTAAAAAGACAGTAGCTGACAAATAAGTGTGTCCTGCCTTAAGCTATCAATCTTGTCTCTGATTTTTGCTTGTTTGTTTGTTTTTGTTTGTTTTTAGTGTCAACTACATCAATGAAAACCCCATGGATGTCTTATATAAGTACAATACATTCAAATCATTTTAAAATCTGACACAAAGAATTCTGATCAACCATACTACAGAAGAGTATTTGACTGAATAAACAAAACTTATTCAGAGGTCCGAAAGTTAACATGGTGTTCTGTGTATAGGTAGTTTCCACTTAACTAAGTACTGTGATGTTGATGAATCAACTTGGACAGGGTACATTTTTGACCAGTTTCTGACTTTTTGCTTAGGGCTTGACTTGGGCTTAGGAGTCACTCCTGGCAATGCTCAGGAGACCAAATGGGGTGCCAGAAGTTAAACGGGGCTCAACTACATGCAAGACAAGCACCTTAACCTCTCTAGTATATCTCTGACCTCCATCCAACCAGTTTTGATACATAGATCTTATGAACCTGCATTTTGGTAAAATTTAACAATAACTAAATTAAAGAAGAAAGATTCTCATGTGTTAGCTTTGGTGAAAAATGGTGAGAAAATAATTAGAGGGCAAATAAGCTTTTAAAGAAAAGTTTAGAAACTAACTCACCTCCTAAATTCAATTTGCAAGTTTAATAATAAGATGCTATCAAAGTAAAATTACATTACACAAAGCTAAACTGAAAAACAAGACTTAATATGATTTCTAAAGTTAGCTAAGCCAAAGCTCTTGCTGAGTTGAATTTCCCTGCAATAAACTGGAAAGGTTTTAAACACTGAAGTTGGAGGAATTATGGCAACTAATTAATAATTTTTACCCAAACGAAAAGCATCCATTGAGGTAAATCTCCCACCCTTTGAGGCATCATCAGGCAATTTTAATAATTTTCTTGATGATTGTAAACACAAAATTTAGAGCTCAAAAGAACTACTTCCATCTGTGTTGAGAGGGTTCACTAGTGACATATGCCAATTACATAGAATTACACATGTGATTTGTTGGATAGAATCTACATTACGGTAATGCAAACATACAATTTGATTGATGGTGAAAAGGGGAACGGACATGAACCACTTGAGGTTTGGGAGGTTGACACAGGAATGGGCACTTTTTAGATCCAGAACTTTCTGCAGTTGTTCACTTCGGGAAAGGGCAGACCACTCTGCAGATGAAAAACACTGGTAGCTTTAACCAAAATCTGGAGAAAATTTGGGGGATTGTGAATGATGAATTCTGGAAACGTCTCAGATTGGCTTAATTCAAGTGTATTAGTCAATTAGCATAGATATATATTTTTTCTATTCTCTTCTTCCATATATCTGTTTATTGGTATCGTCCTTAATATGGGGTTGCATTTTCAGAATGAATAAGTGTTTGACCACAATTACCCCACCTTTTGATTGGTCAGAGTCATTACATCTCTATACATAATAACAACGATCATAAGCCAGATATATGGTCCAGGCAAGAGACCAAATAATCCAGGTTATAGAACTATCAAGGGGCTTTTATTAAAGTCTATATAGTTCTAAAGCATTAAAAAAAAAGTAACAAGATTGCAAAACAAAATGCTCAACAGAAATTCCAGGGCCAGGAAAAGAAAGAGACAGGTCTAAAATTTGGCTAAGCTGAGTGAAACAACAAAGCCTTCTTAACTGGTAGGCAATGTCAGAGTTAACAATAGCAAAAGAATCTCCCTTTCACCTTGATGAAGGTCCCAATCGTCATCATCATCATCATCATCATCATCATCATCATCATCATCATCATCATCCCGTTGATTGTCAAATTTCTCGAGCGGTCTTAGAAACTTCTCCATTTGTCCTAGCCGTGAGATTTTAGAAGCCTCTCCTTACTTGTCCTTCCCAACGGTGCCGCATTGGAGACTCTTTCAGGGCTAGGGGAATGAGACCCACCATTGTTACTGATTTTGGCATATGAATATGCCACAGGGATTTGTGAGGCTCTCCCATGCGAGCAGGAAACTCTCAGTAGCTTGCCAGGTTCTCCCAGAGGGAGAACTAGGCTCCAAGATGTCACAAGACCATTTTGCAGCAGCACGCTTCAGGGAGCTTGGTTTTATAGTCTCTGGATGTTGGCCCTTTGTGGGATTACTCGACTCCAGAGGCAATTAAAAGTCTTAAATTCTAATGGCAAAACCTTGTGAAGTTAACATTTTTGTGTTTATAATGCAAACTTAATTATGCCATCCTTAAAGAGTTTTAGACTACCAACATCTCAACCTATTCTAATGTATTAGTGTTAGTGTAGGATTATTATCATCTTCCCCCCCCACCCCCGTACCCTACAGGGCAGGAAACAGAACAACAATTTTAAATTCTGGCCACCTCTCCCACACAATTTATAAGGACCAAGTGACAAATCAGTCCCACTTTACAACCCAAACCCGAACTGGGACCAAAAACAAAAAAATGTTGAAAACCTGTCTGCTGAACCCCATCTTAGAAATCCTTGGCTACTATTCATTTTTCCCCTTTCAAATGGCTTCCCTTGGCTTGGATAAATACACGTGCTTACCTATGCCCTAAGCCTCATCATAGTGAAAGAGTGGGTAGAGGTAAAAGGAAGGGTACAGAACATAATCTAGTTACAGTTGGTCATTTTTTAAAAATTTATTTTTAAAATTTTTTACCTTTCACTTACTTATTTTACAGCTAGTCATTTTAAATTGGTAGTTTTCAACCTTGTCTGCATGAGAGATAACCAGTAATATGGTTAATGGAAACAGCTAAAGGGCAAGAGATAGTAATAATTAAAAGGTGAACACAGGTTAAGTAACTTCTCCTTTGATCCTATGCTTGCCCCTGGTGTGCGGGGTTGGGAGTGGCCGGAGGGGCAGCGGGCAGGGCAGGGGGCACCGGTGGGCAGCCTCTCTTTCACCTTTCACATATTTCCCAGGTAGACAGCAGGAGCAGCAGCAGTTCCCACTTGTAGATGTGAGTTTCCAAGAGAAAAGGCACAGTGGGGTATGGGGGACCCTGGAGTGTTGGGTCCTGAGAGCCACCTCCCCAGACAACAGCAATGACAAACAAAGGACTGGGGGAATGGAGAAACAGGAGAACTGGGACACAAGCTACTCTATAGTTTATTTATCTTTCCTCCCCCGAGTAGTCCGATTTCTCCCTTTACAGAACACTTATAGTTACAGTTTTGCTCAGAGTCCCAGTCATCATAGTTCCATTATCCTATTCTCCTCATAGCACTGTAGCACTGTTGTCCTATTGTTCATGGGTTTGTTCGAGCAGGCATTAGTAACATCTTCATTGTGAGACTTGTTGTTACTGTTTTTGGCATATCAAATATACCACGGGTAGCTTGCCAGGCTCTGCCATGTGGGCGGGATATTCTCAGTTATATTGCCAGGCTTTTGAGAGGGATGAAAGAATCGAACCCAGGCTGGCCGCATGCAAGGCAAATACCCTATCTGCTGTGCTATTGCTCCAGTCCATTCTCTTCATATACCTCAAATTCTCTCCTTCATTATATCTTCCTCGTCTCATCGTAGTCTTATCGTCCTCTACTTCCAGTCATCATTGTCTTCTAGTCCTCCTTCTAGTCCCCTCTTACCCTTTACAACATAGTTATATAGAAAGTATGAAGTGTGGGATAAACATAGATGGGGTTGAATATTATCATAACAACAAATAAAGGTAAAGCCACTCCTTCAGGGGAAGTTCTAGGAGATTAACACAAGGACAAAATCTCATCTGAGGGTTCAGCACTCCAGATTACTAGGAGATCCACTAAAGGGCAGGATTCCCTCCAGGGTGTGTATTGCTTTATCCTTTACTCAGCTAGTAATCTATTAAAACAATCCTTTCCTCAGCTAGTAATCCATTTAAACAATCATAGTAAATTTACTTCTTATAATATTTCTAGTAATTTTGTATGAACACAATAAGAGATATATTGCGTGTAAAGGTTGGCTCTTCCTGAGGACACTTCACTATATATTACAGACCACAGTCTGCATGCCAGATCAGTCTTTCCTAACCCCAGTAGGTCCTTATTCAGTTATTCTTTTTGGGTCATGACAGAGTTTGTTCCACGGCCGAGCTCTTTACTTCTTATGCCTCTGGTGCTTAGCTTGTCTCCTTTAGATGCTAGGGTAGCTTACAGCTTTCCCTGGGTCCATCCAGTCCCTTTGTTGGGACCCTGGTTTTGAAGTGCTAGGAAGTAAGGGCAACTGAGGCTTAAGTCAAGTAAATATGGATGCTCAGGAGTAAATATTATTTTGGAGTCAATTAACTCCCACGTTACAAAACATGAACTGTCTTCCTGTGTGTATACAAAAAAGACTTTGCTACACTAGCTATGCGAATGACATAAAGGAAAGAAAAAAAAGCAATATAGGATTATTAGTGCTAAATGGAATTGGGTGTTCCGCAGGGGCACTGTTGTGTGAGTAACTCCATAAACCTAAGCTCCCTATTGGAGGAGCAAGGACAATCCAGTGTTATGCAACACGCAGGGATAGAGAACAAAGAAAAGACATGGAACCAACAGTAGCAAGCAGCAGCGAGGAGAGGGAAACCACAGGGCATCAGCCACAGAGCAGTGTGCCCTTGAGAGCACTGGATATTAAAGTACATTGGACACATGGACATTGAGAAACAGCACAGCGAAGGGCAGGTAGACAGACATTAAGGGACAGAACAGAAAGATTCCCAGGACCATGAAGGGAAAAGAAAATCAGCGAGAAGCTATTGTGAGGCCTGGACAGAAGGCATCACACGACCCATGACTACTCTCTTAAAGCTGCTAAATAAATAGCTGTGACTTCAGAAACATCTGGTGTTTAGAATGCTAATTTCACATGCACAATTCAAGGACCTAATCAGGAATGAGAGTTTCCTGGTAAGACCATCATGTGACTCTTTTTGAGCCAATTTCAAAAATCTGACAGTTTTGGCAAATTTTCTGTTGATGGTCTCTCCATAAACACCAGCTTTTTTCTCACATAGAAAAATGGGGCATTAAAATTATTTTATTTTCATTAAAGTAATTCTAATGTTTGTTATCGATTTAAGGGCCATACTGGTGCTTCTTGAGAGCTATGCTCTCCTCAGTGCACAGGGGTCACTCTTTTTTTGTTTGCTTTTTTTCTTTTTTTTAAAAAAATTATAAAGTAGTTCATAATATTTGATTACATTTAATATTCAAACACCAATCCCACCACCATTACACCTTCCTACCACCATATTTTGGATGTTTCCATCCTGAACCCTAACCCCTGCTTCAAAGCGGGACCAAAATAATTTATTTTTCATTGTTTGTTTTGAAAACCCACTGAAAATGCTCCAAAAAAGTTTCCTCGAAGGAAAGAGTGTGAAGATCACTGTATTTCACCCAGGGGCTATTAAGGGCATCTATAAGAGATCACTAACATGTTGCTAAAGATTGAAACTTGTTTGCTGTGAGTTATGGGTAGTGTGAGTGATGAGTTGTCATGGGCTCCAGGAATAGGTTCACATGTGGGTGAGGCTTCACCTGAGCATGTGCAGTGCAGCCAGGAGCATGGCAGTGGTTGAGTTCTGGAGGTTTTCAGCTGCTGGAGATGGGTCCATTGGGGAGTGGAGGGGTCTCATCCACCCCTCTCTGGGATGCACCAAGGCCAGTCTTTGCAGTCTGAGGGACCATCAGGGTCTGGATCAAACTGGAGACTTTTGCATGAAAAGCATGAGTTCTAGCTTGTTGAACTTTCACCCTGGTCCTGAATGAAATGCCTAACAAAATACTCCTTTTTTATAATCCCTATGTGAACATGTAAAATGAAAATAATGATTATTTCATGTAGCACACAGTTGCATTTCATATTTCAAAAGAGACCCTTAATATTATCCAGGGTTTTAGCATAAGATTTACAAGGAAAACTGCATTATGCAATTTAGGCATCAGAATTGAACTCAGCAAGACCCTTTGCAAACACTTGCAGAATAATGTTTTTATCCCTTGTAAAATAAGATTGGTGTGAGCTCTTAAAGAAAACAAATGCAAGCCTGGAATCACAGAACTTTTCTTTAAGAGTCTCTTCAAGTAAGGCTTACTTTTAAAATTATGTTCATACATGGCCTATAGACCAGAATCCCCTGACAGTTTTCAGAACTGATGAACCTTGCACCACAGCTGCTGTATTGGAATTTGCATTTTGACAAGATCTTGACTATTGATATGCATATATAGTTTTTAAAAAAAAACACTCTATTTAAAACTGCAACATTACCATGGTGAAGCCATTCACTGAGCTAGGATAAATTAGCCTCCAGGGCAGCCATACAACAAGGCTAAAAGTTTTTCCCTTGCCCTTGCACAATGCCAAAAAAAAAAAATAGCCTCCAGCATTGCCAAAGCAGTATTCCACAGATAATGCAACCAAATTTTAAGTTTTGCTTTCTTTATAAAGAAACTTCGGAGAAAATTCTCAGGGGTTCAGGCCTATAAAACATAAAAGGAAAATACAGATGACTATGGTATAAAATAAATACTAATACCTAACAGTTCACGTTTTTATGAGTTTTAAATAAATATTTATTTGAAGAGAGAGGGCTGAACAGAATTAATCTGCCTAACCTAGAATTAGTCACTCCAATGATTCACTGATCCAATTAGTTTGGAGTTTGGTGGGGACATGATAACTTTTAAACTTCTCCTATACAGTACAATGATAGGAACTATTATTGCTTCTCTTAACAGCTACTTAGCAGCAAATTGGAAAAAATTTAAGTGACTTCTGCTTCTCCAGGGGAGAAAAAAATTCATTAAATCAGTAGTAGGTAGAAATAACATTTATTAGTTCATCATATTTTTCTTAGGCAAACAGTAATTAAGTTTAGTCTTTCGCTGAAAGTGTATTTATGAGTATATGTACCTACTTCTGAAGTGGTGATTTTAAAAATGTAATATAAAGTGAAATTTTTCCCAGTAATGATTATTTTAAAATAATCACTACCATTCATATTCTGTGATCTTTTTTGAGTAACCCCAACTGAAATATGTGATTTGTCCAACTGTATATTTATTGAATGAATGGAAGAAATTTTCTAAGAAAGTCTCTGCAAAGCTTAAAAAAAAAATCAAAGAATTAATATTTCCTTCTCATTTCGTCTAGAGATATAGGAGCAGCAAAGAATGTTGTTCCTGGGGGTTGGAGCTATTGTACAGTTGGTAGGGCATTTACCTTGCACGTGGCCAACCTGGGTTTGATCCCCAGTATCCCATATGGTCCTCCGAGCATGGCCAGGAGTAATTCCTGAGTGCAAGAGTCAGGAGTAACTCTATAAAGCAGAAAAAGAAAAAGAATTTTGTCCCTGATCTCATTGTAGAATAAACAAAGAAAAACAAACAGCAAATTTATCAGTTTTCTTTAATCCATGGAAGTGCCAAGGCAATACAACAACTAAATAGCCCCAAGTCTAAGGGAGATCAGGGAGACTTAAACAAAACAAAACAAAAACAAAAACAAACAAACAAACAAAAACAGATTTATTGACTTTCTTGGGCAAGATTTGTTAGTAGAAGCACTTCAGCTTCAGTGACAGGCACACTGATGGGTGTGCAGGAGATGAAGATGTGTTGTTAAGTGCTACAAATAAAATGATGTTCTTATATTCTTGCTGTTCTTTTTTTCTTTGACCCCCTGTCCACAGGCTCCACCAGTTTCATCAAAAAGAAGTAAAACTCTTGAGACCAGACAGATATTACAGCCTTGCAAGCAGCTGACCCAGGTCCAATCCCTGGAACCCCAGATGGTCCACTGAATCCACCAGGAGTGATCCCTGAGCACAAAACCAGGAGAAAAACTCTGAGTACAACTGGATGTGACCTCAAAAATAAAATAAAAAGTCAAAACAAAATACAAATTCTAAGAAATTCTCTGGAGAGTGTACAATACTGCAGTTGGTTGGAGGAGGGTAACACTGGTGACACACTCAAAATTATATCCCTTATTGACCAATAAACACTGCAACCATTAAAATGCCAGTGGGAAAAACATTTCAGAAGAGGAATAAACTATCCTTATGACGAGACTAGCAGAAATAGGGTTTCTGTCTGAGGCTGATGTTTCATTAGAACAACATAGAACTTCCTCTGTTTCTACCCCGCCGGGCATGAATAGTCACTGAAGAAAGAAATTCTTGCAGGAATGAGACTAGGAACAAATAGAGCACAGAACATATAGACGGACAGAGAGACAGAGGCAGAGATTGTTATATGTTTTTTCAAGTACATAAAAGGTATAACACCAAAAGTGAACTTTAAAGTAATCTCTGTGCTCTAGGATATTGATTTGTTAATGCAAGTTTATCCCTGTTAACAAATATATCACTCTGATAAGTGGTGCTGCAAAGGGAAAGGCTATGAATGTGTGAGAACAGAGAATATGAGAAATTACTGAATATTCCACTTAAATGTGTTTAAAACTTAGATCAGACAAAGCTTAAAACTGTTTTTAAAAATTAAAGTTTTAAAATAAGAGGAAAGTGTTGCTAAAGGCAGAGTACTCTGAGATACATTGCAAAAAAAAGACCTAAAGCTAATAGTAGAACATTGAGAAAACACAAGCAAACAAAAGACCTCTGGGAAAAAGAGGCCCTACCAGAAACATAAGGCAATTATTTAGAGAAATTTGTTGCCTGTGGTGTACTAATTTTAATCATATCAACATAAAAATCCCAAATGCAGTCTAACTCTTAGAGTAAATCAAATCTGTTCAAGTAAATTCCTTCATGGAAAAAACACACCCATTTTCAAACATAAAGCTATATACTTCAACCTTTATCATAATACACAAAAAACTTGAGCAATACCATAATAGATAAAAGTTGACCAACAACAACAAATTGTGAAGCATACAAAAAGACAAACTGAAATAACATACTTCAAAGACCCAAGAGATTCTGGTAGTAATATTGAAATTGTAAAACAGTAAATTTTAACTAGGTATGGTTGGAAGGCTCTCATGAAAATAGCATGTAAATCCAGTGGATAATTGCAGCAGAAAAATGGATAGAAAACTATAGAAAAAACCATAGGAAAAATTAAAATAGAAATTCTCGAAATGAATAATAAAGAGATGTAGAAATTTAAAATGTCACTTTCATCAAAAATATTGATTCATCAAAAATATTTAATGTCAGAGAAGAAAGAATGAATGGCAAATAGCTATGTAGGTCAACAGAAATAATGTAAAATAACAGACACATAAAATCTGGGCTCAGTTTTCTTTTCTTTTTTTCTTTTATAAAGTAGTTCACAATACTTGATTATATTTAATATTCAAACGCCATTCCCACCACCACTACATCTTCCCACCACCATATTTCTGGTGTTACCATCCCGAACCCCAATCCCTGATTCAAAGCAAAACCAAAATAATATAATATTTCCCTCTAAGGTTGCTTGCCTCCTCCTTTGAATCCCATCAAATGTGGTATGTAGGGTGTGACATATGAGTGTCTCTCGGCTGTGAATGCAGCTGGTCTCTCAGTCCAAAAAAAGGTTTTCGGTCCAGGAAAAGTTTCACTCGTGGGTGCGGTTCGGCCCAAGCATGTGGAGAGCAGTCATGAGTGCGGTGGAGGTTGAGTTTTGGAGGTTTTCAGCTGCTGGGGCTGAGTCCCTTCAAGCAAAAGGGAGTCTCACCCACCCACTCCGGGGTGCTCCAAGTGAAACAGGTGCAGGGTCCAGCAGCATGCAGCATGGTTACCCTGAGTGTCGTGTTGCTCCCTTATGCGAGATAAGGACATGCGATCTGGATGGTGACTGATGACGAGATTAACTGGTGGCAGCCAGGAGTGGCTTATGGGCATGACTGCTGAGTTGCCAGAGAGAAGAGTTTTATGTTCTTGGTTTAAATAATAGATCTCCAGGGGGCTGGAGAGATAGCATAGCGGGTAGGGCGTTTGCCTTGCACGCGGCTGACCCGGGTTCAAATCCCAGCATCCCATATGGTCCCCTGAGCACGGCCAGGGGTAATTCCTGAGTGCAGAGCCAGGAGTAACCCCTGTGCATTGCGAGGTGTGACCCAAAAAGCCAAATAAATAAATAAATAAATAAATAATAGATCTCCAAGCCTGCTCAATTAAGGATTGGGCCTCCTCCATCCAGAACCCCCATTTTCCAATAGCTTGGCAGCCGCACCCACAAACCACCCCCGACACCATCTAATCCCATCAACGGCCAAGATCCATAGATTAAACAAAGTTCCCAGAAGCACACAGCCGCAATACATCTTATAGCTTGGTTCTCCCTCTTGGAAAACCTGGCAAGGTACCGAGAACATCCTGCCCTCAAGGCAGAGACTGGCAAGCTCTCCATGGCGTATTTGATATGCCAAATACAGTAATCAGAATGGGTCTCATTCCCCTTACCCTGAAAGAGCCTGCAATGAAGCACTGCTGGGAAGAAAGAGTAAAGAGAGGCTGCTAAAATCTCAGGGCTAGGATGAATGAAGACATTACTGGTGCCCACTCGAGCAAATGGACGATCGATGGGATGACAGTGATACAGAGAAAAAATAGAAGTGGGTCAGCATTACCCTCATTGGAAAAGAATCCATCAATGATTGGGGACTTCCAGGCATATGCTTACCAAAGTGAGTGGTCTTATATTGACTAGAATGACTTAAGACGGCTTCTGGGCTGGAGAGGTAGGACTGTGATTAGAGCACTTATCTTGCATACAGCCAATTCTGGTTTGATCCAGGCACTCCATCTGGATTCCCAAGAAGCACTAGGAGTAATTCCTGAATGAAACCTTGAGCACTACTAGGTGTGTCCCAAAACAAAACCAAGCAACCAAAAACTGCTATGTTTACTTATTATCAGGGTGGATATAGTTTGGGGATTTTTAAAAACTAAATATTCTAGGGGCTGGAGAGATAGTACAGGAAGGGCAATGTTTGCCCTGCATGAAGCCAACCCTGGTTTTATCATTGCATATGGTCCCCCTGAGCATCACCAGAAGTGATCCCTGAGTAGAGAGTCAAGAATATGCCCTGAAGTCTGCCAAGCATGGCCCAGCATACAGACACACACATACACACACACATAAAAATTAAATGCTGTGTATAATTTCAATTGTTCACTTGATCTAATATTAAAAATCCAATAAACCCAAACTGCTAGTTTTTTGTTTTTAACTTAGCTTGTCTAATCTTCATCCTAAATTATATTTCCTCTTGTATATTTTAATGGTTTTAAGAATTTAATATAAACCAAATCAGATAGCACTGTAATGCCAATTTTGTTTGTATCTTTTACATACATAGCTATGGGACAAATGTTTAGGAATTATTCAACCTTAACCTCTGAAATAAGTATTCTAAAATATATTGGGGAGTGGAGGAATAGCAGGTGTGCCCAGGACTTACTCCTGATCTCAGGAATCCTGGTGATGCTTGGAAACCACAGGCAGTACTGCAGATTGAACCAAAATCATCTGTGTGCAAGTCACACAGCTTCAAGACAACTAATACTTCAATCAGATTTTATTTTGTATTCCTCTTCCCACTAATAGTATATTTCAGACTTAGACAAAACATTAATATCTATAGTATTTTTCCAATTTACCAAGTAATTTCTATTGTATACATTAAAATTCAAATTCATTTTGAGAAAGAAGCCGGCAGTGGATATTTGATATATGACTGTGGTACAACTTAATGTGTGAGATTTTAATTTTGAATATTTAGTAGGAGTGAATTGTGAGAGAATAAAAAGCCTCTATTTCAAAGAGAATTCATCTCAAGATAGTTTCTGTTTATGTGATTATTTTTGTCAGAAACTGTGTAATTGACAATAATTTGCTTGCTAATCTAATTAAACTATGAACAAATGGTGCAAGAAATTGTGAAGAATTCTGGGTTGTGCCTCAGGCTCTTTCAGATTGATATCAGTAATACTAAGCACATTTTCCTGAATTATTATTTTATGCATTGCATAGTTAAAAGAGAATTGAAAAATTATTTTGCCATCATTACCTGTTTATGTTCTAAACAGACTAGTAGTGATTTATAGAAACAAAGTCTTAGAATGTGATCATAAAAATCTATTAAAAACAGAAAGATTTAGGTAACTGGAAAACAAACAATGAATATAGAATGTATTCTCATTGAATATATTTCCCTGCTTTCTGATTTACCCAATGCTCAGTCATTTTAATATTTCCACTTGCAGGTTTCACCAATCATTTGTCTGAGGCCTAATCCATTTTGAACTAGAAGGAAATCATAAGATTTTGAGTGTAAGAAAACAGACACCATGACATCTTTCTTTTTGCTCATATTGGTCATATATCGAAACAAAGCTGCTCCCCAGCCGTTCTCAGTGCCACTCTCAGTGATAAATGGCACTGCAAGGAGAGCAGTGTAATGCTAGAGTCTTCAATATTATGCTACTTGACCCTAGTGTCTTCAGAAGGCCACACAGTAGCAAGTGACAAACTCGGGGCTTTGAGCATGAAAGGTGTGTATTCCAGCCTTTACCTAGTTGGGAAGGGCTGGTCACTCCGCTTGACGTCAATTGTTGAGAGGAACAGTAAGGATTGGAAAAACTTAACGAGTAAGCCAGTTGAGCGAAGATAAACATGTCCCCCTCAAACCATGGTGCCTGCACCACAAAGATTCCCAAGGAGCAGTTTTTATAAGAAAACTAAACAGAGAGGGGTATGCTCTGGAAGGGTGCATTGCCAATTTGTGGGGGCGAGGGGCAGCAGAATAATCAATAACTTCCCTCATGGTTTGTTCTACTAAGGTCCATTTCTGATGTAATGGCAAAGAAAGATTTTTGATTAAGGTCTTCATTCTTTCGTCCTTTAGGACATAGAAGAGAAGTATTTTTAACATTTTAGTCATCTCTGCCCAGACATATTTTCTGATTTTTAATATTTACTTCAACTCTTAATTTCTTTGGTAAATTTTAATTTCTTCAGAGTGTACTATGACCTATGTCCCTTGCCCCGAAATTATCGTATTTTATTGGCAACCCTTCAACACCATGTTTTAATTAAAATAAAATAACTCTGAGCTATGGATGAAAAGAAAATCTTTTTCCAGAGGTTAATGTTTAGCGCTACCCAGAAGGCACTAACAGAGATTTCTATTTAGCTGCTTACACCCCACCCCAAGCAAATCCCTGTTTACATACTATGGTAACACACAGGATATTATCAAGAAAGAGGAGTTTGCCTTTAAACCAATAGTCAAGATGAAACCAAATATTCTTCTTGGTGATTTCTAATATCCAAGACAAAAGTGAAAGGAAAAACTGCCTTTGAATTTTTGAACATCATTACCTAAAGAAGGAAACATTCTTGGTGTAAGAATGCAAATTAAGGGGCTGGAGCGATAGCGTAGCGGGTAGGGCGTTTGCCTTGCACACGGCCAACCCGGGTTCGAATCCCAGCATCCCATATAGTCCCCTGAGCACCAACTGGAGTAATTCCTGAGTGCAAAGCCAGGAGTGACCCCTGTGCATTGCCGGGTGTGACCCCAAAACGCAAAAAATAAAAATGCAAATTAAGACTATAATTAATCATAAAATACTTCTTAAAATGGACTTTTGTCCCAGTCTAGAATATGTAGACTAGAATACCATTTTTCCGGGGTTTTCCAGACACAGGGAAAACTAAAACAACCTCAACAAATTCCCTTCTGTGCACAAATTTAATTCCATAGTATCTGGAAAGCAGAAATGTATTTGGAGAACTCTTCTAAGGCACACACTATTTAAAAATCAGAGCTGCTTCAGAAAAATTTGAAGTCTTGTTCATTTTTTTCATAATTTTTAAATCAGCCTAAAGAAAATGAGTTGAATTCATTATTTGAATTCAAAACTCCTTTCTGGATAACAATGGTTAAAAATGTCCCCCCAAATCTAGAATGTCTTCGATTCTAGTCCTAAATTATCAGAGCAGAAGCCCTAATGAGAAATTCTTATTTGCAGTTATATTGAAAGTATTCCTCTGGGGATCAATTCATGAGGGAAGTTATTAATTATTCTGGACCCTACCAGTCTGTAATAGCCCTTCCTAAATATGTTCTTAATTCTCTTGTATAGAATGTCCTTGATTTGTCCTTTCACTCTTGTTACAAGGAGCTTAGGTTTATCAGGTTACACCCATCACAGTGCTCCTGAGTCACTCCCATTCCTTTGTTTATCTGTAACCCTTCTCTATGCTATCTTCCCCAACCAGTTAATCTGCTTTTTCCCCTAATCAGACTCTGTTAACTTGTAAGGTCAGATTCCTCAGAAATCTGTCATTTTATATGTATGAGTGAAATATTGTCTTTTCCCTCTCTTTATGTGTTTTGAATAGTTTACTTTAAAACAATGTCCTTTTTGTATAGACACAAGAAGACAGTTAATATTATATTTTTGTAATTTGGGATTTAATTGGCTTCAAATATTATTCATTCCCAGGTATCTGGTTTCTTGACTTAAGCCTCAGCTGCCCTTAGTTCCTAGCACCCCCAAAGCAGGGTCCCAACAAGGGACTGAAAGAACCCAGGGCAAGCTGTGAGCTACCCTGACATTGAAATGGGCCAGACCAAAGTGCCATGATTATTAACTATGTTAAGAGCTTGATCATGGACAAATGCTGTCATGATCCAAAAGCAACGATGAAACTAGGACCCTGCTAGGGATAGGAAAGACAAATCTGGCCTGAGCACTGTAGTCTGGGATTGAGATGACCCCAGGAAAGCAATTCTATAAGCTTATGTATCTCTTACTGTGCCCATATAAAATGATTAATATTATGAATGCTTATATGTTTGTTGGACAAGGAAAGGAGAAACACCCATGGAATTCTGCTCTTGGGTTGGTTGTCCTGCTGAAAGAGAATCTGTCCTAGAAGCAGCATCCCCTGAGGGAAAGAACTTTAACCCTATTGATTGTGACCATACCTATGTGTAAGCCTCAGCCCCTCATGTTTTGGGGATTTAACTAGGCTGTAAGAGTGGGCTGGGGGTCCAGATCGAGAGCCAGAAGGAGAAGGAGAAGGAGAAGGAGAAGGAGAAGGAGAAGGAGAAGGAGAAGGAGAAGGAGAAGGAGAAGGAGAAGGAGAAGGAGAAGGAGAAGGAGAAGGAGAAGGAGAAGGAGAAGGAGAAGGAGAAGGAGAAGGAGAAGGAGAAGGAGAAGGAGAAGGAGAAGGAGAAGGAGAAGGAGAAGGAGAAGGAGAAGGAGAAGGAGAATGATGAGAGATCGAGAAGGAGAATGAAGTAGCATGGGGGAGGAAGAAGCAGGAGGAGATTCAGAGGAGAATGGAGATGGGAATGGAATAAATTGCAATTGAGACCAACCAGCCTGCCCCTCGTTCCTTCCTTCCTTTGCCTGCCCATTGCCATAGACCTCGACCTCACCGGGGTGGGGGAAGCAGCGTGAGACTACCAAACGAGGGCAGCGGGAGAGATAGATTGCTGCTGCCCTTTTTTGTTTACACACTCTTGTTATTAAATATATCTTCTAGTGACAACATAGACAAGATATTTTGGGGGGGACTTAGAGGAGGGTTAGGTCATGAGTCTGCCACTTTCTCAGTTTGCTAGTCCCTGAATAAACCTAGTTTTTTGTTTTTATTCCACATATATTTTTGTCTCTTGAATACTGTTCTTAAAAGTTCCAAATTTCTGACTTGGGTTGAGGAATAATTTTTACTCGAATATATGTAGATATGCTACACTACTTCTTCTCCTACTTCTCCTCACATTAATTTTCATGGTACTTTTTATTACCCTCAGTTATAATAAATTTTGATTTGTTTTGGGGCCATACCCAGAAGTACTTGGGGCTTACTCCTGATTCTGTGTTCAGGGATTACTAAATATGTCATTTCAACATCCTGGATGATGAAAGACTGCATTTGCATGTTGGGTTCTTAAGTAGGATGCACCCTTGGTGTGAACAAATGTAAACTTTCAGATAAGAATTTAACATTTGTAATATACATTAAAGAACGTCAGGCTCCATGACCTAGTTAAAATACTCACTTAACAAAACAGGCTGAAATTGTAAACAAGGTGGGGATATGTCAGTGCTTAAGCTCAAGGGAAATTGATTTCTTCCTTTGAAATGAAGAATGAGTTTGGGAGAAATCACCTTGACCCAATAAATTTTTTTTCTTTTACATGTTTACTTCCTTTTTCTACTCCTTTTTTTACCATATTGGCATCTCTTTGAGTGCATTATTTATAACAATTGTTCAATGTCTAGGTAAAAAATAGGACAATGCAATAAAATATAGAGATGTGACAGAGAAATATTTAGTAGATGTTTCAGTATTATTTAACTGAACTCTTACTAAATATATATCATTAACAAATTAAGATCATTGATATTTAGCATGTAGTAAAGTTTTTATAAGGAATAAAATCCATGAGAGACTTCCCAAATAGGTCTTTTAAATTTTTACGCTATTAGTTTATGTTTCATCATCATAAATTTTGAAATACAATTTAATTCAGAATGAAATGATAGAAGATTGACTATTATTACACATTAAAATGTGTAAGACTGATCTAAGCTAAAGCACAAAACTATTTTGCATTTGTATCAGGGGAGCAGCGGGGCGGGTTATCTGCAGCAGCACTTGGTGCCTACTCCCGTCTCTGTGCTCAGAGATTATTCCGGAAGGTGATTCAGAGACCACTTGCTGTGGACATGGTGCCAGAGATTCAAGCGG
The DNA here is from genome assembly GCF_027595985.1 of Sorex araneus. Taxonomy (NCBI): domain Eukaryota; kingdom Metazoa; phylum Chordata; class Mammalia; order Eulipotyphla; family Soricidae; genus Sorex; species Sorex araneus. The sequence continues at coordinate 122,567,349 of NC_073305.1, read as the reverse complement.
GACAGCCACAAGCAAAGTGCCTTACCCCTTTATTGTCTCTTAGATCCAAATTTATTTCACATTTTAGAAGTCTTTATAAATTAGTAATCATCATAATGTACACTTCTGATTTAATCTACATAGAGTACAATGCAGTTGAGGTTTTTTTCAATAATCTTGGAGATTTTGCAATCATTTGCCTAAATAAATAACTTGATTTTTCTACCGCTATCTTTATCTCTCAATCAATCAATCAATTTATTTATTTATTTGGGGGGTGGCTGGAGAGATGATACAGCGGGTAAGGTGCTTTTCTTACATGCCTGTCAACTCATCTTTAATCACTGGCATCCTATAATGTCACTTGAGCACCACCAGAAGTGATTCTTGAGTGCAGAGTCAGAAGTAACCCCCTGAGTATCACCAAGTGTGGCCCCCAAACTATATATATATATATATATATATATATATATATATATATATATATATAAAATATCATACTCTGAAACTTTGAAGCAGATTTACTAAGACCTTATTTATTGAGTGGAATGGCCTATCTTTTGTAAATAATAGCCGATATTAACTTACTTTTAAACTGATTACATTTAAATTGAACTCATAGGTTTTAGTCTATTTGATTTAATTATTTTATTTCTTTTTTTTTGTTTTTGGGGGCCACACCTGGCAGTTCTCAGGGTTTGCTCCTATTGTGTGGGGCTCAGGGGACCATATGAGGTGCTAGGGATCAAACCCTAGTGTGCCACATCACAAGGCAAGTGTCCTAACCTTCTGTACTAGTGCTCCACTCCCTGCATTTAGTCTTTTTTAACAATAAATATAATTTTATTTTTCCCTATTAAACTTTATCTGTAGACATTGGTATTTGAATTATAGAGAATTTCTACATGTCGTACAATATAAGTATCCACTGATCTTTTTTCCCCATTACTGATCCATATGAAATTCATTCATAGCTCAAGGGTTGCTATAAAGCAGGCAGCACACCTGCAGGCTGCAGTCTTCTTACCCACGACTTTGAACCAAAACACAGTTTTTGCTACATGCTGTGTTTGAGTTCCTGCTGCCATTTTCAGTGTTTTTCTCTTCCTTTTTAATTTTCACAGTAAGTTTTAAAATAAAACTCACAACAGAGACCATATAGAGTTCACTGTCTGTCAAAACCAAGTACAATTAGAAAGAACAGAATATGAGTCTATGAATGCATACATGATGAAATGACTTTCTGCATATATTCACAATTCCAGAATGTAACTGACTTAACCTGACACACCTTTCTATGCAGCATTAGAAGACATGGGAGTTTATGTAACTATTAAGTATTTACTGATCATCAGACAATGAATATATGTTGGTGATCACAACGTAGTGGTAATAGGGTAATTTTACAGAACTAATCTTGGATAATCTGGGATTATTATGATGATTATTATTATGATTATTATTTAGCAGGTGTCAGTTTTTGTTTCTCCTCACACCAGTGAGACTGGAACACATCATAGAGATGAAAAACAGCCAATGTTGGAGGAAAGGTGGAGAAAAGGAACCTTTCTTTACTCCTGGTGAAAATGGCAACCAATGAAGCCTTTTGGGTAAACAATATGGACACTTTTCAAATAACTAGGAATTGATCTTCCATATGGAATTGATCAACAATTTCACTTCTTGGCATTTACTACAAGAGCCCCAAAACTCTACTCAGAAAGGCATCTGCACTCCTACATTCAGTACAACACTTCTCACAATAGTCAAAATCTGGAAACAATCCTAATGTAAAGACTGCACATATATACAATGAAACACTGCTTGGCTATAAGAAAAGGCAATCAAACAGAGACTACTATGTGGAAAGATCTGGAGAGTATCATGCTCAGTGAAATTAGTCAGAAGTAGAGGCACAGACACAGAGTAATTTTCCTCATATGTAGTATATAATGAACCATAGCACGGAAACAACACTCAAAGGTAGCAGAAACTGAAAACTGGTCTGTAGTGAGTAGGAAGCCTATTACTATAAAGAAGTTGGAAGTGGACACTGGATAATGATGCAGGAGGTGAAGGGGGTGGTGCTGGAGTGCTTTATGTATGAAACTCTTCCATTATTAATATTGCAAATAACAGGGTCAACCCTTAATAAGTTAAGAGTTTAGAAGTAAGAATAAGTAGAAAAATGAAAGAATGGAAAATATAAATTGAATTCATCAGTTTGAGGAGTGTATTTTAATATAAAAAAGAGTAAGAATTTTCATGCCTTAAATCATTTTGTCTTACTTTTCCTACATTATTAAAAGACTAATGTTCTCATTTTGGGGAATGAGAGAAGAAATTTGTCTAATTATTAAAATGATTTCAATAAATAATATGTATATTTTAATAAGTCTGATGCCTGGAAAAAATGGCATCAGTTGTTTGAGCCTTCAAAATTTATATTTCCAGTGTACTTCAAACTGAAAAACGTTTAGTCTAATAAAATTAATAAAAAATTTTAAGGTGTCATATACACATGTGAAAACTCACAGGTAAGTGAAAGGCAAAGAACTATTGGTTAGCAATATATGTGAGCAGATGTGTGTAATATTGTTGTGCTGTGGCTGTTAGCAGCAAAGTTGATGTAAGAACATACTTAGGATAATTAAAGTCATTTATAAATTATAGAAAAAAGTGTCAAGTGATACTTGTATACAGATAGGTACAATTCTAATTTTATGATTGAAATAGCTATTTGCCTTGATTTTTAAGGATCAATTAAAATTTTAAACTACCTTCATTTTCCTGTATTATTTATATGAGAGATTTTTTAAAGATTTGAGAAATAACTTTATATTGGTTACTAATCAAATATTTGAAAAATAGAATCAGTTGGAAATAGATAATATGTCCTTGGAGATACAGTGAAATACTTCTTTTCTAAAACCTTTCACAATTTAGGAAATAAAACTAAACTAAATTTTTCAAATATAGGTATTTTTCAACACTTTTCAAAAGAAAAATTTAAAATTAAACAGACTAGCATGTGTGTAGGTGTCTTTCTATGTGTGGGCATAATCAAAAAGCTTTCTATATTATGTGAGCATAATTGAAGAAAATTTCATAAAGCACTGATTTAAGTTTATTTTAGAAACTATAGCACTTTAAAGTTGCTGTTAAATACTATAAGCACATCAAAGAAAATCTTAAAGAGTGAAGATATAAAAGATATAGTTAAGGAAAAAAAATCACTTCATTCTCATATCAAGTTTCAACTGCACCAGTTATTCTTCATTATATAAGTTATATGTAAATCTTTCTTGAACTATAGAACATCAGAATCAAATATATATTTTTGACATTACAAATTCTTGGTAAGAAATATGCATGTAATCAAGAACTATAGGCAACAGTATTGGGAGTATAGTAAGTGTTTTCCAGTATATGTTGCTACAGGAAGTTTCTCAGGTTTTTATCACTTGAGAAACATATATGATAGTGTACTTTTAGAAACAGATAGTAGTCAAAGAAATTTTCTTAAAAAGTTATCACATGACATATTAAAAGTTTTATCACTGTGTCAGAAAAACAATTATAGAGGTAAGAAGAGATTTTTATAATTTACTATGAGTCAAAATGCTTTCAGGAAAGTTAATGGGACTAATTTAAGAAAACATCTGATTAAACTGCAAGAGTTAGTTACAAAGTTGAAAAAGAAAGGCCATGGAACTCTGACATGAGCAAAAGCAGGTTATTTACTGTAGGAAGTCATAGGGCACTAACTTCCTTAACCAATCAATAAGTTTATTTAAGTAACCAATAGACCATCTTTCTAAATAAAATCAATTATTTTATTGTACACCTTTGCAGAGCCTGGCAAGCTACCCACGGTGTATTTGATATGCCAAAAACAGTAACGATAGGTCTCATTCCCCTGACCCTGAAAGAGATTCCAATCATTGAAAAATACGAGTAAGGAGAAGCTGCTAAAATCTTAGGGCTGGAAGGAATAGAGACGTTACTGGTGCCCGCTCGAGTAAATCGACGAAAACGGGATGACAGTGATACAGTGGTTGTGCAGTAAGATGTATAAAAAGCATTCATCTATTGTAAGGGTATTTACAGATCTTATTTGGTGATGAAAATCGAAACTAACTTTAAAATTTTCTAAATCATATGAAAACAAACACTAAGCAGTTGTTTAATCTGTAAGACTGAGAAGTCATTACTAGACCAATTCACTTTTAGAGAAAATTGAGTGGAATAAAAAGAAAATAAACATGGTAGATTTTTTCCCTGTTTTTCTCCAATTTCTAGTATTATTGTTATTTCGCCTTACTTTCTATGTTTTCCTTATTTATTTTTTCTCAACTGAGAGTCTATGATATCCTATTGTATCACTGTATCACTGTTATTCTGTTATTCATCGATTTGCTCGAGTGGGCACCAGTTGTATTAAATTATGTGTATTTGGAATCACGGTTGTCATGAGGACTGTGGCTCAATAGCTTAGTGATTTTTCTAGACTCACAAATAGTTAATTATTAGGATAGGGTCAAATATTGTAAACCATAAGAAGATGCTTTTCACCAAAATTTAATTCTAACTTTTTTTATAGTAGTTATAAAATCTAGGTGCTGTTTTCTCCTAATTAAATTAAATAGCTCCCTGCTTTCCACAAGCTATTTCCTTTAATCAGCAATGGTGTGAATGTCTAACTTTTATTGCACTAATGTATGTATGCTATATAAGAGAGTCTGGGACATTACAAATGTCGAAGTGGTGTTTTTTTCTGTTACTCCCCACCAAATACTTGAACTCCCCATTTAGTTCCTGGAGCCCCAGCAGGAGTGGTTTGTTCCCTGAACTCAGAATCAGGAGTAAGTCCTGAGTACAATAATGTAACCATAAACCAAAAAGACCTCAGGACTTGAAAAATGAGTCTCATGAATTATTTTGCTTTTTTAATCTTCATTTTTTTAGATCATCATTAAGCAAATCAGCAAGTCAGAATCACCAACCACCTTCATATCCTTATGTCTATTGGCAATTTTGCATAATAATTTAGCAATACACTGTAGCACTGTCATCCCATCATTCATCGATTTGCTCGAGTGAATGAGTAACATCTCCATTGTGAGACTTGGTGTTACTGTTTTTGTCATATCAAATATGCCACGGGTAGCTTGCCAGGCTCTGCCATGCAGGCGAGATACTCTTGTAGCTTGCCAGGCTCTCTGAGAGGGGCGGAGGAATCAAACCCAGGTCGGCCACATGCAAGGCAAACACCCTCTGTAAATCGCGTTGTCGCAGTTTCCCTTCGCCAGCAAAGAGAGACGACACCGGTTGAGGGTCCTTCTGCAGCAGTTTATTGGAGATCTCCACACTTACACAAATGGGGGAGGAAGGCCCCGACCCTCAGAGCGATACCCTTTTTATAGAGAAGACCCCTCACTTCTGACGTGTTGCTCGCCAGTTGGCTGCCCTCCAATCACCCCATGGGGGGCGATGCCGGGGCCCGCGCTCTGGAGGTTATTTATTACCTAGGGCAGCCGGAGTCGGCGCCATCTTTGCTCCACGTGCTCTGGCTCCCTACAACTCCCCCTTATCTCTTTACTAAGGAGCCGGTCTCTGCGAGAAAGGGGGCGACGGACACCACTGCCTGTAAAAATATCAGGGACTGAGGTGGCCTCAACGGGTCCCTCTTCAGGATCCGATGAGGCTCCTCCTGTCCCGCCGTCCGCTTTTCCAGGCAGGGCAAAATTTCGACGGCGGCCCTATGCAAGCGGCTCGTCGCCCTGGGTCAGGGAGGAGAGAGACCCAGTGCAGTACCATCTAGTCTGACACCCTTCCCTGAGACCATTGCCGGTGCACCCAAACTCGTGCAATGGATTCACAGATTCCGAGTGTGCAGGGGCTACACTCAGCATAAAAAAAAAAGCACGGAGCAGCTTGATTTAAAGCGGCGATGCCTCCGGCGGGGGAACAGACCACCTAGGCTGAGCAACCATTGGGACTAAACGATCTAAAAAGACTAGGCATCATCACCTACGCCAGCTTACACTCTACCAAGATTCAGTCAAAAACAAGGCACGGTCTTATACGCAATCAAAAACAAGGCACAGTATTATGCAGGATAGGCTATTGTACAAAATTCATGCAAACTCTTCTTCTGGATAGGCTTGTACCAGTCGGTGATAGTACACTTCCACCTTGCGTGAGGTCACGGCATTCACCTGATCTTTAATAAACTGAGTTAGGCGTTGGAATGCCCAAGGACCAAAAGAGATTCCGGGTCTTTTGTTTTCTTGAATCTGCACATCTTAAGAGCCTCCTTCCCAGAGACTCTGTTAAATCTCAATTTTCATTGCCAAGGGCCTTTTCCTATCTACCTGTCTACATCATATTCCCCCCTAGAGATTTCACCACCTTAAATCTTTAAGGGGAAAATGGTCGGTGATCCATCTTCTGAAGCTGCTTCATGCTGACAGATGGGCGCAGACTCTGCCTATGTAAGGGGTGAAACCTCATGCTACCTTAGTTTTAGTGGGCCCCAGGCAATGAACTGGTTGGGATCCTGAAGTTATCTGAAAGAAAAGATCAGATCAATTAGACTGAGGGATGGCACTTTGAAATGATTAGACCCTGGAGATGTGGAAGGTCCTTTCTGACCTAGTAAGGACAAAATAGTTTGCTGTCTTAGAAAACATAAGAGTTAAAGCAACAGAAATCAAAGCAACGTAATGCCATACCCATTTCTATTATAAATACAATGAAAAAGGAATAACTGCTTCACCCATGGTTGATAGAAAATGACTTCTCATGTCCAGATTTTCCTAGTGGCATAGAAACACCAAGCTACTTCTCAGACTGGAAAAGCTATCCATCCACTAAAGCTATCAATTGGAACCAGTAGGGGCGGGGGAGCCGAGGGTACGGGGCGCGGTAAGTGCGCTCTGCTGCTTCCGTTTCGATTACAGAGGTCAGGGGGGCGATAGCGTGCCGCTTCGTAGCGGTGTGCCGCTTTGTAGCGTGCCGCTTCCTGGTCTAGAATTTGCTCTTCTTCAGAACTCGAAAGGGAGTCTTCTGAAGAGCTCTCCTTGGGTTTCAGGCTGGCTGCAGCCATATCCCCCCAGGGATAGATTTTCCTCGGCCCACCCGGCCTAGAGCAAGTTGTGTGTTGTGTAAACTGTGGGGGGAGGTGTGGCCTCCTCCTCTCCCGTCTCATTCTCGCCCCCTCCGGGCGGTCCTTTTTCCTTGGTTGCGAGTGCGCGGGGTGAGAACTCTCCCCTCCCCCTTCCCTCGCCCTTGCCTCCATCATCGGGCAATTTTTTTTTTTCTTAATCCCGGGTACCCTTTCATGCGTGCTTAATCTTTCCGACCGCTCGGTTTCTGACAGACTATAGTCTGCCTCTCCGAGCCACCCCTCGGTTTCTGACAGACTATAGTCTGCCTCTCCGAGTCACCCCTCGGTTTCTGACAGACTTATAGTCTGCCTCTCCGAGTCACCCCTCCTGCAGTTCTGAACCCTCCCTTCGGAACGAAGGGGCCTTCCCCAAGGTGCGAATGAAACTTACCCGGCGTCCCGGGTTTCGGCACCAGTTGTAAATCGCGTTGTCGCAGTTTCCCTTCGCCAGCAAAGAGAGACGACACGGGTTGAGGGTCCTTCTGCAGCAAGTTTATTGGAGATCTCCACACGTACACCAGTGGGGGAGGAAGGCCCCGACCCTCAGAGCGATACCCTTTTTATAGAGAAGACCCCTCACTTCTGACGTGTTGCTCGCCAGTTGGCTGCCTTCCAATCACCCCATGGGGGGCGATGCCGGGGCCTGCGCTCTGGAGGTTATTTATTACCTAGGGCAGCCGGAGTCGGCGCCATCTTTGCTCCACGTGCTCTGGCTCCCTACAACCCTCCCCACTGTACTATCGCTCCTACAAAAGCAAATTACTCAATTAAAAAATTTAAGAGACTAACCTAAAATAACTATTTTAAATAAATTAGCAACTGAATAGTAAACTCTGATTAGTAGTTATATCTCAGCCTTAAGATCTACACTAATGCATCAGATACTACACTAAAATTACAATGCTAGTATTATTGAGACACAGTATTTGACTACAAGTACTGTGCTCTCTAGCCCTGTGCTCAGTTTTCTTATTCTGGGTTTATCTGAGGAAGAAAAAATTTTGTAGTCAGGCAATTCCAAAAATGGCTTCCTCTTCTATCTTTTGCAATTCATTTAATCTCGAGATACCTGGATGACAGAGGAAAGCTATCTTCCAGCTTTCTACCTCGACCCCCTCCTGTGCCCAATGTCTTTATTTTCTTTGAAAATGTTTTAACTATTTTCGCTTTTTGAATCACACCTGGTTATTCTCAGGATTTACCCCTGGTGGTACTCAGAGGACCATATGTGGTGCCAAGGATTGAGCCCTGGTTGCTGTGTGCAAGGCCAGAAGCCTTACCCACTTATTGGCCTGGTTTATTTTGAAGACGTCGTTGTATTATGTGGGTGTGCCTTCATTGCCACAATCTGTTTATTAAGTCTCCCATTGGTGACATACACGATACTTCTAGTTTTTGTTTTTGTTAACAGTGCTGTAGATACAGAACATTCTTACATATGCTTATCTTTACATTGAACATATAATGCAGTTGGACAAGTGCCACTGGGACTAGCCTATGGATCCCCTAGGGACTGTTTGGAAGATACACTCCCTCCCCCCACAAAACATAGTTATACCAGTTTATATTATCAATATAGCTTTCAATTATCAATATCAACTTCCTTGCATCAGTATCATGTATTAGCTGAAACTCCTCAATTGTTAAAAGTTTAGTTTGAATTTATCTTGGAAATTCTGCTATCTTAAGGCAAACATCGGGAAACATATATTGTTAATAATTGCAGAAATTCTGATATGTTGCCTCTTTATTAATCTCAGATTTGAATGTTTGCTGTTTCTGAGTTATCCAAGGTACTTGTAGTCAAATACTGTGTCTCAACAATTTAGCAATAAGGTGAAAAATTTTACATGGAAAGTTTTTATCCTTCCATGTCCAAAGTTAAAAAGAAAAAACAACATAGCACTTGAATTTCTAGTCTTTCAATGTTACAACATAAGGTGTGTCTATTAGAGACTATTCTTTCCATCCATGTTCTGCAGCCAGTTCCCTTATACATTTTAAAGACTGAAAACCAATTTATATATCCATTTCCCTAAACATCAGTATTTGTGTCTGATTGCTGAACCATTAACATACTTCTCTGCATCTTCCATTGGGGGAAAACATAAATCTAAAGCTACACTGTAGTCTGTTTACCATCTCTTATTACGCTACTTCCACATGTTATCTATTGTTCCTTTTTACCCTAATAGACAAATTATAGGGAAAAAAGTAAAAAAGTAGGGAAGTGAAGAGTACTTCAAACTATGAAAGGAAAAGAGAGTAAGTTCATGCATATCTTGTAAATCAGTCTTGCATTAACCATTGAAATACCCAGTTTCAATAATAACTTTCTAAAAGCAAGTAAATATATTTTATTTGTACATTTGGAATGAGTAAAATAATGAAAGGCATAAGTTCTAGTGTAACTGAACTCTTAATTACTTTGGAAATAACACTGTGACCCCAATCTTGCATAGCAGGAATTGATTTTGCCACAGTCTTTGTTGAAGTGTTTTCCTCAGGAATGTAAGACCCAAAGGTCACCCAGAGCTTGTGTCTAGAAATACTTACTGGAAGGCAGTTTTATATTAGTGTAATCTGACCATTTGAGAATATTAATGTTCACTGAGTCTTTGATATATTTCTTACTTAAATTAGAAAAGAAAATGATTTCTTTTTTATCCTATTTTCTTTTATTTTTCACAACCTCTAACCTCTAAGTTGCTTTACCTATAGTTCCTCACTCTTAATTTTGACATGATTTGTCGTTACTAAAAGCCATATGTTGTTTACACCTTTATTTTCGGTGTAATTTTGTGATTTGTGAGCCATCTGAGTATAATCTGAACTATAATATTTATGATTACAGTAATAACTAACTATGTAACTAACTCACTGCATTTATTAAATAATTTTTTTCAATAGTCAAGAACTGGAAACAGTTCCCATCAACTGATATATTGATGATATATTGATAAAGTATCAGTATACACATAATGTTATAGTCTCTTTTTTAATGTAAATATTCTTTATTCTTGGGTTTAAATGTCATTGAAAACAAGTCATAATTGAAGAAAAAGTACATAGCTTTGTGCTTTCTTTTTGGTATTATCATTTTTCTTTTTTTAAAAATTAAATCAGCGTAAGATACAGTTACAAAACTTTCATGATCTTCAGTTGTACAATGATCAAATATCCATTCTTCCACCGATTTACATTTTCCACCACCAATGTCCCCAGTATCCCACCGCCATCCCCACCCCACCCCACCTCTAGGTATAAGACTAATGAAATATTCTTATTCAGTTACTGAATTTGATAAAACCATGACATTTCAACAACGTGGATGGACCTAGAGCTTATAATTCTAAATGAAATTGGCTGGATGGAGTAAGTTAGGAGCCACATATTTTTTCAGTTATATGTTGGTGGATAGAGAAAATAAATACATATAAGCTGCATTTATATAAAATATGGTATATAGAGAAGATAAATGCATATCAGCTGTATTTATTTTCTCTATATACCATATTTTATATGAATTTTTTTTCAATTTTTTTTCAAGGGAAAACCAAAGAGAGTAGAAAAATATGGACAAAGTGTTCACAGTGAAGGACAGAACTGGACTTTTTAGTGGTGAACTTAATTAGTATATGAATATATTACTTGTATGGGATGACAGTGATACAGTGATATATTATTTGTAAATTTTCAATGATGAACATACAAATTTTTGACTTAAACCACATTCATATGAATTCATGTTCAAAGAAATTTGCTGAACTATACCACGAACTATACCACGAACTATACCACGAACAATTTGACCCTATAAATTCATTTTATCTTGTAATTATTTGATTAGGTTTTAATCAGGAGAACAAAGTATCCTTTCTTCCTTATATGCTCCTTTCTTTTAACTTCCTTCAATTAATTCCTTCTCTTTAGTATGCAGTATTAAATCATTCCAGAATTTCACTTTTAATAGTCACTATGTTATAAATATATACTACAAAAAATTCACAAACATCATTCAGCTTAACATTTGGATTAAAATGAAACCTACAACTAAATTCTTATCATTGGTTTTGTTTTATTCTAAAATAAATTTTACATTTTATCTTACATTTCATTTGATCACTTATAATCAGTACCACACAATTCCCAGAAATGATGTGAGACAATTATACTTAATAGTTAAGGATGTGAGACAACGGACTCTTCTTTGTTGGTGGGGATGCCAACTGATTCAGCCTTTTTGGAAAACAATATGGACATTCCTCAATTAACTAGAAATTGAGCTTCCATGGGCTGGAGCGATAGCACAGTGGTAGAGCATTCACCTTTCACACAGCCGACATGTGTTCGATTCCTCCGCCCCTCTCGGAGAGCCTGGCAAGCTACCAAGAGTATTGCTCCCACAGGGCAGAGCCTGGCAAGCTACCCGTGGTGTATTCAATATGCCAAAAACCAGTAACAATAAGTTTCACAATGAGAGACGTTACTGGTGCCCGCTCAAACAAATCGATGAGCAACGGGATGACAGTGATAGTGACAGTGAGCTTCCATGTGACTCAGCAATACTACTTCTGGGAATATAACCTGAAGCCCAAAAACATACAGCAAAAATGCCATCTGCACTTTTGTGTTCATTGCAGCACTATGAACCTGGAAACAACCGAAATGCCTCAGAACAGAGAGGTGGACTGGTTAAAAAACTATGGTACATCAACACTTGCAGCTGTTTGGGAAAATAAAGTTATGAAATTCGCTTATAAATTGATGTACCTGGAAAGTATCGTTCTAAGTGAAGTGAGTCAGAAGGAGAGAGATGGATACATAGAATGATTGGACTCTTGTGAGATATAAATAACATAATAGGGGACCAATACCCAAAGACAGTAGAAACAAGGGCCAGGAGAATAGGTCCACAGTTGGAAGCCTACCTCAATTGCTGGAGAAGACTGTTGGGATAGAGAAAGGTCCACTATGACAGTAATATTGGAAATGATCACTCTGGATAAGAACTGTGTGCTGAAAATAGGTAAAGAAACAAAATAACCGCTCAGTATCAGTATTACTCATTAGCCACCCTCCAGAACTCACAGCTACTTCTCCCAGAAGGGAGCATAAAATGAGGTCCCCATAACCATGCCACCGGACTCCGAGCCAGGGATATCCCAGAGCGGGGAGGGTGAGAGCCCTCTCCACCCCTGGGACCTAGCCCCAGCAGCCGACCTCCACTACCCCACCAGCGCCATACTCCAGGCTGCTTTCCACACACTCGGGCCAGGCTTCACGCATAAGTGAAGTCCCACAGAACCCCAGGTAATGCTGAACTTTGTGATCTTGGACTCTGGGCTCAACAGGACCAGGGATCAGAGATCATCTGCTTGCTTGCCCCAATCTCCAGCGACCCAGGAGTCACACCCATAAACCAACTCCTGCTGGCACAGATAATCTCCTCATCCACCACCCTCCAGAACTCACGGCTGCTTCCCACGGAAGAGAGCATAAAGTGAGGCCCCCATAACCATGCCACCAGACTTTGTGCCAGGGGTGCCCAGAGGAGGGTGGGTGAGAGCCCTCCCTGCCCCAAAGGACCCAGCCCTGGCAGCCGACCTCCACTACCCAACCACTGCCACGCTCCAGGCTGCTTTCTACAGGCTTGGACCAAGTCTCACTCATGAGTGACCATATTCCTGGACTGGCCACGTGACACATCACCATAAAGGGAAATATATACATATGCCTCTCGGAGATCCCAGCAAGCTACTGAGAGTATCCCACCTGCACAGAAGAGCCTAGCAAGCTCCCTGTGGCATATTTGATATGCCATAGTAACAGTAACAGGTCTCATTCCCCTGACCCTAAGTCTGAAAAGAGCCTCCACTGTTAGGAAAAATGAGTAAGGAAAGGCTGTTCATATCTCAGGGCTGGGACAAATGGAGATGTTACTGGCACCTGCTCAAGTAATCAATGAACAAAGGGATGACAGTGATACAGTGAATAAATTAAAAAAGGTGATTTCTTTGTTTTTGTTTTGCTTTGTTTTGATTTTAACTTGGGGACCGCAAATCACTGAACACAGGGCTTACCCTTAATCCTCGATCAGGGATCACTCCTGTTGAGGCTTGGGGAAACATGGGGTGTCAGCGATTGAACTGGGTTCACCATGTGCAAGGCAAACATCCTACCTCTTATACTATCTCTCCATTCTCTGCTTTTTTTTATTTACAATTTTTACATTGTAAGTGCCTGTGATTGCTAAAACTTGTAGTCAATAACAAAATCTATAATTTTATTTACTCTCATTTATCATAATTATGGGCTGGAGCGATAGCGCAGCAGGTAGGGTATTTGCCTTGCACGTGGTGTGGCTGACCCGGGTTCGATTCCTCTGCCCCTCTCGGAGAGCCCGGCCAGCTACCGAGAGTATTTCGCCTGCATGTCAGAAACTGGCAAGCTACCCGTGGCATATTCAGTATGCCAAAAACAGTAACAAGTCTCACAATGGAGACATTACTGGTGCCCGCTCGAGCAAATAGATGAGCAATGAGATGACAGTGACAGTGACAGTGATTATAACTATCAAGGTTTTAAGATATAATCAAGATATATCCAAAGGAATTTAAGATATAGAAGTCTTTAAGTTTTAAAGTCAAAAAGAAAATGTATGGCTATGATCAGTATATTTTTAAAATTGCTCCTCAACTTTTTGAGACCCACTTGGCATTTTGTCTTGTTACTGGTGATTGTGCGCCATGCCAACATCCTGTACTCCTCTATGTATTTAGGCACTTGCATTATTTAATCCACTTAGCTTCACTTTAAATGCCTTTATTTCTAGAGGGTAACTACGTGTCTAACTAAATGCTAGGTATACATACTTGACAGAATGCAAAGCCCCCTTAGACTTTCTTGTGTTTTGTGGAGAGGGCAGAATGCTTGAAAATATTTCCTATATCATGGCAGTACATTCGAGAAATATTTCTAGGCCCTCTCTGCCACCAAATACTTTACAACCACATTTTCTCCATGCTGATTCAGATAAGCTGTGTTTTAAAGGGATATTAGAAAATCAAGATTCATAATAAAAATTCAAGTAAATATCCCCTCTTATGTCTTACGTCAGTAAATATTTTATGTAACAAGGTGTTCAATACAGATTTGAATACAAAAATGCCAAAAGTTCTAATAATACATTTATTTATTTGCAATGAAGTAGATATCTTAAAGCTTAAAGGAAGATTGTTACTTGTTGTTTGTATGTAGTCAATGAAACATTTTGTTTGTATCCTTGTGTTTTTTTGTTTGTTTTCTAGTAAGTCAATCAACAAGTATTCTATGCCAAGCTCTTTATTACATATGCTATAAAGAAAAACAAGAATATAGGAGAGACTAGAGTTATCAGAAAAAAATAAAATTCAGTTTTATAACAAAATAAATATTTCCATGTTAATATTTGTGATGTTAAATATGAAATCACTTAAAAGAATGCTATTTGGGGATAAGAGTAGTGAAATGGCTTGTGTTTTATACACTTTTGAGTTTTGTGTTACTTAAGAAAAATATTCAATTCTTAGTCATATATTATTTTCTTCTGGTTCTTTTCTGAGGAATCAAGATTTAGGCTAATCGAGGGCACCAAACCACCCCTTTTCCATCACCCTGCCGTCTAACTATTCCTTGATCCATTTTCCTCCTATGCAGAATCTTCCACTGATCTGGCTTTTGATCTATCCTCCAGACACCAATTACTGATTACTTGCAACACTTAAGCAGCTTTTCACCAATTAGAATTAAATGACAACTCAAACAACAAGAAAAATTTAAACTTTTGTATTCTAGTAATTTACACATAATTTTGTTATAAGCTTTTGATTTGCAAGTATACTAAAAAAATTTAAAAGATTATATATTGGGCTCACCAAAGGTAATGGTGGTGATGTTTAGAGGGTACCCTGACAATATTGAAGGGAGACAGATATTCTGGTGGTGGGTGTGGAGTTGGAAAATTGTATGCATGAAATCCTATCATTAACAACATTATAAATAAATCATAGAGCTTCAATTTGTTAAAATGATTACTTCAATCCTTTCCTTACATCTTATTATTTCTTTTGTCTGAGGCCATGAGGGATATTGGCAAAAGCCTTGAAGGTTATAATAAGTGCTAAAAGCATAATAATACGGTTATATGGGATGCTGGGATTCAAATCCAGGTTGGCTGCATGCAAGGAAAATGCTCTACCTGCTGTGCTATATTGCCTCAGCCACGATGAGTTATATAATTTAAAGTTCCATTCATTCACATGAAATTATTTACATTCAAAATAACTGTTAATAGGGGTCAGAGTTATAGTACATCAGGTAGGATGCTTGCCTTGCACAGGGCCTACCTGGGTTAGATCCTAGGCATCCTATATGGTCCCCCACGCATCGTTAGGAGTTATCCCTTAGTGTAGAGCCAGGAATAATCCTTGAGCATAGCTGGGTATTACCCCAAACCCTGAAATAAATACAGAAATAAATACTAAATTAACTGCTTATATAAAAATTTTAATCTTCAATTATTAAAAAAATTATGACTAGATAAGTAACTCAAATATTTGTTCATGATATATAAAAAATTAAGCACATTTTTAGGCCAATGAAACTGGTATCTTTATTCCTATTTTATAGGTAAAAGAATTGAAGATCACATATTCAACTGATATGTTTGAGACCATAAAATAGCCTTAGGCTTGAAACTCTAAGTTGTGCATTTTTCATATAGTACATTTAAGTCCCTTTTAATAGTCTCATATTGAACTCTACCATCTAATTTAGGTTGGTAAATTTAGCAAATATTTTACAGTTAAAAGTATTACCATATCATTGCCCCAAATACAAATTTTAGTTCAGATTTGACAAAACTGACCCAGTGTAGAAGCCTAGAAATTATTTACCCATGCTATTGAATAAACAATTATATCTAATTTTTAATTATTTGCTATGAATGTCTAGACTATTATTTAGTTTGGTGAACTAAATCAGATTGTCATTTATGCCTCTGGAGATTATTTTCTAAAACAAAGCAATAGACTATAAAATGGTTGTTCTATGTCCATGAGAAACTGTTAGCACTTCCAAAATATGTAAGGTCTATTCTATATAGAAAGGTAAAAATAGGCCCGGAAGCGATAGTACAGTAGGCAGTATGATTTTCTTGCACGCAATAAACCTAGATCGACCCCTAAGCCAGAGACAGGAGTAGGCTCTTCAAACCTTCAATTGTATACCCCTCTTCTGAACGCCCCCCAAAAAAGGCCAAAGTGCTAGAAGCCATCAAACAAGTTTGCTTTTCCAAAGATAATTTTATGCATGTATTTTTATTAATTCTATACAAAATTAAGTATTTGTCATCTTACAGTTTAAGAATACATTGTTCCTAAAATTTTTTGCCATTGTCAACTTATTCATATAGCCAATATTATGTAACAATTTAATCCTTTAAATCAGTGTTTCTCAGTTGGAAATATGTTTACTGGCAGAAATCATTTGTCTACAAATATTGTGAAATTTCCCTTGAAGTGCAAAACTACCATACGTGAGAACTCTTGCACTAAAGGAATATCCATAAGATCATATGGTCAGTGTTAAAGGGACTCTGCACATGAGATGGAAAACTAATTAATGGCATCAGTAACAGACTGCAAGTCACTGGAATATACATTAGATGCATAAATCCCTGTATATATATATATATATATATATATATATATTTGAAAGCCCAGGATTTATTTATTTATTTATTCATTTTAACTTTTTATTAAATCACCATGTGGAAAGTTACAAAGTTCTCAGGTTTATGTCTCAGTTATACAATATTCAAACACCCATTCCTTCACCAGTGCCCATATTCCACCACCAAAAACCCAAGTATACCCCCCACCCCCACCCCTTATCCCCTACTGTATAACTAATGAATTTCACTTCATTTTCTCTTTACCTTGATTATGTTCCATATTTCAACACAAAACTCACTATAGTTGTTGGAGTTTCCACCCAAGAGAGACAGACCTACTACCAAGGAAGCATTTGATAATTAGTTTTCCATTGCTGGGAATGAAGAGATATGTAGCCCCACTGCTCCAAGTACATAACTCTTTTTTTTTCTTTTTCCTTTTCCCTCCCCCCCCATCTCCCTTCCCTCGACTCATAGTATGGTGTACGTCATGCCGTGTTTCTCCCTGAAAATGGGAAACAGCCTGGAAAGAGGGATATATCCTCTTCTCGGCCGGCGTGGGGCTTTTGCTTAGTTCACAGTCCAGAGAGGTGGCTGCTACTTTAATAACATTCAATATTTCAACAAAAACTTACTGTTATTATTTGGAGTTTCCCCCCCAAGTCAGACCTGTTCAAAAGGAACCATTTCACATTACTGACAATTATAGATGTTAAGTCGAGTGAAAGCTGCCGCGTCCACGCGGTTTTGGATTTCTGTATAAAGTCCAGGGAAAATTCTGCCAGAAATTGCATAGCCCAGCTCACAGTCCCAGTGCATTGCTGTAAGAAGTCTCTGGAATCAAAGTCTTTAGGCGCAGAGGGTCCGCTTCACTCTCAGCAGCTCCGAATTTATCTGGGCCGAGGGCGTGCCGGTTACACCCCCTTCCCATGTGTCCCTGGGAGCCCCAAGTGTAAAAATCGAATACCTCTGGGTTAGGATTCTTAGAAGATGGCGCCTGCCATGTGGGTGCCGCCACCGCCATTTTCCGTGCAGGAAGACAGGGTCGGGAGGAAAAATCCACCCCTGGGCAGCACAGAGTTGTAGCCCAGTTCGCAGTCCCAGTGCATTGCTATTAGATGCTGCTCTGGATGCCCAAATGTGTTAGGTCTCTGGAATCAAAGTCTTTAGGCACAGAGGGTCCGCCTTCCCTGTATATTTTTATGTAAAATTAAAATAAATATTCTCAAACTAGATTACAAAGTAGGACAAAAGAAGTTTCTATGTCTGTGATCATTTAGTGTTTATATGACTCTGCAGAAGCAAACTGCAAGTTTTGAAAAATTGTAACTCTTATACTAACTCCACTGAGCAATAATAAGGTCACATGGGTATCTCATCTTGGCATTAATTAAAATGACAAGCAGAAGGAAAAAATTGAATCAGTATGCCCAGTTCTCTAGCATGTGGAATATTTCTTCACCAAAGACATAAAAGTTAAAATTGATTTTCAGTGAAAAATGGTATTTTTTAGCAGTTCACAAAGTACTAATTTTTCACAATTTGCCATATGTCCATAAGATCATGATTTTAGGAACCTTTGTCTGCTCCTTTGAGAAAAAGTACTTTCATTTGTGTGAGGCTATTTTTAAAATTATCATTATTATTAGTATTTTATGGATATAAACCAGTCAGTTCAAATTGTGTGGAAATGACCTCCCCCATTACCTTTTGACTAAGAAATGTTGTGAATTATTAGAGAAATGGATAAATCTGACTTTACTATTTGAAATAAGGTAATTTCACGCTGTTAACCTTAAACATAAAGATCAAATATTTAAAACCTTATTCTTTATGCTTTTTTTTGGTCAATTTATTGGGTTACATAAAGATTTTCTCTTACTAACATAGAAAGATAATATCTATGTTTTTTATTTTACTTCAAAGGACTTGCATTATGCAAATCACATTTACTTTCTGTTCCCTGTGCTTTTTGTAAAATACCCTCAAGTCAAAAATATAATAAACTAGAAGTCATTCAAAATATATAGTTTGTTTAAAAGATGCACTAGCAGCAAAACCAGACTCTAACAAACCAAATAATACAGCATAAAATAGCAATTATAACCTTACCAGTCAAGGAAGACATGCTGCTTTTTAAATATTTGCTTAGTTGGAGGAATGGCACTTTAAGAAGCCACAAAACATCTAAACAGCAAGGAACAAAACTATTTTCAGAGCAGACCCCACATTGTCTTTAATACCTTTTCCTGAGGGTTATCTCTGATGCTGGACCATCCTAAATAACCTCCTTATATGACATTTAATTTCAGATGTACTGAGTCCCCTAAGAGATTCACATATGTCTGTCCATGTCTGAAATAGTATATAAATCTCATGACCTCAGGCACTATATATTTATATTTATAACCCTGATGTATCCTTACTCTTCTTTCTGTAGGACGTATTAGGAACACTTGCTTATTATATAAAGCAATCTAACATCCTCCACTTACACATTACCACCAGATCTAATTTCCCTTTTCAATAAAGATTATTGATATAATTAAAAATACAGTTGGCAGGGCCAAGTCTCTATAATGGGCATTTGCAACCAGAGTGTGCACAGATGCTAGGCAGAATTGTCCTTTCCCTCTGTTGCTCTCTGAGACAAAACTGCTGTGTCTGTATGATTTTGTGCTCTAAGTTTCATGTCTAAAATAATTAATTGGCATCTTCATGATCTCTTTTTCCCGCCTAAGGAGTGGAGAGGAGGGAAATTGAGAGGCGCACAAAGAGGAGAGAAGAAATGCACAGGAAGGAGGAATGAAATATCAAAGTGGTAATAAGGGGAGCTCTGCTCTGCTGAAGGTGACCATAGCAACAGGGAACTAAGAGGATGAGAGAACAAATAATCTACAAGAGTGTTACTCCATCTTTTATCAGAGTTCTTGATTGCTTTCAGAGTTGAGTAGGCCAAGTTCTTTGTTTTCTTCTTTTAAAAAGCAAAGGAAGATTTTGGCAGCTTTACAGTGAAAGAATAATCAGAAAGCAGGTAACAGTGCAGGATTCTGAGAGATAAATAGCCATGCTGGACTTTTTCTCTTGGTAAATTTTATATATCACCTATTTAAAATTACAATCAATATGAGTAGATCTGACAGCCAAGAGATAACACAGTGCATCTGAAGCCATACCACTGGGAAGAGCAGGTGTCTCCATCTGCCTCAGTCTGTTATTGGCATGATTTAAAGCAATCCTGAGCAGTCATTTCAGGGAATAGCAGGTTCATTTCTTATTAATTACTTAGTCCTTCTAACTGACTCCACTGGTTATAGCCGTTCTCTTAAGTAATCTGGAAAGACAAATAAAATATCTTCCATACTTTAACCGAGACAAAAATCCAACTTGGGCAATGTTGATATAGTTAGGGTTCTTTATATAACAAAAAGAGTGTTTGATATAAAAATACATTTGGGCATGGATGTTGGGCAGTCTCTAGCCATACTCAGGGATTACTCCTGGCTCTTTGCTCAAAGATGACTACTGGCGACTCCAGGCGACCATACTCAAGTGTGGAACATCCCAGGAAAGTGACTTATCTACTGTACCATCATCTGGCCCTGAAATACATGTTTGATGCATACTAATGTTCAAAATTGCTTAGAAGTAAGTGATATACACACAAACATGCACATATATGTTTACTTAAGAAAATAACAAGATGACATGGTCACATAAGATAATTAAATACTTAAAATATGTTAGGGCTTTTCACATCACTTGCTTTCATACAGCTAATTCTGAACCCCACCAATATGATTAAGTCCCTTCAGTTAAAAGGATTAATGGTAGATCTTCTGCTCATACAGACTATGATCCAAGAGGTCTTCTAACCCATTTTGGCCCCCAGAGCGGCTTCTTACAGACATGCATCTGGACGGTGAGCTGTACTACGACTATGTGCTGCCTGGGGAGGGATTTTCCCTTTCCACCCTGTTTTCCTGCGTGGAAAATGGCGGCAGCGACATCATACACATGGAGAGAACCACCCCCTAAGACTTGCACCCAGAGGTAGGAACTTTGTAATGCTGTGGCTCATAGGTGATCATGGGATGGGGGCGGTACCGGCACGCCCTCGGCCCAGATAAGATCCAGAACTACTGCTCGCGAAACAGACCCTCTGCTCGTACAGACTATGATCCAAGAGGTCTTTTAACCCATTTTGGCACCCAGAGTGGCTTCTTACAGACATGCATCTGGACTTTGAGCTGAACTAAAATATCAGAAATCCAAAATCGCGTGGCCGCGACAGCTCATAGAATCTTCATTCTCAACAATGAAAAGAAATTATTAAATGATGCCTTTTCAGCAGACCTGATTGTTGGGGGAAAATTCCAAACAATAATAGTGAGTTATCTATTGAAATATTGAATGTATTCAAAGTATAGAGAATAAAATGAAGATCATTAGCTACTTTGGTGGGGGCTGGGTGGGAGGGGGGTATATTGGGATTCTTAGTGGTGGAACATGTGCACTGGTGAAGGGATGAGGGTTCAATCATTGTATGACAGACTTAAACCTGAAAGCTTTTAATTTTTTTTTCTTTTTCTCACAGTGATTTAATATAATAAAATTAAATAATAATAAAAAATAATAAAGAAGGATTAATGGTGTTTCTTCTATGATGATAAATGATGTTTCTATTTTTTGTTGATTGTATAAAATATACTTTCTAGATTATCTGATACTACCAAGTGTTAATGTCATTTTAAAATGTGTTAGTGTTAAAATTTTCAACCTGTACATAGAAAATACTTGCAAAAAGGAAATATTATTTTGTGTGAAGGTATTTAAGCTCTACAATTCTTAAAGTTAACAAGTATTTACTATCTATTCTCCCTACAACTGTTTGTGAAGTGACACCTATATCTGACTTTGGTATTTCAGAAATGGTGCTAAATATTATTCATTTACTTGTGATTTTCTTCTCCACATTAAAGTTTCTGTTAATCTTTTTTATATTATTTAATTTTTCAGAGTTTATGTTTTTCTGTAAATAATCTTAGTGACAGAAATTAAATGAACTGTTGAAAAATTATAATGTCCAAAAATTTTTACATTCTTCACAAGTTTCTGTCTCTGTCAATGAATGCTTGATAACAGATATACAGCCCTTTATCACTTTTCAGAAAATAGTTTTCATTCTTCCAAAAAATATGAAAGCTCTGACCTTTGGGTACTAGCCAGGATTTCCATCCTGACTTCTATTCCGGTATGAAAGATTTTACAATACTTGGTATTTATATATCATCTTTTTTCTAAGTAACTCAAATAAATTTTCAATCATTTACCTGTTATTGTCCATGAAGTATTAACAGCTACATTTTTCATGTCACCGGTAGAGAAAATGACAGTATAATAAAATGATTTATCTATTATCATACTGTCAGCTATGTTTGAGGTTTGTTGTGAATTCCATACTCTTTCCTCAAGCAATTCCTTTGTTGAGAGAACAAATAAAGGAGTATGGGAATGGAACAAAAACAGGAGGAGTGAATAGAGGCAAGAGTTTAGATAGGATAAATACTTACACCATCAGAATAAATCTGTAAAAATCTACAGACCAAAAATGTCCCGTTCTTAAAATCTGTATAAAGCAGCCAATTATTTTATAAAAATAATATATAATTGTTCTTGTGGACCAACATGAGAAGGCATCAAAATGTACACTTTTCCATATACTTTCAAAATCTTTTTGGAAACTGGTAACATGTATTTCCTCTAAAAAGGGGAATTTGATAAAAGGAAGAATTTTACAGTTTGTATAAAATTGTCTTGGGCATTTGAATGAGTTATCTATATAGAAAAGATGGTATGTGTTGTTTTCCAAAAAATATGTTCTAGCTATGGATTTCTACAACTCTCCATAAAATCAATATAACTTCTAAACAGCTGAAGATGGTTTTAAAAGCTGAGTTCTTGACTTTCTAAATTCATTTAACTTTTAACTCCTGTTTCCTAAATTTTAGCGTCACCTAACTGCATGTAAATAGAAAAGTTTAAGAAAATGGTTTCTCAAAAACAGTGGTGATACAGTTAAATGGTAGAGTGCATTGCAAAAATAAAAACAAAACAACAAAACAGTAATAACTAATTTTTCAAAAACTTACCTGGTAAGTAAAGTTTGAATTTTATTTCCCTCTTGAAATTTTATGTTTCTCTAAAACTTTTAATCTTCCTGAAACTTTCAGCCAACTTTAAATAACAAGTATAAAGGCTTTTTTAGTAGATTTTTATGAAGGAGACTCACCTCTCAAAAAGAAATTCATTCTATGAGTGCTTGTTCTGAAGAGTGAGAACATCCAGGTAAAATCTGGATAAAAGAGGCCAGACATGAGTAGGATACAAAATGATAGCAGAGAAAAGAATACTAAAGGAGGGGGAAAGTTCTGGATATCAATTCAAAACTAACTTAAAAGGGGGTGGCCATGCCTTTGCACAGCTGCTTTGCTGCTGAACGACCAGGATCCAGAGCCAGCTATATTACTTGGGGTCCCAGCGAGTGCTTGCAGCCATGTCTCCAGACTGTGAACTAAGCTTTTGCTCCATGCTGCTCGAGGAAGGGAAATGATGCAATTTCCAACTTAAATCTTTCTGGACTTAATTACTAAAATACAGAAATCCTAAACCGTGTGGCCACAGTAGCGGCTGTGCGACTTTATATCTTCATTCTCATCAGTGGAAAACTAATTATCAAATGTTTCCTTGTCAATAGGGCTGTATGCTTGGGGGATAAACTCCAACAAGAATAGTGAGTTCTGTGTTGAAAGTCCAACAACAATAGTGAGTTTTGTGTTGAAATATGGAATGTAATCAAGGTAAAGAGAAAAGGAAGTGAAATTTATCAGTTATGCAGGGGGGTGGAAGGATGGGAGGTATACTGTTTTAGTTTTTTTTTTTTTTGTGGTGGAATATGGGCACTGGTGAAAGGACGGGTGTTTGAGCATTGTAAAACTGAGACATAAGCCTGAGAACTTTGTAACTTTCCACATGGTGATTCAATAAATAAATTAAAAAAAAAACTGACTTAAAAGTGTGTATAAAGTACCCATGGGAAATCATCAGGATATGTTATCTCATTATCTATATTTAAAATGCTTTCTTCTTCTTAGTGTTAAATGCAATTTCTAAGGATCTACTATTGCTATACAGTAAACAATAGCACACCTCATAAGACACTCCCTACCCATTCTCCATAATTACCACACCATATTTCATGGTGTTCAGACAGTAGGCAACAAATCATAGAGATAATATATATATGCATATATACATATTTTTAGATATATATACCAAAGCTCATATCACCCAAACTTTAACAACATGTTACTGATATCCTATAGAATGTCTTAATGACTCCTGCCAAAATAGAACAATTTTCACACTGTTTCCTATATGAACACTTTTTTGTAAGCATGTTCAGCAATTCTTCATAACAGACAATGCAAAATATATCCTTATGGTTTGCTTTGGGACAGGGATTGGGGTTTGAGATAGAAACATACCGAATTTAGTGGTGAGAAGGTGTAATGGTGGTGGGATTGGTGTTTGAATATTTAATGGAATCAAATATTGTGAACTAACTTATAAAATAAAAAAATTAAATTAAAAAATGTTTCTGTATTACTAATATTATTTTTTTAATTGCAGTTTGTTGTAGGAAACAGAATGTATACCTTCTATGCAGTGAAATATCTATCAATACCCACAGAGAAAACTTTTATTTACATGGGTTAATTTCTAAATTTCCGATTCAATTTTCAACTTTCATTGAGTTTCAAGTTCTGATTCTAACTGAACTAGTCCTATTACTTATTGTCAAGCACCACAATCCCAGAAGAGGAAAGCAAAATTTTCTGCTTTTGATATATTTTGTTTTGTTTCACTTTGATTTTAAAATTCATTTGTTTTCAATTGTGTTTACTGACTGAAAAACTGTCAAGGTGAAAACATTACCATGTGTAAATTGACAGATGCACAGTGTTTAAATTTTATTATTCTTATTTTATAAAGTAGTTCACAATACTTGATTACATTTAATATTTGAACACCAATCCCACCACTATTATACCGTAACATCACCATATTTTGGATGTTTCCATCCTGAACCTCAACCCCTGTCCAAAACACAGTGTTTTGCCAGAAAATTAAATTTTTGCATTTTATTGCTAATAAAATTGATTCTATGAGATGGATTTATTTTTTCTTCAAATAGTTTCTTCAAAATATTAACATCTTAAGTTTTTTACTTTAAACTATAAAAATAAATGTAATAGTTAACATGTGTGGAATGCTATTAAATATTGTACTGATGTATTAAGGCATTATTGTCTCTCCTCCTTCATGTCCACACCATAAAAATACACTTTTAACAGACTTGTTGTATTAACAATATTCTACAAATAAAGAACACAAGCTGATACATGTGAAGTATTAGAATGAATAAGAGGTAATATTAGTGAATATCCATCATATAAGTCTCATTATAAATTTTATACAAATTATATTTTTATTTTGAAGAAAACAAAACAACTATTATCAAAAATAATAGTTTAAAATTCTTCACAATATTAAACTGGTGGGGCTGGTGCAATAGCATAGCAGTAGGGTACTTGCTTGCACGCAACCAACCCGGGTTCAATTCCTCCGCTCCTCTCGGAGAGCCTGGCAAGCTACTGAGAGTATCTCACCCACACGGCAGAGCCTGGTAAGCTCCCTATGGCATATTCGATATGCCAAAAACAGTAACAACAAGTCCCACAGTGGAAATGTTGCTGGTGCCCACTTGAGCAAATTGATGAGCAATGGCATGACAGTGACAGTAATCAAACTGGTGTACATATTTTGCCCAGTGAAAATGTTAGTGCTCTTTTCCAATCCCTTCTTGCATGCTGCAGATCCAATTCTATGCATGGAAGTCAATATGTTGCCCTGAGCACAGTCAGGTGTGGTCCCCAAACAAATGGACAAAAAAATTAGTACTCTTTTAGGGCCAGAGAAATAGTGCAGCAGATACATTGCTTGCCTTGCGCATAAAGACCTGAGTTCTATCTCTGGCATTCCATATATTCCCTCAGCCTGCAAGGGGTGATTACTGAGTGCAAAGTCAGTAGTAGTAATAACCTGAGCTTGTTGGTTGTGTGTCCCAAAACACCCACCCCACAATGAAAGCTATCAAATGACTTTGGATTGAAAGTAGACATTGTTGTAGAGCGAGCACAGTTGGTTAAACTGTATTCTATCCTCAGCATCATCTATAGTTGCTGAGCACCTCCTGGAACTGATTGAGCTCTGAATGCAGAACCATTAGTTAGCCTTAAGTACTCCTGGGTGTAACCCCAAAGCAAAATGTAGGATAACATTGGTTTGCTCTTTCTACCTTGTCACAGGGAGCTTAGGTTTATTGGGTTGCACCCATCACAGTGCTCTCTAGGTACTCCCATTCCTCTGTGTTTATCTGTAATCTCTTTCTGTGCAGTCTGCTTCCCCAACCAATCAACCACCTTTATCTCCTAATCAGACTCTGTTAACTTGTAAATATTGCTTTTCTCTTCTCCTTATGTCCATTGCATAGGTACTTCAGAGCAATGTCCTTTTTGCATAGAAACAGGAAGGCATGTAACTTGTTACAGGTTGTGCTTTTGTAATTGACACTGAATAACATCCACTCTGGGGATCTGTTTTCTTGACTTAAGCCTCAATTGCCCTTAGTTCCTAGCACCCCAAAAGCAGGGTTCTGATGAGGGACTGGATGGACTCAGGGAAAGCTGTGAGCTACCCTGCCATTACACTTAACTATAAGTTAAGAGCATGGTCATGGACAAATTCTGTCATGATTCAAAAGCGTAACAACTAGATTCGGATTCTGCTAGGGTTAGGAAAGATTAATCTGGTCTGAATACTGTAGTCTGGGATCTACAGCGAGATAGCCCCAGGAAAGCCATCCCACAAGCTTAATGTATCTCTTACTTAATGTGTCCATACAAATTGACTAATATTAAGAAGTAGAATTAAGATGAATGTTTAAGTGGTTATTGGACTAAAGAAAGGAGAAAAACCCTGAGGTGGTATTTCACCCTTGAGGGATCTCCTGGCTGCAGGTGATCAGGAAGGGCTTTGATATGTTGATTGTGCTACCAGGACCACTGGACCTAGGTGTGGTTGCTACCACCAAGGTTTGGAGGGTGGAAGAGACTAGAGAGACCAGGATGGAAAATCAGAGCAGAGAGACTAGCAAAGAGGGTAGGATGAGACTGGAATGGGGAGCTTAGTGAGACTGGAACAGGCGTGTGGGGAGTCTGGGATAAACGGCAATTGATCAGCAACCAGCCTGGCCCTCATTTGTTCCTTCATCCACCCTTGGCAGAGAAAGTCCCTGGTGGGGGATCAGATTGAGGCCACTGAACTCAGGTGGCAAGAGAGAGCTGCAGGCTTCGTATTCGGTTTATGAATACACAGCAAACAAAAATCTCTCTATAAGGGAGTTTTTAGTACTCTATTTTGACAAGGACTACCATCAATAATAAGGACTACCACCAATAAACTTTCCCACTGAGCAACCAGAATATAGCTATGACTATAAAACAAATTGTCAAATACCACTGGAAAATATGATGATGTTTGACATTAGAGTAGGAAGAATAACAGACTTTCATTGGCATTTTAGTCCATCCAGGAGTAAACGGGGCAGACAGATTCATGCCATCCACCTGACCTTGGGCAGACCGCCGAACCCCCAGGTGGAGGTTTAAAGAATCTGCTGGAGGCAATGAAGAAGTCCCAGTGAAAGAAATACAGTGCCTGCCAAAGCCCAATTTAAAAGACTTGGACAGTTTGAATGTAGAAGATATTGAGTCACGCTCTCTGATAAAAGGAAATACAAAATTAATGACACTATTTCTGGTATTGTAGTCTGAATAGAAGCTTCAGATTTTCTTTAGTCTATTCTCTAACTTCCTGACTGGTTTTCAGTAAATAATTGTCTCAGTTCAATGACAGGTCATTTAATGGCTGTGCTCTTAAACTGCATTCAGCAAAGGACAATTTTAAATAAGACTGAAGAACATATATCACATGAAAATTTACACAAAGCAGTAGGTGAAGCACTTTGAATATTCTGTTTTTTTTAAGAATTTATAGTTGACATCCCTCAGAATAAAGGGTAAATAGGAGATAAAGCCATTTAAAGATGTTATGAGAAACTGATGTCTTAAGAGTAAAAATTGTCCATAATTTTTGTTTATATCTGATGAAAAATTTATATAAATATAACATATAAGTAAACAAGTGTCCAGACTCACAAGTGAAATATGGTAAAATTATATATTTATCCAGAAAGTATACAGTGCATTAGAACATTCAAAACTTCTTGTGAGTATGCTTGTAATAAACACAAGCTGATTAAAATAAGTAATTCCACTGAATGGCTGAGATGAAATTAATAATTCCATTGGAAAGAGAATATGTTTAAATAAAATGAAAAATATATATAAATTAATAAGTGTAAGAGCTTACGTGAAACATGTCTTTTTAGTTAAGAAATTAAAATTTATTTATGGTGCAATTTTATGTATATTAATCAAAAATCATAATTTGAGGTTAATTTTGTTTTTAAAGTCACATGCAAACTTTGTATAAGATAATCCCAGTTACTTTATACAATCTGAACATTTGTAAAGAGTTATTACATCATCATATTGTATTCCTAAATATAATTGTTGGAGAAGGATTTGTGTATATACATTTCTCTTACCCAAACATCAAACCCTAAATTGCCAAAATATAGTTTTATGGAATTAAAATTGATAAGACTTTGTATACTGAATAATAACTTATAACAATTTTTTTCAAAACAAATAAGTCTACTTTAAATGGTAAATAAAATGTCTGAATTGTTAAAGTAAAAAATGTGCTAAATCGTATTATTTTTAGAACAGTGAGCCATATTATTTTAGTATAAAATTACATTCAATTTATTTAAAGACAGTCTTCATGAATTATAAAGATAGAAGGTAGGCATAAGTAGTTTTTTTTATGCCTACCACATATTTCTAAAAAATTTTCTAAAACAACCAAAATTAAATATTTGCATTGATGTGTAGTAATTTTCTCTTTCTTTGTTTTTAGGCCACACCTGATTTAAAATTACCTCTGGCTTTGATCTCAAGAATCTTTTGCAGGGGCTGGAGCAATAGCATAGTGGGTAGGGCATTTTCCTTACACGCAGCCGACCTGGGTTCAATTCCCAGCATCCCGTATGGTCCCCAAAGCAACACCAGGAGAACAACTCCAGTAGTTTGTTGAATCTGGGTTAGCAGCATGCAAGGAGAGTGACACCCTCTGAACAACCTCTCCTTCTCCATGTGGTGATATTTTTATTGAAAAGACTCTTCAAGAATAACTAAGTGGGGGAGGCGCTGGAGTGATAGTACAGTGGGTAGGGCGTTTGCCTTGCATGCGGCACACCTGGGTTCGATCCCTGGCATCCCAGATGGTCTCCCCAGCACTGCTAGGAGTAATTCCTGAGTGCAGAGCCAGGAGTAACCCCTGAGCATTGCTGGGTGTGACCCAAAAAGCAAAAAAAAAAAAAGAATAACTGGTACATAACTAACTTCAAGACTTTAAGGATAACTTTGCCAAGGAAAAAATAGAGTTTAAGAACTTTGAAGCATCTGAGATTTTTCTTTATTTAAAAAATGCAAAAGTCAACGTGCCAGAGTTTCAAGGCAAGAAAAAAATGCCTCATCTGGAGTTAATTATTGAAAGCAACATCAATATGCTGAGTATCAGTTTTCCTTGCAGAAACTCTTAAAGTTCAGTTTCCACAAGACAACCGGAAGAAAACCAAGCTTCCCCTGATGGTGAATTACATTACAGGAAATGTTCTCTGACCTTAGTGAACTTGAATCTTTTATGGTGGACAAAATGCATTCCTTGTGCTTCTCAAGAGGAGACATATCCCTCTCTTACCTGACTGCATTCAAGGTTATTCACTATATTGAAACCAGCTAATAAGTAATCTGAAAATATGGTGAGTGTTTTGTGCAAGACATGTGGAAAATCAGGAGACACATTTCTCAAAGTCTAAATGATTTAAGACATTCTTTCTATAAATATCTGAGCAATTAAGTACCATCCGTTGTTTCTAATGACCTCTGGTGAAATTTTTCTTGATTCTAGCATTCTGTCAGCCATTCGGGTCATTCTCAGAAAAGTGAAGCTAAAGGTCTTGTTTTCATTTGTCACAGGGAACCTGAAGTCAGTCAAGGGACAGTTTGTCAGTGTGTCCAACATAATCTCTGACTAACTGGTAAGACCTGTGGTTTATAATTCATTTCTAATAGTTTTACTTAGGTATTTCTTTTGAACAGGCTGTATGACATTGTCCTTGTTAACCTTGGGGTTTATCTCTGACATGAAATGACTGAACACAGGCAAAATATATATATATATATAATGGTAAACATCCAGGTTCTTGGCAGAGAAATTGGCTTTTCTGATATTTTTCATAAACTTCTCAGAAAAACTAGAATGAAAAGCAAATTATTGTTAGGATATTTTGACAGGAAATGCAAATTTGAACCAGCAAATTTGGGTTGAGAGGATAGTGCCATATTCGATTGTGCCCAGTCTTTACTCTTGATTCTATGCTCAGGGCTCACTCTTGCGGTATCTTAGGGGAATATGTGTGGTGTTGAGGATCTAAACAGATCCACCTCTTTGGCTCCTATAACAGGTAAGTGTAAGATATTTGAAAGATTTGGGAAGTATGATACTAGGCATTTTCTTTGTGAGAATAATTCTAAAGAGCAATTCTGAAAGATACTATTAGTATTCTATCCCTTTTTCTAAGGTTCTAGGACTGTTGTCTTTATATTTCCATACTCCATGAATCCTGGAATATCTTGTTTTAGTAGATATAGTGTCACTGTCCCCCTTCCAATAACTCTTGAAACTTTGGTTGGAAGATTAGGTACAAAGGTCGCAAAGAAATTTTTTAAAAACTTACAAAATACCATTATCTCTCTCACTTTATTATGTCTGGACCACTTTAACGCAATGAGAAGTGTACTCAGCCAAGTGAGTTAAGTGGTTGCTATACTTAAGATCAAGGACAGCAAGAGAATCTAGGTGGCTGAACCACAATCTAGGTGGCCTGAATTCACTAAGTCCCTTTTTGAAAGACCACCAAGTTGCTGATTTAAGGTTGCTATTTAAGAGAAATAAATAAAAGCATTGTACCAGGTATCATCAGAACAAGATCTCTCATATTCAATATGGATCACTGTATCTTACCAACCACATTCCTGATTAAAGTTTCTTCACCACCTTTATCCTGAGAGTACCTAGGAGTAGATGGAATGACAGTATTTAGTTACCAAATTACTTTCAAAAGTTACATGAACAACACAAAGGTAATTCATGCTGCTCCATGAATTAAACCCAAATCTTCTATATGTAATTCATGTACTCCAGCCCATTGAACTATTTCTTCTTCCTTCAATGTAACCTTTTCAAGCTTATTGTGTATGTGTGTGTGTGTGTGTGTGTGTGTGTGTGTGTGTGTGTGTGTGTATGTGTGATGCAGGGGAGACCGAGGCAGTTCCGAAGCTCTGCTGAAGATATATCGTGGTCACTCCTGGAATAACTTGGCTCTACTATGTGGACTGAAATTTCAGTGCTCTGATCTGTCAGTGAGGTGCTGCTTAAGCCCACTGGTCATCAGGGGTCATAATAGATAGTCCCGCTACCAGTTGGTGGACCCTGTGGTGCTAGAGTTTAAAACCTTGAATTTTTGAGTTAATATATTAAGCAAACTTTTCCAACACCCAGCAATACAAATATCTATATCTCATAGGGAATGTGAAATTTGTGGCTAATATTTGGAAATTAGTACACAATAGAGTAGCATTTGTAAGAAAAGGTGCAATATTGCCAACATGTGAATTGTCTCAAAGTTGAAAGAATGGTACAGAGTAGTTTTATGATGTTTTATAACAGAGTCACAGACGTCATCTGTACATTGGCTACTATATAGTTTACTTTCCAGTGGGCTAAGTTATTTTATGTCAAGTTACTATTATTTGTCAACTTAACCAAGATATTAGGTCAAATATTATTTGGAGCATTTCTGAAAGTATACATAAGATGAGATAAGTAGTTTTCATAATGTATTTAAATATGATGAAGAGATAAATGAGACAAAATAAAAATACATTGTTTTTCCTTAGGTGTGTGGGCCTCATGCAACTTATTGAAGATCTGGATCAAACTAAAATAAAATAAACATTCTCAAATAAGACAAAACACCTTCAGACAGAAACTCCATCATCAGTCCTCGAGGGTCTTAAGCTTGTCAGCTCACACTGAAGAAGTGGACTTACCAACTTTTATAATTTAGTGAGACAGCAATTTCTTGAAATAAATCACTTTGACAACACATACACATATATACACTATTATTTCTGTATTGCTCCTATTACTCTGGGAAAACTATCAACACCAAACTGATATTGCTCCTTGGAGCCTCTTGCACAGAGATGTTCCACCTTTCTTTTCAATGACATTGCCTAGATATGTCAGTTTCATCTCCTATTCCCTTCTCCCTTGGGATTCCCTGACTCTGACTGTTTCCCTTTTCACCTGCCACCTCTGGAACATCTGCTTGAAAAGCTTCCTCTCCTATGCATCCATCTATAAAAAAACTCAATATAAACTTGTGGCATGATTCTATCATTATTTTTTAAATCAGTCCTCAAATCCCAAAGAAACCACACAAAAATACACACACACACAAGTGGTAGTGAGCAGATTACACCCAGTAATAGCAAGACTATAACTCGAAAAGCTGTTAACAGTGATAAGGTACCACTGACAGCCCCCC
Organism: Sorex araneus; assembly: GCF_027595985.1. Lineage (NCBI taxonomy): Eukaryota > Metazoa > Chordata > Mammalia > Eulipotyphla > Soricidae > Sorex > Sorex araneus. The sequence continues at coordinate 122,534,559 of NC_073305.1, read as the reverse complement.
CTCAATCCCCAACTGAAGTATCAAATATATAATGGATTCAACCTGACCAAAGAAATGTGGCCTCTTTTATTAAAAAACAAAGAGTAAACTGGTCATAGTAACATAATGTAGAAATATCTCTGTAATGGAGTTATTTACATTGTGTTCTACTGATAATGGTGACTAATCATTTTAGTTATTATAATAAATATGCTCAACAAGGTTGAAATCTGAGCCGTAGAGTCTCAACCAATAAGTTAAATTCAATTGGCCTTATCAGAGAATTACCCCTTACCCTAAGCATCAAACTAGATGGTAATGATAAATTGGCCAGAGACAGAGCTTTATTTCCAAACAACCACAATCCCAAAGTAATGTATCTTTAATCCATCCCTTTGCAATTTTCCAAATTATAGATCAATGAGGCTAAAAACTGTATAACTAGCATCAAGTGTGTTTTTGATTATAACAAAGAAGAATTTTTATTTTGTCCACTAAATACAAAAAAACCCATAAAATTATGTTTCTGCATAGTTGTCATTTATGTTGAATTGATGCAACAGGCAAGTAAACAATAGTAAGTTTCATTTTAGACAAACTGTCAGGAAATCATGATGATGTGTTGGGGCAACCTTTGTGAATCGAAAACCCCATTGACACAATAGTTTTGCTCCAAGTGTGTGAGAAAAGATAAAATTTCTTTCAAATTTTCAGCTGTCATGCTTTCATATGAAGTCAAGGTGTTCTTGAATAAAAACCACTGTACTCTTTATTATATTATGTCTTTCTTAAAAGCATACTTGCTAATGTTCATCATTGAATTTAGTGATCAATTCCAACTGGAAACATGAAGGCAGAGTGTCAAGCCAGCGCTTCTTCTGACCATGTTACAAGGAAATAATTTCTAGGAGTTGTTTCAAAACATCTTAGGAGCAAAATACAGCTGCATTTCTCCAAAGAAGTACCCAGTGGCCATGTCAGGGAGCAATAGCTCCTCATACCCCAAGGGATACTTCCAGGTGCAGGTTGCATTCTTTGTTTTAGGCTTCAATTGGCAAAATCATCAATCACAGAGTAACAGCTCAAACGAATCATTGGAGCTGAAAGTTCCCACAGCTATTAGCATTTTTCTAGGAATAGTGCTTCTGAAATTGGAAAATGGTCTTTAGTGCTTCTAAGTTGAGGAAAAACAATTATATAAAACATTAATGTGACTAAGTATATGAATGTACAACAAAAAAGAAAAATGGATTGAATTGCCATAAAATGCCATGAGTTACCATTTACAGGGATATATTAGCTTCCCTTCACTGTTGTGAACTTTTCCCAAGTGTTATTTAACTTTTTCAGACTTACATCCCATTGCTGTAAACTATGACTTGGATGATTATATTAATCAGAGCTGAAATAGACCCCTACCTCTCTCATATTCAGGTGGTATGATCTTTGTGCTCCTCTAAGGACCAAGAAATTTTTAAAAAGAAGCCAACCAAATCATAGTTTTCTTAAAAGCAGCTGGATTAGAGACTAAAGGACAAAAATCCTTAATTAGGTACACAGACACAGATGGAGAGAGAGAGACAGAGAGACAGAGAGACAGATACAGAGACAGAGAGGCAGAGAGAGAGAAAGAGAAAGAGAGAAAGCAGAAGCAGCTCTGCATCAGTGACAGTGAATAACACACATTGACTTTTGACTTGGTGCATCATGGTAACTGCTTGTGACTGAATTCAAAGAACAAGTCATGTTTATTTGAATATTTATTTTGGGCAGAAAGGTCAATATAACTGATATTACCAATTTTAGCTCTTTTGATTAGTCTTGATTTGACTTAGAGCTGTTTTACTTTCTGGCTGGAATCCAAAGTTTGCTAAGGCTTGCCTTACTCAATAGTGGTAATATTTTTGAGCAGTTCTTCTCATATTATCACCAACCAGACATTTCCCAGGGTTATAGTGCTGACCTCAGGTATTTATCTAGATCTTCTTTGGTCAGTTTTAAACTCCTCAGTGGATTGCCATTAGCATCATTCTAATTGCAGCCAGTAAAAGCTTTAATATTATGTAATAACTTTTCTGTGTATTCCTAATGGGGTTTGTCTCAGGGACATATCCTTGATGATTCAAAGATTGAATGCTAACACATCTCAAATACACAGAAAGAAATTTAAGAGCCAGTAACTCTATGCATGATAGTGACAGGCATAAAAAATGTCATAAATATAGATAATATTGAAAAACTAATGACCAAATTTTAAGGTATACTGTAGATGCTTCACATGAGAGGGCGTTGTGCTGAATTCATGATTTGAGTTTTGAGGCTGAGGTTGTCAGAAGCAATGAGTCACTGATTGCAGAGACCTGGATGATGGGTGGGCAACTCATGCAGGGACATATTTATGAAGGTTTGGAGACGTCTCAGCTGGTGACATAGCACACACTCAGGATGACAACACTGTGGCTGACTTGCTGAGTCAGCTGCATGACATATGAATTAGTGGGGCCTCCTTAAAGTTTCCAAAGGATATTCACCCAATACCCATCTGATAAGGAGTTGATATCAAGGATATGCAAGGCACTCCAGGGCTGGAGCGATAGCACAGGGGGTAGGGTGTTTGCCTTGCATGCAGCGGACCTGGGTTCAATTGCTCTGCCCCTCTTGGAGAGCCCAGCAAGCTACTGAGAGTATCCCGCCCACACGTCAGAGTCTGGCAAGCTACCTGTGGTGTATTCAATATGCCAAAAACACTTACTACAACTCTCACAACTCACTAGATGTTACTGGTGCCCACTCGAGCAAATTGATGAGCAATAAGATGACAGTGACAGTGACAAGGCACTGGCTGAACTCTACAAGAAGAAAACATCCAACCCCATCAGAAAATGGGGAGATGAAATGAACAGAAACTTCCTCAAAGAAGAGGTCTGAATAGCCATAAAACAATAACAAAAGTGCTCTTCATCACCAACCATCAGGTAGATACAGATCAAAACAACAATGAGATATCATCTCACACCGCAGAGACTGGCCCACATTCAGAAGAACAAAAGCAACTGGTGTTGGTGCAGATTTGGGAGAAAGGGACTCTCCCTTTTGGAAAACAGTCTGGACGCTTCTCAAAAAATTAGAAATTGAGCTCCCATTTGACCTAGCAATACCATTTCTGGGAATATATCCCGGAGAAGCAAAAAAGTATAGTAGAAATGACATCTGCACTTTTATGTTCATTGCTGCACTGCTTACAATAGCCAGAATCTGGAAATAACCTGAGTACCCGAGAACAGGTGATTAGTTAAAGAAATTTTGATGCATCTTACCTATGGAATACTATGCAACTGTTAGAAAAGATAAAGTCAGGAAATTTTCATAAGTGGTTCAACATGGAAAGTATCATGTTAAGAGAAATGAGTCAGAAAGAGAATGTTAGAGAGAAAGATTGCACTCATTTGTGGAATATAAAGTAACAGAATAGGAGACTAACACCCAAGAATAGTAGAGATAAGTACGAGGTTTGCTCCAAGGCTTGGAAGCCAGACTCACAAGCTGGAGGAAAAGACAGATCAGATAAAGAAGGGAACACCAAGTAGAGGGTGTTTGGAGGACCCGCTCCGGTTGAAAGATGAATGCCAAAAGTAGACTATAGATCAAACACAATGGCCACTCAATGCCTCTATTGCAAACCACAACACCCAAAAGGAGAAAGATAACAAAAGGGAATGTCCTGCCACAGAGGTGGTATTGGGTGAGGGGGTATGGGGTGAGGGTGGTGGGAGGGATGCTAGGACCATTGGTGGTGGAAAATGGGCACTGGTGGAGGGATGGGTACTCGATCATTGTATTACTGAAACGCAAGCAGGAAAGTTGGTAAGTCTGTTACTGTACTGATTCGCTAATAAAAAATTTGAAAAAATAAGTTTCCAAAGATCCGTAGTGTGCCTTCTAACTACATTGCTCTGCTTTTCTTGCTAGAAGTTGGGCAGAAGTTGGGTCTGTTTGACAGATGTAAGCCGTCTCTCTTCCCCCAACTAGTTTAGTTCTTCAATAGGGGTGAGTAGCGCTTTTCTCAGGAATTTGCTTTCAGGGTTCATAACATAAGATCAATAATATGTTTCCAATAGCACTGCCATCAGTGAAGCTCTGCAAGGTCACTTGGATGTCAACTACTAGTGATTCTGAGCCCTATTTATACCCAATAGTTTGTCTTCAGTTCCAATTTGGGGGTTCAGCATAACTTTTCTTGCTATCCAATGTATATATTTACATCTTAGAAATCTCTTCCCATTAGCATTTTATTGCCATGCAGTGGGGTTCATTATTTGACAAGTGCTTTTCTCTTTCTCCAGCCCATTTGGTTGCTGCCCTTGTTGCCATGTATGTGTGTGTGTGTGTTTCCTCTTTTGACATTGTTTGTTGGTTGGTTTCAGGTTGGTTTCTGTCTAAATTGATCAAAGATTTGTTGTGATCTTAGGAGACAAATATAGGTTCTCTGTATTCTGCCTTTTTAATAAAACCTGTCATTTTATTAAGTCTACTTTACAATGGACCTTTTTCTTAATTATGGCTGTACATGTATAGTCTTTCTCTCTTTCTGAAATAATTCTAGTTATATTTTACTTTTGTTCACTTCAATTAGAATATTTATTCCTGTATTTTCAAACACACACACGAAATTCTGTGAAAGACACAAACACATCTTGTTAAAACTTGCAGGTTGGAAGCAAGAGTGGGGGTATAGTGAATGATACTCCAATTTATGAGAGCAAAATTTATGAAGACATGGGAAGTGTTATAACAAATTAAGACTCTCAGGTTATTGTCTTCAAGCAGGAAAATCTGAAAGCAGGGGACCAAAATTAGGCCTAATTCAGAAAATATTTTATTTAGAAGCAGGGTACAGAAAGAACAAGAAGACAGGTAAGGGGCTGGAGAGATAGTACAACAGGCAGTGCACTTGTCTTCCATAAAGCCTTCCTGGATTTGATCAATGGTTCCCCATTACTTCATTTAGCACCACTAGGAGTGATACCTAAGTTCAGAGTCAATAATAAGCCTGGACCACCACCAGATGTGTTCCCCAAACAAAAATAAATAAAATATAAGAATGCAAATTATGGAGGGTTACAGGATAAAGCTGAAACTTCTCCACCCTTTTATAAAGGGGAATGAGCAGAAGAATATTTTCATTAAGTTTAAAGTAGGTGCATTGAATCCTGCCTATTCCACTTTGTTTTTATCAGAAATATTTTGAGTAAAATATGTTCAGGGGAAAACAACTAGTATTTCATTATGGTTGAAAGAGAGTGCAGAAGAGACGATTGACATGTTGAGACTGGATTTAAGTATAAACCATGAACTCATCCATAAGCGGCACTAAATATTGACATGGGGAGATAGCAAAATGTATTTAACTGAGAGAATGGCATTTTTTAGTTTTAAAGTCTAGTGCATTTCCCAGACTGTAGTGTTTAAAGCAAATGGAAATGTGTTCAAGGTGCATTGGGAGGTATATTTTAAAGAAAATAAATTTTTGTTAAATAGGTTGTGTCATGTCATTAAGAAAAGTTTAGAAAGCTTTTATCTTTCAGTTTTTCTTCTCCTTAGCGTTATCCTTAATGTTATCTTCTCAGACAGGTGCCTCAGTTATAAGAATATCCCTTCTAGTTTCTAGTTCTTTCTAAAATAAAGGAGCATCAGGTTCTATATAGTACACCAATAGCACACAGTTTCCTATTTATTTATTGTCTTTTATTTGAACTTAATTAAAACAAGGACAATATTAATCAGGGTCTGGAGAACAGACAGTTCAGGATGCCATACTATTTAAGTTAATTTAAGGATAGATAGAAGTTTAATATACAGAAACATGCAAAGAAAGCATTTCTTGTAGAGTGGATGGATAGAATGAAAATATTATTATCAAAGAAAAACATTAATAAAAACAAAATGTATAAGAGTGAGTTAGGTTCGGGTATTTGGGCCATGGAACATATAATTTATGACAAACTTCAATGTAAATAATACCCTTTTGAGAATTAAAATTAGATACAAAAGTGAATCATTTAAAATAATTTACAAGTAAAACCTTGTAAAAACAGGAAAAATGTAGTTTCTTATTTTAAAAGTGATATGTCTTTAAGAAATTAATCAGAATTACTTGCATAGAAATACCACCTGATTGCACCTGGATTTCATGTCCTTAGAACTCTATAAAGTTCCCAGCAATTCATAGCAAAGGGTCTGTGTGAACATGGAATACTAGTCCATCAAATGAAACTGATGCAAAATAAATCTCAATGTGATTTGGAATTTTAAGGCTGCATGTGCAGAGAAACAGGAGGTGAGAATAAGAGGTATGAAAAGAAAGAGGTTCTGTAAGATAAAATTGAAAATGGATAAAAATGGGAGTAATCATAGGATCCTTTAAAAGTCTTTTAAGCTCTTTTGGCATTATTCTTTGAAGAAATCTTCAAGGAGTTTATAGAAGTAATTCTTGTACTTTAGGACTTATTTTATTCTAATACCTAGCCTACAGAAAATGATCTGCAGAGATACATCATTTTTCTTGGAGGTATATTGGAATATGCATTCATATGGGAATAGATTTGACCTCCACTGATGTCTGAGTGCTATATATAGTAAGATGACTTATTGTAAGATTTCAACATCTATCTTTAGTGATAGTAAAAATAAATATTTCATTTTCATGAACTTAAAATACAAAATAAAAACCAGAATAATTTTGGTGCAATTTTTATTTACTTTAAACGTGATTTTATTCTAATGACCTATTCAACAAACTAGCATATGACATGCAAAAGAGTTACATGATGTTCTACTTTAATACAGAAAATTGCTTTCAGTGTTAGACTCCCAACATAGGATAGATACACAAAGTAACTAAAAATATTATCTACTAATGAAGATATTTTCTTTTTTTTTTTTTTTTTTTTTTTTTTTTTTTTTGCTTTTTGGGTCACACCTGGCGATGCACAGGGGTTACTCCTGGCTCTGCACTCAGGAATCACCCCTGGCGGTGCTCAGGGGACCATATGGGATGCTGGGATTTGAACCCGGGTCGGCCGCGTGCAAGGCAAACGCCCTACCCGCTGTGCTATCTCTCCAGCCCCTGAAGATATTTTCTTAATTAGGAATAAGAGTACAATTAGTTATTTCAGGAAAATGAAAATTTAAGGCTAAGGCTAAGTAAACTTTATTTTCCTTTTGTTGGATCATTCATTTGGCTTAATAGGGCAAAGTTTTGAAGTCCTTAAGGGATAACACTCAGAACACCTATGTAGCTTGAAAATTATTCTCCCTGGTGATCCCGTCAAGAATTCCAACATAATTGTGTTTCTTTCTTTCCAGTAAATGTTAGACATGGGTATTTGTTTACATTTCCTAGAAATTATAACTTCTAGGATTCTTCTATGTAAAGAAGATGTGTGTTTTGACAAGTATGGTGTTTCTTACTGATTTTCAACTTAGCAAATGTCTTCATTACTTTCCACTCTAACTTAGTTCTTCTCAGACCCCTTCTCTTGTACCTGAGTTCACTTTTATCTCTACTCATGTTTGGAAGTCCCGAAAATGTGGTTGTATGGCCTTGATTCTCAAAGTATTGTTGTTGTATCTTTCTGAATCAGAGTGACTGTGATAATTTGTTAAAATTGTCTGGGTCCTAGATTCAGATTTCATTCAGTATTCCATGATTACACACTTTTCTCAAAGGAATTTTATGATCTTCAAATTTTAAGGGTCTATTCAAGCCCAAAATATGAAGTTGAGTCATATGATTCTCATTCTACCTTGCTAGAATTCAGCACTTATGTACATCACTTTGGATTTGTCTCCTTTTTTATTGTTGGAGAGGTGTATTAAAATGACTATAATGAATTTTTATAACACTACTGTTAGAAATGCTTGATTAGGCTATGAAATGCTCTATCTTAGCAATTTCCATTTTTCATCTCATAGCACTCTAAATCCAGTGTGTTCAAATTATAGTGCTACGATCAGTAGTATCAGCATTGCCTGGAAAGCCTTTAAAAATTCATATTCTCGGACTGCACTATAACCCTAGTGAAACAGCATCTCTTGAAGTGTGTTATTGTCCTTTAGATGATTTTGATGGATTCTAAGTTTGGGGAACCTAGATTTAATAATATCCTGTCTTACCATCACAGTGACTATCGTTAAGAAATATTGGAATTAAATTTGTTCACATTGCTTCAGAAATATTGGCATTTCAATAGAAAGTTCTGGTGCAAAGGCAGCTAAACCCATAAAATAAAAATGCTAATAGAAAAAAATGTGTTATTAAAGCTCCTCAAAGAAAAGTATTAGGATAAGAAAAATGGGTAAGGTGCCATCAAGCAATTAGACCCTAAAGTAGTTACATATTATTCAAGAATTTTGTGATTCATGTGTATTATTTAAGAATTTTAAATTCCAATGGCAAAAACAAAGAAGAAAACTTGAATTCAAATTTTAAAAATACTTAGCAGAAATTATTTTTTCCTACTCATTATTTGTATAAAAATCTTTTCTAAAGTCATATAACTTGTGTAGCATGTGTGTCTGTTTGGGGGGAGCAGTTGCAAGTTAGGGATGAGGAAATGGGGTTGACATTCAAACTGTGGATATCTGACTCCAAGTCCCTTATTTATAATAATTATACATGTAGATTTACTTTCTCATTCTAGCTTACACTATAAAATAACACCTTTGATACCAATAGCCTATGATTATCATTGATTCTAAACTTGATGATGTGATGGTGTTAATATCATTAAATCTCAAATAAAAATTATTATAGAATTATGCAAAATATAGAAATAAACAACTGTGCTATTTAAGTACTTGATGTTTATTAATTTGTCTATTAAACAGACATAAAGGTGCTTTTCTTATATGTGGTCTTCCTGGATTTAATCCTTGGTACTCCATATGATCTCCTGAGCCCCACCTGGAAAGATTTCTTAGAAAAGAGTTAGGAGTACTTCTGGGTGTGACCAAGAAACCAATTTTTTTCCCACAAATTGTGCAGATGAGGAAAGTAAAATTCAGATAACTGAAATTATTTGTTAAATTTACCAAAGTTGGAAAATTGTAAGTTCAGCCTCAACTACAAAACTTGATTTACTTTGATTACATAACAACTATTAATTATAAATTATAGTTTTCATGTGTCATTGCCTTTATTTATTGAAAGTATATATGATTCTAGGGGCTGGAGCAATAGTACAGCAGATGGTGCATTTGCTTGCACACAGCAGACCCAGGTTCAATCAATGGCATCCCATATGGTCACCTGAGCCCTGAAAGAAGCAATTCCTGACCATTGCCGGAGTTAGCAAAAACAACAGAGAAAAAAGAAAGTATATGTGGTTCTAAAAGTAAACAGTAAACTTTAGAGCATGTTAATTTATGTTGCTCAGGGAAATTAAAACATCACTTTTGTCCCCTACTATAGAGACTGAAATTGCCTCAAGGACAGTGAATGATTATCTTTTATACTACATTCTTAAATATATGCCTTAATTCAACTAAAAGCTCATATTGATCTTTTGGCAAGCACTGAAAAGAATATGATATATTCATGAAATGCTCTGTCGATAAAGCAGGCAATTGATTTCTGCAATTGTAAATATTGGTTGGATAAAAAACTTTATTGGCACATTAAGTCATCTTGAAAGAGTCTTTACAATGTTGGTGCTTTATACACAAACAGTGCTTTCTTCATAATAACAAATATGTTCTAGTAAGGATTCTAGTTTAGCTAAGAGAGGAGAAAATCCACACATGCTAGAGAAGACAAATCTAATTTAAGCACTTTAAACAATTGAAGTCTGGTTCTTCATGGGGCTATAGTTTCAAACATGTTGAAAGGGTCAGGGGTAATGGGTATTTGATACGCACATATACTGCAACAATTAGATTTTTATAAGGTCAATTAGAGTCAAATGGGTAGTTTAACACAGCATGACTCCTTTAACACTATCAAATAACCTACTTAACTCAAAAGCCCTCAAATCAAATTTTAAAACAAAAGACCATTTTAAAAGCATGGCTATCTAGGAGTCCAAGTGCTGACTTATTGCTCTATTTTATTTTATCAGGTTAATTATAACAAACTGAGTTTGGAATGAATTAAAGATAATAGTGTAAGAATACTTAGCTAGCAACTAAGTCCAGGTACACTATGGCAGAGAACATAATAGTTGGTTTATTTTGACATAAGAACCTAGGTATAAAAATAATCTAGGATTTGCCATTTGTGTCCTCAGTGATTTTTTCAGTAAAAAGCATATCCAATCAAAGCAAAATTATCATTTTTTATCACTGGTAGAGTTTTACCTAGAATTATCTGTAACTTCATGATAGACTGGCCAAGTATACAGAAGATAATCTGTAAACTAGGTAAATCCAAGTGGGCCTAAATAATGTAGGCCAAATACAATTTTTATAAACTGGTTAGCCCAACAAATCCAAAGCCAAATCTTCAACTCACTAGAAATATGGTGAAAGTATACACAGATATTTACAAAAGAGAAGGACAAGAAGGAGGGAGTGAAGGAGAAGGAGAAAGAGGAGAACTAGGAAGGGGAAGGAGAAAGAGAAGAAGGAGAATTTCTTGTAATGCCTGTGGTAGAGCTGGCCCAGGTTTTGTACTTTAGACCTTTTTCACATGCAGTGAATGCTTTTAATTGGCTTTTCTCCAAACAAAACTATGACCTTGACCTTGAAGATCTCCTACTGTTTTCCCATGTACTTTTTCATAATTTACAAGCGGCAAAGGCAGGAGTATTAGTACAAATGATACAGAACTGAGAACGATATGGGAAGAATTTAGAAATGAGGAAATCAACAATATGTAGTACCTTAAAGGGCCATCCACAGAGTGGTGCTTTGAATTTATATGTAATGCACATTTTTTATTTTACTCCTCATGTCTAACATCCAGGATATGATATTTGATTACATATCATTCAGGTATTTAATTACATATCATTACTTATCCAATAATATTGTTAGCTAATGCAAAAGTAAATAAGCTAGTTAATGTAGTTTGGAGTTATATATAGGAGTTATATAAGTATAACTCCTCTTATAATAATCTGTACAACTAATAGTACTGGACATAGTGTCCATTTTTGTTGTTGTTGGTCAACTAATGAATAAATTAGATATGATTTTGTTCTTCTATCCTTCTATCAAAATTATCCACACAATCTTGTGGGAGAAAGAAAGCAAAGATGACAAAATAAATAACTGTGAAAAAGGAAGTATAATTATGGAATTGATTTAATTTAATTTTTTTCAGGGACATGACAAATTCATTTCATATTGCTTGCACCAACAAAACTTAAAAATGGCAAATGAATTATCATAAGAAAAATCAACAGTTTGTATTGATTAATTGCTATATAATTTTAACTTGTGTAAATAAGGAAATTATGCTCACTTAAAACAATTCACCATATTCCTTGTTCTCATTAACATAACTAAGTTTTCAACTCTAGCATTTGAAACATAGTGCACTAAATTTTATTTTGTACTTAAACTTTATTAAACTTTATTGTGGTGATCATCAAATCATTTCTATTATAAACAAGACTTCTTTTTCTTTTTTGCCCCCTTGGCAGACATTCAATTAATTTATTCTATATTACTTAGTTCAGTAACTTACAGTATGGCAAATAGAATTAATAGAAAATAAACCAATAAAAGTCAATTTGTGATGATTAATTGCTATATTTTAATTTTTTAAAATTTTATAAAGTAGTTCACAATATTTGGTTACATTTAATATTAAAACACTGATCCCACAACCATTGCACCTTCCCACTGCCATATTTGGGATGTTTCCACCCCAAGCCCAAAGCAGAACCGAAATAATATATTTTATATTGTTTGTTATGAAAAACCAATGAAAATGCTACAAAAAAAGGTATCAATAGAGGAATCTGTGTGAAGATTCTATTTTGGCAGGGGCCATTAGGACATTCTTTAGATATCACTAACATGCTGTTAAAAGTTGAGTGTGGTGAACTTTCGTATATATATATATATATATTTACATGTATATACATATACATGTAAATATATATACATATACATGTAAATATATATATTTCCCTCTATAATTGATCGTATATATATGTAAATATATATATATATATTTTCCTCTATGATTGCCTACTATATAAACCCCATCAAATGTGGTGTGGTACTCTTGAAGAATGGGTCAGGTGTGTCTTATGAATTTGGGTCAAACAGTTCAGGAATAGGTTCACTTGTGTGTGAGGCTGAGCCTGAGTGTGTGTGGAGCAGCCTTGGGCAGTGGTTGGGTTCTGAAGGTTTTCAGCTGACAGGGTTAGGTCCCTTGGGGCAGAGGGCTCTCTCCCACCCCTGCTCTGGGGCACCCCAAGAGAAAGAGTCTGGTGGCATGGCTATGGTGAGCATCTCATGTTGCTCCTTTCAGGGAGAGGACATGGGATCTGGGTGATGGTCTATCATGAGGTTATCTGGCACCAGGGAGAGGTGGCGTATTGGTGTGACCTTTGGGTCACTGTAGACAGGGGGAAATGGTAGAGGATCTTCCCTCCCAGTCCTGTTGAACCCCGAGTCCAGGGTCACAGAGTTCCGCATTACCTAGGTTTTGTCGGACTTCACTTGTGCGTTAGGCTTGACTTGAGCGTGTGGGGAGAAAGCTTGAGCATGGCGGTGATTGAGTTCTGGAGGTTTTCAGCTGCCCGGGCTGAGTCCCTTGGGATGGGGAGGACTCTCACCCTTTTTTAACCTTTCTTAATCTAGTGGAAAACAGGAATATACACCATTAGTCAGGGCCATATCCAATATCACATGACAGGAACATTTTCCTGTCCATAAAGAAGCTTTCCCAATGCATCTTGCAGAACTGGTTTCAAGACTGAATTCTTTGAGAATCAGAATAATTTAAAAAGTACACAAACTTTCATTTTATATAATCAGCCAAGTTGGGGTTAATTTTTAGATAGTGTTACAGTATGTTATTTTAGGTGATTATCACTAAGAAATATTTGGATACAGAGTGATTAGGAACACTCTATAAGAATGATAGAAACATTTATCATTATAAACATTAAAAGTATTTTCAATGCAATTGCCATAGTCAAGATGAATATGAAAATCCATAGTTGTTTAAGAAAATACTTCAGAATCTATATGTATTAGATTACAGCACACTCTTAGGTCACAATACTTTATGATGTAACTATTTTGAAATATTTAACAATTGAATGTTTTGTTGTTGGGTATTTTAAAAAACTTCAGAATATTTATGAATAATACATCTTTCTTACTATGTAAAGATATTCTATTTGGATATTGTGTCACTGTCATTAATCACAAAGAAAGGGAAATTAGTGTTTAATACTTAGAATGTTGGTGCCATAAACTTCAATTTAATTTCAGCTAAGCAGTTCTTTTTCTTATAGAGATCCTTTGGTTCACCTTTAACAACATCTTCTTTAGCACAGTGTGGGGTATTATAAGCCATCTCCACTTTGCCTTAGGCGAACAAAACACAGGTCTGTGTAAGTTAAGACAAGATTAGTTACTGTGTTAGATGAACTGTGTACATCCTTTCAGCTCCAGAAAGCTCAAAGAATTGAGGTCTGATGTCTTCAAAACTCAATGAAGATGACCTGAGTGATAGTGCAGTGGGTAGGGTTCTGTGCTTGAGTGAGATCAATCTGGGTTTCGATCCACGATACAGGAACATAGTTGCTCAGTTCTGGTTGGATTTATCCCTGAGCACAGAAACAAAGTGACATGCCCAGATAAACACCCACAAAAATTAAACAATAAATGGAGAAAAAATAAAAATTAAATCCTAGTTGCTATAGTAAGAAATCATTCAATTTTATTAGTGAAACCAGGAATACAGACAACATTTTATTTTTGAAATTTTTATACATTTAATTTTCATTAAGTAGTTCACAATAGTTCATTAAGATAATATTTAAACACCCACCCAACCAGCAAGCACCTTTCTACCACAATAAGAGGAAAGTGTGTAAAGGTTGTCGATTTCATTCTGGGGCCCTTTAAGCCCACATATAAGAGAATACAAGCAAGTATGTTAAAACCAAACACATGTGTTCTGCTTTAGGTACATCAGTGGGCTAGAGTATAAGAGGTCTCGTGGATCTTAGATATTGGTCATTGATGAGATTACATGGTGCTGGGGGCAGTTTGTGGGTGTGACTGCCAAGCTACTGGAAAAATGTGGATCTGGATGGAGGAGGCCCAGTCCCAAATCGAGCAGGCTTGGAGATCTCAGCCACGGGTCCCACATACCTGGATTCCTCTGTTGGTTCCCTCATGGGCAAGGCTTGTCTGAGCGTATGGAGAGTGGACTTGAGTACGACTGTGGCTGGTTTCTGGAGGTTTTTGACTTCCAGGGCTCTGCTTGGGGCAGGGAGGGAAACTCAACCTGCTCCCCCTCCGAGGGGGCCTCGGTGAAGATAGCCTGGTATAGAGGCAGGAGATTCTATCCACAAAATATTTTTGAAATTAAAAAAAATACACACCGTTTAAAAGTGAGATGAATAATTGTTTAGTATGTAGTATCAGTGTTTAATGACATTTTTTCTGTCATCAGTTTGCTAAAATGTTACTTTTTATTCATAATAAGTTATACTTTTTCTAAAATTTACCAGAAAATATTAAAGACCTATCTACTTAAACTGTACAATATATTTTAACTTCTTTTTGGGAGGTTGTGGATACACCAAATTGTGCTCAGGGCTTAGTCCTTGCTCTTAATTTATTTAAATAAACTTCTTATTTAAGAAAATAAAAAATTATGATCATTTTGATAATATTTAGTATTAGTTGGCACTATCTTCCAACCATTGAGATAAATATTTTACAGTATTTTTATTAATTAGTGTATAGATTAATTATACAATACAATTGAATTTTATGATAAAATGGTCACAAAGAGGCTTTTGGAGAACTAACGTGGAGTAAAGAGAAAACCAGATAAAAAGTGTTTTATTTTAATCATTCTTGTAGAAGAAAACCAATATCAACCATGCAATGAAGTTAAATATATGTTCTTCTTTACTAGGGATCTGGAGGTGCATGTGTCCTTGCTAGAGTGATTCCTACATTCCAGAAAGTTGGGGTAGTTTGCTTCAATAACAGTCCAAATCATAAAAGAAAGATGAAAGGTCTATTACAAGGTAGCACGGTAGCACCGTCCTCCAGTTGCTCATTGATTTGCTCTAGCGGGCACCAGTAACGTCTCCATTATGAGACTTGTTGTTACTGTTTTAGGCATATCAAATACACCTCAGGGAGCTTGCCAGGCTCTGCCATGCGAGCGGGATACTCTCAGTAGCTTGCCAGGCTCTCCGAGAGGGACGGAGGAATCAAACCCCAGTTGGCTGCGTGCAAGGCAAACACCCTACCTACTGTGCTATCACTCCAGCCAAGATATAGAAAAAATACATTAAATCACAGGTAGTGATAGGACTATTTTTGTTTTAGTTTTTACAGCTACTCTGTTACTCTGAATTCCTATGAAATGTGGAAAATGCTAAGAAGCCGCTAAAAATCAAATTTCCACCAAATACCACCAAATACCAAAATAGCAGTCCCACAAAAGAAATAAATGTCAATGATTACACATTATAAGAACACTTTACAGGCAATTGCCATAGAGAAATCTTCAGTATTTATGCATGCTATGAACAGTACATATTTAATATGTATATTAAATATGTATGTTTTTAATTTCTTAATATGGTGTTATATCTGGCCAGAGAGATAGCTCAAAGGATGGACGTCATGCCTTGTATGATGTGACCCTCTGTTCAGTCCCAAATATCCCATGTTCCCTCAAGTACTGTTAGTGCAATAGCAGATTTTCCTGCGTTTGTGGGTTCTTGAGAATTTTATGGAATATTTGCATACAAAAGTCAGTAGAAGAAAAGTTAGAGTTTATTGTACAGATAAAGATAGAGGGGCACTACACTGGCAGAGGAAGGGAAATATCCCTCTTTCTCGGTTTTTTCTCCCTTTCTGGGGAGAAGCGGTATGGCATCCGCCATATTATGAGGATTATAAGCAGGTATAAACTTGGTGGTGCTGGAAGGAAAAAAAAAAAGAGAGTTATGTACTTGGAACAGCAGGACGCTTGGGCAGTCTCAGGCCGGGGCCGATACTGGCTCGGGCTCAGCTGAGACTCGACCCAGGTGGCCACACTTTGGGCCAGCTAGACTACTTTTGGTCCCAGAAACTGCTTGCAGCCATGTCTCTAGACTGTGAACTAAGCCATTGCCCCATACTGCCCCAGAAAGGGAAATTATACAATTTCTAACATAAATCTCCCTGGACTGAGTTACTAAAATACTGTCACTGTCACTGTCATCCCGTTGCTCATTGATTTGTTTGAGCGGGCATCAGTAACGTCTCTCACTGAGAGACTTATTGTTACTGTTTTTGGCATATCCAATACGCACGGGTGCTTGCCAGGCTCTGCGGCGCTGGCGGGATACTTTCGGTAGCTTGCTGGGATCTTCGAGAAGGGCGGAGGAATCGAACTAGGGTCATCAGTGTGAAAGGCGGATGCCCAACCACTGTACTATTGCTCCAGCCCACTTACTATTTACTTAGTATTATTTACTAAAATACTAAAACACAGAAATCCTGAACCACGCAACTTCATATCTCTTCATTCTCAGCAATGGAAAACTAATTATCATATGCTTCCTTGTCAGTAGGGCTTTTTTTTTGGGGGGGGGGAACTCCAAGAACAGTAGTGAGTTTTGTGTTGAAATATGGAATGTAATCAAGGTAAAGAGAAAATTAAGTGAAATTTATCAGGGGTGGGGGGTGGGGGGTGGGAGGTATACTGGGGTGTTTGGTGGTGGAATATGGGCACTGGTGAAGGACAGGTGTTTGAGCATTGTATAACTGAGACATAAGCCTGAGAACTTTGTAACTTTCTACATAGTGATTCAATAAAAAAAAAAAAAAGAAGATAGAGGGGCCTGAATCCCTTCCCAGATGTCCTGGCCTCTCTACCCATGAACAATGTCACCTATTCTTTCCTATGCCATCTACTCTCAGGTGAACAGCCAGGTTCTGACAGGGCCCTGTCCTATGAACAATTGTCCCATGCAGTCTCCTTGCCTCCCAGTAATGAAGACTGTCTTTTTCCATGCTTCCTTGCGTGTCCCGTGAACTACCTCCCATCTTGTCCCAGCTCCTCACTCTCTATCCCGCATAAACTTTCCCCAGTCTGTGGCCACAGTCTGCGAGAGATCCCTGTGCCTTGTATTATGCCCCTTTTTGGTCCTTTCTGGCCTGTTTGTATTGGGTCAGTTTTCTGTGCTCACAACCCTACCTGAGAAAAGATTATGTCCAGAGAGAGCAGGAAGTTTCGTTTTATCTACTGCCAAATCTTACCTTCAGACATCCCATTCTACATTCTGATTGGCTACCTGCTGCATGGATGGAGATTTAAAGTGACCTGATGCTCCCCACATTTCAGCCCCTGCTGCATCTGTACCATGAAAGCAACTCCTGAGCACCCAGCAGTAGGTATCAATCAGCACTGACAGATATTTTCCAACCCTCTTCCCCAAATATGAATGCTATTGTAAGTATATTCTTATTATATTCCAGATATACTCAAGTGTGCTGAGAAAAATGTCAAGTCCGTTTTCATAAAACTATCAGAGTAGATTCATGAAAACTTGCTGTGTTAAGGAGTTACATGAGCAGCTCAACATTTTAAGGAAATGCTTGAATATAATATATATTTTAGATAACTCAATTGACTAGATTATTCAATTGACTGTTAAGAGAACTTTACTGAATAGATTGTTATACAATTGTCACTCAGTTAAGTTGCTCAATTCACTGTTCTTTTTCTGCTTTTGCAGTTGTCCGTTCCCAGTGCTACTCAGGGCTTATTTCTAGTGTTGTACTCAGGGTTCGGTCCTGTCATTTCTCAGAGTAACATATGTGGTACAGGGGATTGAACCCAGGCTGATAACCTGAAAGATAAACATTTTTCCTGCTCTACCATCTCTCTAGACCCAATTAACCAATCTTTCAATAAAATATAGAACAGATAGGAAGGGGAATTTGTTAGTGGAGGATGGTGAGTGGATCTTTAGTTATGGTGAAATATATACTGATGCTGAAGTAAAGACTGTATACCTAAAGCATATAGAGTTTCATAAACTAATATTATCTCAACTTAAAAAATACGAAGTGAAGTACTTAAAGACAATGATTAAACAAATATTGCTGGTTCTTACTGATTGCATTTAGTCTGTTTTCACTTAAACATTATTGTCTTCCAGGAATATGTTTTTTTATATAATTCAGTACTAGAATCAGAAAAATTAGATTTATTATTTAATTACACTCAATTACACTCTCTACTATGTAAAAATTATAAATATTCCAAGTACCTGATAATGGTTTTTAACTTTATCTGAGATGAAATAACCAAAATGCACAGAAAATGCACTGCTTTTTAAAAAATTATAAAATAAGATCCTTTACAATAAAAATAGTATAAACATATTTTAGTATTACCTATATTTCAACATAAAACTAGTTTAAAAATCATAGAATGTTGTACTTGAAATATATTCTTTATTATTTCTTATACTAAGTAGGGACTGTTAAAATCTTTTGATATTATATGCAATGAAAAATTTAGATGGTTTTGAAAAGGGGACAGAAAGTAGGAATGGTACAGTGATGAGTACCCTGGGATTCCTTTTTCCTCATAGATGCCAGGTTTCATTCTGGAAAAAAAAAAAGCAACCAGTAATATCAATAGGGACAAAAGTGCTGAGAAAGGTTTTTATGAAAGGGTCATAAAAAGTGCAGCCCAGTAGGACAGAAGATGTTTATAAAATAACCACAGTGTTCTAGTAAAATATTACAGATAAACTAAGAAACCAAGAAAAAAACATGAACTAATTTCCATTCCCACTGACAGCAGCTAAATCTGGAACATTCATCAGAATATATTGAGCTACTCTATTTATTCACTCTACCTTGCCCATGTTGCATCAGAGAAGGTCAAGTGAACACCACTGAGTGTTTGTTCCCCAAGGCAGTAAAGAGGTCCTTTGTCATTTTCTTTATCATTATAGATGACACACAGTGCTTGGAGATCTCCCCCACTTACTATAAGAAAGCAACCTTAACTTTCTGTGTGGGGGTTGTATCAGTGGTCATATACTGGAGAGTTTGGATTTTCACCATCACAGGAAGTAAATAGGCTTTCGATCAAACTACCACAAACCCATTATGAAAGTGCAGGACATGATTCTGGGAAAAGCCTGGAGATATCAGTCACCAAACCTGCATACCTGATTTGTTTTTCAGCAGATTAATTTCTGGGTGAGGGTCGTCCCAAGACCATGGAATGGAGGCAAATATTTGAAGACACATATAGGTCTATACATTGGAGAGTTCTGCCTACATATTTTTCTGAATGAATTTTTGGAGTCTCATCTAATCTAAAGAACATCTCTCAGCTGTTTTCAGTTATTTGTATATGGTGTGACATATGCACCTAGTCTCCTTCTGCCCCAACTTCTATTATTGAGTTAAATTAACACCATTCATTTTGGTTTTCTTTCTAATTTTTTAGGCAACAGGATTTATGAAAAATTGTTTATAGTTTCTGTACCAAGGGTGGCTCAGATTGGGGGGCCGGGTGAGAGCCCTTTCCACCCCAAGGGTCCCAGCCCCAGTAGCCAACCTCCACTACCCCACCGCTGCCATGCTCCAGGCTGCTTTTCACATGCTCGGATCTAGCCTCACACATAAGTGAATATATTTCTGAGGCCATGCGATGCATCGTAATAAAGGGAAATATATATATATACACATACATATACATATATATGTATGTATATATACATACATACAAACATATATACACATATATATGCATATATATGCCTCTTGGAGAGCCCGGCAAGCTACCAAGAGTATACCACCTGCAGGGAAAAGCCTGGCTAGCTCCCCATGGTGTATTCTATGTGCCAAATACAGTAACAATAAAAGGTCTCTGAAAAAAGCCTCCAATCGTTGGGAAAAACAATTAAGGAGAGACTGCTAAAATCTCAGGGCTGGGACAAATATAGACGTTACTGGCTCCTGCTCAAGTAAATCAATGAACACCATCACTAATGTTCTGAAGTGTTTCCTACTGAGGACTCCATGTCACCTACTGTTCATTTAGTGCCCCCCCCTATTTTCTGTTCTGTGAACTCCAGTGCCCAGAGTTTGCTATTGTTATTCACGTTTTGTTTCCCTATACATGGGACAGCAATGAGATCATCTAGTTCTTATCTTTATTCCTCAGATTTATTTCACTCATCAGATACTCTTATGTTTCATTCAAGATGCTTTGAAGCTGCATGATTTTGTCTTCTTTTATAGCTGCATACTATTCCATTGTCAACACCATTTGTTCAAGAGTCTTTCCTTGCTCTACTACATGTTGCCAGTTCATTTTTCATAGATACTCTGTACTTAATAAAATACTTTTATTTTAGCAAAATAAAATGTTTTATTGAAAGCAATTTAGAGAGATGAGAGGAGACAGAAAGGGATGAGGGACAGCGAAAGATAGAGAGAAAATGAGGTGGGGAGAGAAAGAGAGAGAGAGACAGAGACAGAGAGACAGAAGAGACAGAGAGAGATGTTCAGGTAGAGCATGGGCTTCTCCATTGTCCAAAGTGGAAAAAATACACTATAAATTCTATAGGCTCTTAATTCTGTTCCATTGTTCTGAGAAAAGGTGTCTATTTATTTCTCTTTTGTTTTGCTATTTGCACACAGAAATTGAACAGATTTTTGCATATTTGTTTTGGGGTCTAATACTTTGATATTATTGGTATATTGTTTCCAAGAGTTTCTTAGTGAAGTCCTTAAGGATTTTCATCTTAAATGAACGTGATATATTATCATCTGCAGATAATGATAGTTTAAATTGGGGGCAAAGCAATAGTACACAGGAAGGGCATTTGCTTTGCACTCGAATAACCCGGGTTCGATCCCTGGCAACTCCATACGGTCCCCTGAGCCCCATTGGAAGTGATTCCTGAGTGCAGAGTTAGGAGTAACCCCTGAGCATCACTGGGTGTGACTCAAAAAAGTTAAAAAAAAAATAAGAAGAAAAATGATAGTTTGAGTTATTATCTAATATCACTGCTTTGATTTCTTTTTTCTTTGCTGATTGCTGTGGTTAGGCCTTTCAAAAGCATATTTAATAATAATGGAGAAGTGGACATCCTTGCTGTATGCCTAATCTCAGGGGAAAATGTTTTAAAAACATTTAAACATTTAAAATACATACAAAATTATTTTTAAAACATTTTCCCCTGAGATTAGGCATACAGCAAGGATGTTCACTTCTCCAATATTATTAAATATACTTTTGAAAGGCCTAAACACAGCAATCAGCAAAGAAAAAAGAAATCAAAGCAGTGATATTAGATAATAACTCAAACTATCATTTTTTCTTCTTCTTCTTTTTTTTTTTTAAACCAGGAGGTTGGCTCCATGCCTTGTAAGCTGGCCTTACACACTGGGGGAAAGTCATCCCAGATAGAGAAGGGAACACCAAGTAAAATGTGATTGGAGATCCCGCGTGGGAAGAAAGATGCGTGCTGAAAGTAGACTAGAGACTGAACATGATGGCCACTCAATACCCCTATTGCAAACCACAAGACCCAAAAGGAGAGAAAGAACAAATTGGAATGCCCTGCCATAGAGGCGGGGTGGGGGGGATGGGAATAGGGGGTAGGAGGGATACTGGGTTCATTAGTGGTGGAGAATGGACACTGGTGGAGGGATGGGCTCTTGAACATTATATGAGGGAAAAACAAGCACGAAAATGTGTAAATCTGTAACTGTACCCTCACTGTGACTCACTAATTAAAAATAAATAAAATCTAAAAATAATTTTGTATGTAATTAAAGAATTGTAATTTATGAAGTTATTAATAGTTGAGTTTGAGGTATGCAATATTTCAACATCAATTACACCATCAGTATCAATTTCCTTCCACCATTGTTCCCATATTCCGTTCCCCACACTCCCTACCCCACCCTTTGCCTGGCACCTTGACAGATATATTACAAAGTTCAGTGATGGCAACTTAGATCTCATGTTTTCAGTGTTGCTGAATCTGTGCTTTCCACAACTCAAGTATAACTGATGTTCCAACACCTGTTCCCCTATTACTTCCCTTTCCCATCTTCTTCCTTTTCCTTGGGGATGGAATCTTCTGAGTTGTTTTGCCATTGAATAAAATGGTAACTGTGGGCTCCTCATGTATAGCCATCATTAGCTTGAGTTGTGTTTCCTCTTACTATTTTGTTGAAAGTTGTTACCTTGAATTGATGATGAATCTTGTCAAAAGATTTCTCTTTATCAATTGATCTGATCATGTTTTTAATTTTTACCTCTACTGATATGATGCATTACATTAATTAATTTGTGCCATAATTTATCCCTGGGAAGATTCCCAATTCATCATGGCATGGAAACCCTTTGATATGTTGTGTATTTGGTATGCTATGACTTTGCTAATGATATTTCATGAATACTCATAGGAATATCAGCCTGAAAATTGCTTTCTTAGTAATATGCCTGTCAACTTTAATAATAGTGTTATGTTGGTTTCAGTTAGGACTACTTTTTTGTTGAAGAACTTGAGGTGTAAGGTAGTAAATATTTTTTTGAATTTTGTTACAACTCACTCATGCATCCATTCAAACCTAAACTTTTCTTCTTGGAAAGATTTTCAGTATAGTTTTAATTTCCTTAACCAAAATTGATCTGTTCAGGTTTTCTAGTTCCTCAAATTTAACTGTTGGGTCTCTATAACATTAAAAAATGCATTAATTACTTTTCTGTTTTTCATGTTCTCCAGCTCAGTAGCATAAAGTGATAGCAACATCTTATGATCTTTTTTGTTTCTGAGCTCTGTTGTAATTTCTCATATTTTTATCTTTGATCCATTTTATTTGTGGCTCCTCTTTTTTTCCCTCATGAGTCTAGCTAAGTAAGACTATATCAATATTGTTTACTCTTTCAAAACGATAACTCATGATTTCATTTTTTGTTTAACTCATTCCATATTGTCTATTTTAGTTATTTATGCTCTAATTTTTATTATTTGCATTCTTCTACTTAACTTGATGTTCTGTTCTTCTTTTCAAGTTTCTCAAGCTGTGAAGTTAGCTGTTCAGTTGTGCTTTTTTAATTTCCTGGTGTAATCCTGTGATACTATAAATTTCCTCCTAGTTCTGCTTTTATTTTGTCCCAAAAATTCACACAGATTGTGTCCTTATTCTAATTCATTATGAGGAATATTTTCTTTCCCCTTTGTTTTTCTCTTTGATCCCAAACTATTAAACAGTATGCTGTTCAATTTCCAAATTTTGGGATTTCTCCTATCCTTAAAAAAATTATTGAATCATAATTAGGTTGTGATGCTGTTTATCATTGAGTTTCAGTCATATAGTGTTCTGGGGACCATCTCCACACCAGTGCACATTTCCCACCACCAAAGCCCCAGTTTCCCTGGGGAAACTCTGTCTCTGTCTCTCTATCTCTCAGTCTCCCTCTGTCTCTGTCTCTGTCTCTCTCTCCCTATTCTCATTTACATAAGATTTAAACTCTGGAATCTAAAGTATACTGTATTAAATTTTATTTTATGCTTGGATCTCATTATGGTAATAATCATGTCTTACATGTCATCCATAAAGTTGTCCATTATGATTAAATAAAAAGAAAAGGAAAGAAAGAAAATGCTGAACACATGAGAAACATAATGACAAAGCATCCTAACTACTCCTGGCCACTCTTGTGTCCATGGAGGTATAGTCTAACTTGAACTCCTGCCCCAAGCTAGCAGAAACACCATTGCAATCCTTCAGATTGTACTGAAGATAAAATCGATAACCTGGTCTTCTTCACTTTGTCTGTTAGGTGTTTCTTCATCAGTCTTAATAGCAGAAAAGACCTGTTCAAATAGAATAGTTAAATCAAGTGCATAATCTCATATATGATAACCCAAATGTACATTTCAATGGAAAGCCATTGCACATAGTTGACACAGTTCACTCCCTGACACAACATCTGGCATATACTGATCCCCACCAGGAGTGGACACTGAGCTTAGAGTCAGGACTAAGCAAGCTCTAAGAAGTGTTGGGTATAACTCCAAAAACAAAACAAAACAAAATAAAGCTCCCTAAAATTTCGACTCAAATGAAGAAAGTCTGTCAATATACAGAAGCCAACAGTTAGATGAGTCAGAGGTTAATATCACTTGAGCCCATATCAACTTATTTAAAATAAATAAGAAATAAAACTCTCAGCAAAAAGGGAGCAAATATAAAGAACCAAATAAAATTTAATTAAAAACAAAATTACAATTAAAACTCACTTTGGACTCAAAAAGAGAATGGAGTAAATAGAAGAATGGGAAAAATTTAAGATAGAAGATAGAAATAACCACAATATGAACAGTGATGAGGTGACAGTATACAATATTAAGAGATCTGTGGTATTATAATAAAAGATTTAATATGTGTGTCACTAAGGTATGAAACAAGTAGATATTATTTTGTAAATTAAAATTTTCCTAAAATTAAGATCTCTAAAAGTATATGATCTTGCTAGAGAAATTTGCCAAAGGTTTAAAGAATAATTAATATGAAATTCATATCACCTCTTTAATAAGTAAAGAGAAACAATTCTCATTTTATTTTATAAGTATTATAAGTAGAATTGCACTGACATCAAATCAGAGAATTTCTAAAAACCTGCAGAAAACCCTTTTTAAGTATAAACACTCAATAATAGTATATTAGAAAATAAATGTTTGTACTACATAAGAAAATATGTACTATGACCAACTGTGGTTTGGGTCTAGTTCAAAAACCAGTAAGTATAATAGAATATATTAAGAAGCTAAAGGAGGAAAATAATTATTCATATATATTTAATATCAGAAAATCACTTGCCATAGTTCAATACCTTTTATAATATAATATCCAGAAAATACAGAATAATAGGAAAAATTTTAAAATTTGAAACAATATCTATAAGCACATAGCTACAACAAATTTAGTAGTGTATGACTATAAGCTTCCCACATTAAGAAAGAAAATAAGACATGGCTGTCTGCTTGACTAGTCTTTCCAAAACAATGCTGGAATTTATAGTTTAGATTTTAAGGCATGACAAAAAAATTAATGGGACATAGATAAGAAAGAAAAAATAGTGTCCCTATTTGAAGATGACATAGTGGTTCACATAATAAATTTCCAGGTAACTGCAAAAAATCTCTAGAACTATTAAGTGGAGTATGGTAATGTCATAAGATACAAGATGAACGTGTAAGACTCAGTATCATCTACAGTCATTTGAAATGAAATACCTAGGGGTAAATCTAATAAAACATGTACAGTAATTATATGCTAAAAACTACAACACTCATGAAAGACATTAGGGAAATTTTAAATAAATGAAGACAAATGTGTCCATGTGTATGAAGAGTCAAGATCTCACCTCTTAAATTGATATAAAGGTAAATGGAATTTTTACCAAAACCTCAGCTGGATTTTGTATAGACATAATGAAATCATTTAAAATTTTCACAAAATATGCAATAAATTAAAGTAGCTAAAAATGTTGAAGCTTTATAGAAACAAAATGATATGTTAGTCTCAACAGTGAAATTGTAGTACTTACACATATCTGGTAGGAGATCTCACATTTAGTTGTATAACCTGAGATCTGAAATAGAAAATACAATAGGTGCTACTCTGAACATGTGGGGTAGAGACAGAGATCAAACTCTTAGTCTCACACTTGCAAAGTCAGTGCTCTGGCATTCAGGAACCACATATAGAATTTTAAGTCCATTGTACAGTTACAGTAATAACAAACCAATCTATATTGTCTTTTGTAGAAAGGTAAAGAAATATGTACATGAACAGAATAATCTTGAAATAGCCCAGAACATATGGAATATAACTGCAGTAAGCCAATTCTGACAAAAGTTAAAAAAAATCAAATGAAGAAAAATTAATTTTTTAAAACTAATAGTTCAATTGAATGTTGATGCAAAAAAATCAAAATACCCAAATTTAAATTAAAATCATACCTTTTCATGAAAAGCACAAAACATCACAAAGTTTGTAATTATTAACTAGTATAAAACTAGAAAACACAGGGGCTGGAGTGATAGCACAGCGGGTAGGGCGTTTGCCTTGCACGCGGCCAACCCGGGTTCGAATGCCAGCATCCCATATGGTCCCCCGAGCACCACCAGGAGTAATTCCTGAGTGCACGAGCCAGGAGTGACCCCTGTGCATCGCTGGGTGTGACCCAAAAAAGCAAAAAAATAAATAAATAAAAAAAAATAAAACTAGAAAACACAGTAAAATAATCTGAGATTTGGGAATCAATGAAGATCTCTTAGACATGATACCAAGAATGCAACCCATAAATGGAAAAATGGGCCAGTTTAATTTCATGATGATTAAAACCTTTTGTTCTCTCATAAGACTTATTATGTGAATAAAAAGATAAGCCGAAGACTGGGAGAATATATTTGTAAGTCAACTATTTTACAAAATATATATATAACATACATAAAGGACTATCAAAATAAAACATTCAGTTAGAAAATGAGCAAAATTCATGAAGGCATTTCACTAAAAAGGATAAATGAATTGCAGATAAATACAAGAAATGATGTGCAACATCAAACGATTTTCAGCAACAGTGCTCCTCAGGGAAATTAAAATTAAGATCAAAATGAAATATCACTGCATACTTAAATTTAAGTAAATGACAATGCCAAATGCCAGTATGGTGTGGAAGAATTAGAATTCTTACAATTTTCTATAGAAATGCAGAATTGTATCACCTAGAATGGTTTAGTAGTTTGCCTATAAAAGGAAACATACTATTCCTACAATTAATAGTATTTATTGATTTTTCATTTTGACCAGGGAAAGAAATAGTCATGGTGATTCACTAATAAAAAATTAAATTAAACAAATAAATATAACAATTTGTAATTTAAAATACACGTGGAGGCCAGAGTTTAAGGGACGGCAGGGAGGATATCCCACACTGCATCCTTCGGGTCGAGAGGGGCAGTGCAGGGCAGAGCTTCTGAGCAGCCATCATGAGCATCCAGGAAACACACTGGGGGTGGGGGGCTGTTTTATTTTTATTTTATAATTTTTAAGAACTCATTGACTGATTTTTGGTACAGCCTGGTAAGCTACCCGTGGCATATTCGATATGCCAAAATCAGTAACAATAATTGGCCTCATTCCCCTGACCCTGAACACAACATTACTGGTGGCCACTGGAGTAAATCGATGAGCAATGGGACAACAGTGATACAGACAGACACTGATACACAAAAAAAGGTGTATGTATTTTTCACCATACTTGATTCATATTAATCCTAAAGAGCAAATAATCAAATTTCCTTCAATATTTTGAAGATAAATGATCAGTATTTCGAGCCATAACATAAAGAACTATTCATCATTAGAATGGAAAAACTTCATATAAATATTACTTAACAGTAGTCAGAAAATAATATTAAGCTTAAAATGCAAATAAGAAATATCAATTGTTGTATGATACTATTTATATAACCTTTACATTATATGGTAGTAGCTGAATAAAGTTTGAGGGTAGAGATGGGAAAAACAGGGTGTTATGACTATACAAAATATTTTTGTGGAAATAGAATATTTAAAAAAATTGTATAATGGTGGTTACACAAATTTGCATGTGTGATAAAATAATGTGTAAATTTATATGCATTGTTTCTGTGATCTTATTATAGTTTTATATTATATAATCAGAATACATACAGCTTGACTACTATATTTACAAATTCCTGTAAATCTGACAGCTATAACTCAAGATAAAAAATTTATGCAGTCATTGCAAGTTTGAATAAGATTACTGCATATTTCTACTTTCACATTCCATTATATCTCTTTCTATCATACATATATATATATATTTATTTTTATCCTTTAATCTGTCAATGGATATTTAGGTTGTCACA
The DNA here is from genome assembly GCF_027595985.1 of Sorex araneus. Taxonomy (NCBI): domain Eukaryota; kingdom Metazoa; phylum Chordata; class Mammalia; order Eulipotyphla; family Soricidae; genus Sorex; species Sorex araneus. The sequence goes on along the minus strand of NC_073305.1, from coordinate 122,506,420 downwards.
CTACAATGGAGAAACTCTTAAAAATATTGGCTAAGCTAATAAAGTTGCTTATACAAGGACAAAATCTGCATGATGGCACTGAAGTCAGTATCTAAAGTGTCAAACTCACAGTTACAGAAAGTAATTGCCAGTCAGCTAGGAGAGGGAGAAAAGGAGATTTTTCCAATGGATACATAGTTTAAATCATACAAATTTTTTTTTAAAAAAGAAAAAGAATTCTGGAACTCTGTTGTAGAATGTTATGTAGAACATTAATACTCTCTAACTTTACAATTTTATGGGGGAAGTTCTAGTTTTACATGCTTTTGTGATTCATTAAAAATTAAATTGACATGGGCTGGAGCAATAGTACAGTTCGTAAGGCATTTGCCTGCAACCGGCCAACCAGGGTTCGATTCCCAGCATCCCATATAGTCCCCCACGCATTGCCAGGAGTAATTCCTGAGTGCAGAGCCAGGAGGAACCCCTGAGTATCGCTAAGTGTGACCCCAAAAGAAAAAAAATAAACTGACATGGGAAATACCTTTCTAGATCACTTCTAGTAATAGGTGAAAGAGTAACCCTGTTTCCCCTTTGCGCTGTTGTTTGTGGCTCCATTTTATCTGACTTAAGTCTACATTTCAGACATGCCTGCAGATTCCTGAGACTAGCAGTTTACACATTTCCAAGATCATAACTTCTGTCTCAGCTCTTGGACTCACAAGAGAACTGGAGAAAAGGGGCAAAACCTGTACAGATGGCCTAATAGATCACCTAACAGGCACTAAATAGACAGCCCCAACATTCTAAGTGGAAATATTTTATCTAGGGAGTTAGCCTTATTTTAGTAGCACAAAGGCCTTAAATTAGCCAGTCTGTTTTGTAAGACAAAGAATTTCTAGCATTCCTTGAAGCCATCTTGTCAAGTAACCAGAGATAAGTTTTGCCAGAGATCCCACATTTTACTTTGGCTCCAGAAGACAGCCTTATAGTATCTTTATGTAGGGAGTTAGCCTTGTCTTAATAAGTAACACAAGGATCAAGTTTTCCTATAATAAACCTACAAAAATATAAACCATATTTAACTTAGTTCTATTCTAATTTCCTCCCCTGCTAAGGAGTTTCTTTCTCTTCTACTTACTCTCTAACTCCTTTATTTTCTAACTCTGAGTCTAAGGATCTTTAATACTTAATATCTTCATTCTTGAAAATATGGAAGAACCTGAGAACATAAAAGAATAAGAGACCCACTGTTACTACTCCTGCAACACAGGCTTTCTCTCAGGTACAGATACTGACCACAATCCACTCTAGCTTTCTGTTCAGATATCTTCTAGATGGTGATGACAAGAACAATGTGCCAAATTACTTTTTGTTTGGGTTTGGTTTTGTTTGGGAGTTACACTGGTAATGTTCAGGGATTACTCCTGACTCTGCACTCAGGAATTGTTCTTGGCGGTGCTCAGGGGACCATGTGCGATGCCAAGGATCTAACACCCTCTACCCTCTGGCTGTACTATCTCTCTAGCCCCAAATTACATTTAAAAAATTTATTGATTTACCGTAAGATATAGTTACATGCTTTCATGTCTGAGTTACAATCGCACAATGATCAAAAACCCATCCCTCCACCAGTGCATAGTTTCCACCATCAATATCCCCAGTATATCCCCACCTTTCCCACCCTCCCACTGCCTCCATGGTAGACAATATTCCCCATACTCTCTCTTTACTTTTGGGCATTACGGTTTGCAATGCAGATACTGAGAGGTCATCATGTTTAGTCCTTTATCTACTTTCGGCACATATCTTCCATAACGATTGATTCCTCCAACCATAGTTTTCTTAGTGACCCCTTCTCTATTCCAGCAGTTCACTCAAATGGGCAGGGAGGCCAACTTCCAACCATAGTTTTCTTAGTGATCCCTTCTCTATTCCAGCAGTTCTCACAAATGGGCAGGGAGGCCAACTTCTAACCATAGAGCAATCTTCCTGACCCTTCCATCTATTGTCCTTGTGTGCCGGTCTTGTGTTATGTCATTTTATACTTCACAAATGAGTGCAGTCCTTCTATATCTGTCCCTCTTTGACTCATTTCGCATAGCATGATACTCTCCATGTCTATCCACTTATAAGCAAATTTCATGACTTCATCTCTCCTAACATCTGCATAGTATTCCATTTTGTAGATGTGCCAAAGTTTTTTTAACCAATCATCTACTCTCCATAACTTGGGTTGTTTCCAGACGCTAGGAAATGGAGATACATCCTCTGTTTATAAATAGGGAGAATTAACATTATGAAAATGGCAATACTGCCCAAAGCACTATACAAATTTAATATAGTCCCTATCAGGATACCCATGAAATTTTTCAAAGAAATAGACAAAACACTCCTGAAATTCATATAGAACAATAAACCCCCCCAATAGCTAAAATATCCTTGGAAAAAATAAGAAGGGTGGCTGTAGAATAACATTGGGTTTGTCCTTTTAGCCTTGCCGCAGAGAAATTAGTTTACCTTAAAGCAATGTCCTTTCTGTATGGACAGAGGAAGACAGTTAATATTATGCTTTGTAACTTGGAAGCTGATTGACTCCAACAATATTTACTCCTGGGTTGCCCTTAGTTCCTAGCTTCCCAAAAGCAGGGTCCCGATGAGGGACAGAATGGACCCAGGGCAAGCTGTGAGCTACCCTGGCATTGAAATGGGACAGGCCAAAGCGCAACAATACTCAACTATAAGTTGAGAGCATGGTCATAGACAAATGCTGTCATGATCCAAAAGTAACGATGAGACTAGGACCCTGCTGGGGTTAGGAAGACTAACTGTAAAAAACTAAGGCACGCAGACGGGCATGTGCATTTGCGGGCTCTCCAGGCGGCTGTGTCTCACTGCCTGCGTTCGGTGCTCTGGCATGGCTCTGTATGGTCTGAATCGGGACTGCTGTTGGCCAAGGAGAGGTAAAGGAAGAACGAGGGCCCGGCTCTGTCCTCTCTTTGGATCTACTGCATTCTGGATTCTCTCACTAGTCTCTCCCCCTACTTGTCTCTCTCCACCTTGCCCTCTAGGCCACACACAGCCAAGTCACAAAATCAACATAAAAAAGCCCTTTCTAAGGGCCAGGCATTCCAAAGCCCTTCCTGACTGCCAGCAGGTAAAATAGCTCTTAAGGTTTTTCTTCTTTCCTTTGACCAAGAACTTATTCACATCTGAATACTAGTTATTTCTGTATGAACATAGCAAGAGATACATTGAGGCTTGCGAGGCAGCTCTCCTGGCAACATCTTGCCACAGACTCAGAATACAGCATTCAGGCCAGATTAATTATACCTAACCCTAGCAGGGTCCAAATCTAGTTATCACTATTTGGATCATGACAGCATTTGTCCATGACCAAGCTCTTAACTTATAGTTAAACATTAGGCACTTTGGCCAGGCCCATCTCAATGCTAGGGTAGCACACAACACACCGCTTGCCCTGGGTCCGTCTCTTCTCTCGTCTGGACCCTGCTTTTGGGGGTGCTAGGAAGTAAGGACAGCTGAGCCTTAGGTCGAGAGAACAGATGCCCAGGAGGAAAATATCATGTAGAGTCAAATGACTCCCAGGTTACAAAAGCATAGCATTTGCTAAGTCTTCCTGTGTCCATACAAAAAGGACATGGCTCTGAATAAACTATGCAAAGGACTCAAGGAGAAGAGAAAAACATTATTTATAAGTCAACAGAACACTAAGAAAGAAGCTACAAATAAACACAGAGGAGTGGGAGCACTGTAATGGGAGTAACCCAATAAACCTAAACTACCTGAGGCTATGTTATCCTACAACTAACCTGGTCTGAGGACTGTGGTCTGGAAAAAACTAAGTGAATATCCTCAGGAAGAACCAAACTTTAAGTCTGATATATCTCTTATTGTGCTCATACAGAACGACATTGCTAGAAATGTTAGAAGTAAATTTGCTACAACTAATTAAATGGATTACTAGCTAAGGAAGGAGGAAAGCGATACACCCTTGTTTGGACCCCACCCTTGAGTGGATCTCCTAGCAATCTGGAGTAATCTCCTTAGATGAGATTTTGTTAATCTGCAGAAATGGTCTTACCCCTCTTTGTTGATTTGTTAATGTTCAACCCACCTTTGTGTTACCACCCTATGTGATTGCTATATAAACTAAGACTGTGACAGAAAGAGGAGAGAAGACACAGAAAGACAGAGGCAAGACAGAAGCGGCAGAGGTAAGACAGAAGCAAGGAGAAGAGACAGAAGCAGAGAGAGAAGATACAGAAGCAGAGACAGAGAGAGGTCGGAAGAGACCAGAGGAGAGACTACAGAGACAGAGACAGAGATAGAGAGACAGACAGAAGAGAGCACAGCGGCACACACAGAAGCAGAGGAGCCATCCCGATCTGGTCCATACACAGCGGCTTGAGAGCATTGAACGCGAGGAAAGCGGTGAGAGAGAGAGAGAGAGAGAGAGAGAGAGAGAGAGAGAGAGAGAGAGAGAGCCACCCCCAGAGCCTGCGAACAACAACAGAACAAGCCACGCATTCATCACCCTCTCCTGCGAACACCGTTTGTATTTTTTACATGTGGCATCACCTTCCCCAACTTCAAACTGTACTACAAAGCAGTAGTAATTAAAAAAGCATGGTATTGGGTTAGAAACAGAACCTCAGACCAATGGAACATAGTTGAATATTCTGTCACAGACTTCCAAATATATGACCACCAACAAGTGGTGCTGGGAAAACTGGATAGCTACCTGCAAAAGAATGAACTCTGACCTCTGTCTAGTGCCAGACACAAAAGTCAAATCAAAGTGGATTAAAGACCTCAATATCAGTTATGATCCATAAGTTACATAGAGGAAAATGTAGCCAAATTACATTTTTAATGAAGCTTCTTACTTTTTATGATACGCGTGACAAAAAGTTTGGTAATGGGCTACTTTGATAATAGTGTGACCTTTTTCTCAGAATCATTTCAAAATACACAATCAAATATAAAATTTTCAACTAGAGAAACAGAATGATCCTGGAGCATCATAAGCATTTGCATATACAAAGCCTTAGAACCAAGGGAAGTTCACCCTCTGCTAGGCATTTTAATTGTCGTGGAATGTGTACTAATGGTATCTTCAGATGACAAAATTTCAAAGCCAGGAAATGGTGAAAATGTTTGTTTTGATAAAGAGTGCTTGTTTGCTCTCTGAAATAAGATTATCAAATTTTGTTTCTAACATCAAACATCAAAATAACTTACTGTTCTTAAGTGGTTCCTGTATCTACTCTGAAAACTGTACAATTTGAACTTAATATTGAAAGACAATATAATGCAATAATAATTCTACATGATTTAGATTTGAATATACTTTTTTGACAAAAAGACTTGTTACAGACAATAGCACTAGATACATTTATGTTGCTAGAATTTGATTCAGTAGAAGATTTTAAATTCTTCCAAATTTGTGATAAAAGCATCCCTGGTGGTGGGCTACTGAGGGAAAAGGTCGACCTTGCAAGTTAGAGTCCATGAGTTCGATGCCTCCCCCCCCATGCCACAAATATTTGCTTCACTGGATCCCCATGGCTTTGCTCTCTCTGATCTCCTGGAGCCACCATAAAATGCGTGATCTCTAGCAAACAGTTAGGTGTGTACTAAAAATACTAGCATCAAAATGATATGTATGCCCTGCATCCAGATATGTGACTTGCAGTCAACAGGACAATGAAGGAAGTGGAAGGAAGCTGAATCACAATACTTCAAAAAAAGAGGGCATACCAGTCTAAATCATGCTATGTTCAGCTGAAGTCCTCTCTATTACCATCAGCACCCTTTAAGCACCCTGCACAGAGTATTTTTTAAAATATCAATACCTGAGAAACTGAGACAGAATGGTGATATGGAAATAGTATGGACCAGAGAGCATAAAAATTATGCTCCGTGATCTGAAAGAAAGTCACGTTATCTGATATATTGATGGGTGATTTTATACTTTGATTTCCTCTTATATGAAACATAAAGGATAAAGGAAAAATACCCACTAAATTATCTCAAAATGACTTCTACTCATCTTATTGTGTGAATCAATATATACCATTAACCTCTTTCTAAACTCTTACAGTAGTTTTCCTGAGTGTTTTCTAGCCTGCACATTTCATGTTGTTAAAAAACAGAATTCAACCGAGTGCATTTTAAAGATTTTATTATTAGCTTTATTCAATGAATCCTAAATCAGGCAGCATGAATAAAATTTTAAAAAGAGCAGTAAGGACCTCTACCAAAAGATTTTTATAGTCAAAATAAAACACATATATCGCAGGACACAAATTCACAAACAAACAAACAAACCTGTGCTGGTTATTGCAGAGTTACTTTTTATAAAGGAAGGGCAACAGGAGTCTATCAAGTATAGTTTCTAACTAGTAATGATCAGGTAATTCCTAAATGTTCACTGACTCCATTTATTGTAAAGTCAAAACTGTAATTGTATCTACTTGTTGAATCTGGTTGGGCACAATCCATTAGGGATTCTTGTCTTTTTGGTCTATTTTTTTAATATTGCATTTATTGCTCAGGTAAATCTTCCTAAAATATGTCTTGGGATACTTAATTTACAATAATTAAAATTAAAACAAAATAATAGTGCTTTGCCTATCTTTTTAGAATAGTACTTCTAATAATATCTATTGAGTTTATACTCATACCAGAAAACACACTAAACCTCTTACTATATATCCATTGTGGGTGTTTTTTTGGCTGTTGTTATTGTTATTTGTTTTGTTTGGGGGCTACATCTAGAATTGCTCAGAGCTGATTCCTGGCTCTAAACTAAACGATCAGTCTTACTGGGGTCGGGAAACCATATGTGCTATTAGGGATCTGACTGCAATAGCTTAGTGCAAGGCAAGTACTAACACTAAGCCCTGTACTCTTTCTCCTGCTCCTATTTTAGTTCTCATTACAAATCTGTCAAATTTGGATTATTTTATGAAAATAAAAGCTGAGGCACAGAAAGGTTTAATAACTTTCCAATGTCAGACAAACAATATAATAGCAAAATGGGGAAATGAGAGAAAATATATATTCTAATGAAATTAACATATGAACCTTTAATGAGAGATGAAAGGAATGTCACCCAGGTGATTTCTAAAATAATCACCTTTACAAATAACGTAAATATTACAAAAATGTTCCTATCTTCTGTCTACCTGTTATTTTTTCTCGCGCGCGCGCGCGCGCGCGTGTGGTGTGTGTGTGTGTGTGTGTGTGTGTAGAGGGTAGGTTGAAATATTGGACCACAATTGGTGGTTTTCAGAGGTTACTCCTGATTCTGTGCTTGGATGTCACTCTCTGTAGCATTCAAAGACCAGGGTACCAAACCTTCAACATGCAAAGTATGTGTTCAGCCCTGGAGGTATCTCTCCAGACCCAGCTTTTAGTTTTTTGTCGGGGGTTCACCTTGCACGAGGCTGACCCAGTTTTGATTCCTCCGCCCCTCTTGGAGACCCCGGCATGCTACTGAGAGTATGGAGCCCACATGGCAGAGCCTGGAAAGCTACCCGTGCATATTGGATATGCCCAAAACAGTAACAAGTCTCTCAATGAGAGACATTACTGGTGCCCAATCGAACAAATCGATGAGCAATGGGATGACAGTGACAGTGACAGTAACTTTTCTATTTTTAAAATACTTCAAGTTTACTTCACAAAACTTGAAGTAATGGGTCATATTGCATTTCGCTTGTAATAAAATTAATAAAGGCTATTTTTAGAGCTTAAATAATTTTAATAGAATATTATTTCCTTACAGTAAGCATGAAAATTTGAATGTTTAAATATTTTAAATATAAATGTATAAGTTCAGTTGGGTTTCCCCATTCCAACATTAGGCCTGAAATTGAAGAGTTAAAACTTATTCATGTATATGTATAATTATATACATACATATATATTATTTAGTGTTCAAGTAGTTGATTAGGATAAGCTTTTAAAAGATTTAAGGGACTTTGTTTGTTGAACAAATGCTTTGTATTCTACCAATGGGAAATAGGTTAAGCCTGCTGTGTCAATTAGCTTAATTGATGAGAACTTCAATTGGTCCTGGGGTGTGTTAATTTCCTGAGGTGAACCTATTGAGAGAACTACTTATAGAAACTTTCACAGTTGGGAAAGCTTTCAAATGCACTTGAATTAATTTGAGATGGGATACCATATCTTCACATGTGTTAAATGCCCCAATTCATTTTTGTTTCAGTGTCTTTAATATCAACATAATTTTTGCCTCCCTCTCCCTGTCACTTTCATTTCTTCTTAGAAAAGAGAGGCAACATTGTCTTGATCACACTAAAGGGTAAAATTAAGACTAGTAGCTTGGAAATTACTATTTAGTATAAGAAAGAACATTCTTAGTGTTGTTTGGGTGATAGCATATGTCCTGTGAGGATGGTTTATGAATAGACTTATGTGTATTTGCATGTGGATATATCCACACAGCTGTTTAGATACTCTCTCTCTCTATATATATATATAAATTATAAATTACAACTGTGTTACACCTGTCTTACAAATGCAACAAAAGAGAATACTCATTATCTCAGTAGAGTTAGAATTTCTATATAAATTTTAGAAACTGCTCCTACATTACAATCTCAAAAGGCAGTTAGGTCAGCAGGTTTCAGGGTCAAGTGCAAGAATTCGAGACTTGTCTGAGAGGTAGGAGAGGCATTGGATTATGTCTTAGCTTCACTTGAGAACCATAGAACCTGGGTATCACATTATTAAAGCTTCTTTTCCCCTCCCACACCACTCCCTTTTGTATAATGGCCAATGATATAGAGAGTGATGAAGACAAATGATATAACAATATAAGACTCTGGATCCCTGATCCATTTTTATTTTGTAGCTGATTGACAAGTTTCTGCTAAGCTGTCCTAACCCTACTATAGGTCATTTGCACAAGACTGGAGTTCACATTAAAATCTTATGTTTCCTGGTTTATCAACATTTAGTTCTATAGGACCTGAATATCAATTTCACTTCAACAACCAATCATGTAGTATACTTAAAACTTTTTCATTTCTAAGTGTCTGAAAGACTACAATTCTCAAAATTCTATCCTCACTAAAGGCCTTTCCTTCTGAATATATTCATTCTCTAAAGAATTTCATTAGATAGATCTTCCAGTCTAAACTACACAACTTACTACACAATTATATGTAATAAATATAATCTTTATTTTTTCATATATATCATTTGAGTCACTAAAATTCATAGCCCTCAAAGGTGTTTTGTTTTAAAGTTTACCTTTGTGTTCTACTCTTTAGTATATTACAGACCCAATATCTAATAATGTCAATTCCAATTTAACTAAATTTGCACACACTCCATTGCTTGACGTTAAAGGGGTCAAGGATGATAGGTAATGCTAATGAGTGAATCATAGAGTTTTGCAACCACCAAAGTATGCACATTTCTATCACCACTATTTTGGAGAGGTAATCTCAAAAATTTTACACCATTTTCTTTAATCTTTTTAGTGTTACTTATGTAGAAACCCTAGTCTTCACTTTTTTCTATCATCCTTTAGAACTTTGATTCTTTCATATTTAAATAATCACCTTCTCTGGCTTCAAGTTTCTTTACTTCTAGACTGTGGGGCTGTCATGATTGCAGGGGTTTATGCTCCATACTTGGGAGTAAACTCAACTTCAAGCTTGTCCTATTTGCTCCCTAATCCACTGAGCAATCGTCAAGTCCTTCCTTACAGAGATTTCCTAACAGAAGAACCATCCAAATTCCCTGGGGTCTTTCAGGAAGCCTTGGGACTTCACCCCATAAACTTGTAATTGCCAAGTGAGTGCTTTAAGTCCCTGATCTAACTTCTAGATCCATTCTGAATTTTGGGAGGGAGTGCTTCTGAAACTCAATATCAATTATAACAGTTATATATTTATATCCCTACCCACTTTAGCGAATTGTCTCTTCATCTTTTTTTTTAATCTAAATTCAATCCTGATTTCTTTTCTGGGCTTCTTTTTATAGGTCATTTCAGACAGGAGTATGCTGTGTCTCTGCCTGCTTCCCACTTCATTCTACTGAAGAGGATTCTTATCTCTACTTCTTGTAGAGATCTTAAAGTTGTTTTCCCATTCACTTTAAATTTCTTGTCTTAATCTAGTACCATCTCTCCTTTTTTTGCAGAACACTATCAATCCTAAAGTGACTATTTCTATTTTTTATGATATAATTGAATTTCCCACTGTCCTTTTCAGTAACTCTACTATATTAGATATATATCTGTTTATGAAAATACTTCTGCAGAGAGTCTCTTGCCCGCACGCCTGGCTGTCTTCCCCGGGGCCCCTTGGAGGGGATGGGCTCCAGCTTCCCTCCCCACCCCGAGCAGACCTCCTGGTGGCCGAAGACCACTGGAACCTAGCTGCAGCCATGCTGGAGGCCCCTCTCCACACATTCGGACAGGCCTCATGCATGAAGGTACCGGCAGAGGAACCTAGGTGTGTGTAATCTCATCAACAGCCAACATCCAGAGAGAGACTTAAAAGCAAGCTCTCAGAAGCGATATCTTTAGCCTACTTCTCCGTCTGGGAGAAACTGGCAATCTTTTGAGAGTTTCCTGCCCACATGGGACAGCCTTGTAAGCTTCCCATGTTGTATTCATATGCAAAATCCAGTAACAAGCTGGATCTCATTCCCCTGACCCTGAAGAGCCCCCAGTGCAACATCGTTAGGAGGACCAAGTCGAGATAGACTTCTAAGATCTCAGGGAAAGGACGAAATGAGATGTTACTGAGCCCGCCCAAGAAATCGGTGATTAACAGGATTTCATGATTTATGATTAGTGATGAAAATACTTCTAGTATTCACTGTTTTCAGAAACATCTCTCTCTCTCTTTCTTCTCTGTAATATCAACACCATACCTTCCACTTCCTTTCTTCCTGACTCACTTCAGTACTTCAATTTGAACTCTCTTCCCCAAACAAGGACATATCTGATTTTCTGACTTTTCAATGTTTGTCAGCCCCTTTAATTTTCTTTCCTCTTTCCTCAGATTAAATTTCCTAGTCAATTATTATAATCATTCTGCTTCCTTTCATATGCACTCAACCATATGCAAATGGATGTCTGGAGAAAAACACAGAGAATCATGCTGACTGGACACTATTTTTAATTGTGATCGTTAACCTCAAGTGGCTTCTTAATGCTGCCCAGTAATCATATTTTATTTTGCTGTACTTATTTACACTTCCACTCAGAGAACTATTTTATAGTTTCTTTTTTCTCAAAGTTTAAGAGTCTCCTTTCATGTTCTCATTCACAGTCGATGGGATGCTTGCTCTTCCAGAGCCAAATGCAGAATTTGCAAGATGTAGTGCAGCATGAAAAAGCATGTCCTGATTTCAAAAGAAAAAAGAGTGCACTGTTAAAAGGACTATATAATATAATGCTTTTTCCTTTCATTGTTTCTTTCACTCTCCAGCATGTATTTTTAATTTTGTGTTTAATATTGTTCTAAGAATACAAAGTTAAAATTTCATACCATCTGTATGAATTTTATCATTTGCTTTTGTCATGCAATCCCAGTTTTAAATGCGAATAAAAGAGCAGTGAACTTGTGTGCAGAGTTTTCTAAAGAACAACATTCCTACTTTATGGCTCCCATATTGATATGCACTCTTCTTTCCAAAGTAGAAGAAATGTTACATAGAATAAACTGAACATTTTAAATTTTTATTTTTGTGAGGGAAAATGTGTATCTAGGACCAAGGAAAATGTTCAATGGGCTAAACACATAATTAAAAGCATTTCATTTAAGCCACCCTCTCTTCCAGAAACCTGCTTAAGAGAGCAAATAGAAAAAGTGCAGATAGTCTTCCAGAATGGATCACTGGCAAGGGAGGGTCAAGAGAACTCAGAGTGCTCTGAGGGTTGTCAAAGAGATAGAATCCGTGCAAGTCCTCAGAGGATAAAATTGGGTAACTATGTAAGAAGGCAGATTTGGAGTAGCAGGACAGGGAGAATACAGAACAGGACCAAGAGTAGAGGGAGTATAAGGTTAGACACATTCCCTTGGAATCTTCCCAAAATTTTATCTCCTATTTTTTCCAATTTGCAGAAAGACAGAATTGCAGAAAGTGAAACTATTTGAAGTCCCATTTCCTATTCAAATTTCCTCACCTGGTATTGATTTCTGGCTACATTGCAAAATACATAAAGTAACTGTTACTTGGTTAAAAGTCTTCTCACCAATGTCCAGTGACAAAATATACAACTAGTGAGCTATGTTGGATTTCGAATTAGGTTACTATTTTCTTTAAGAATTGGTGTTGGACTTTTTTTCAAAAATATAGAAGACTATTGCACAACTTTTTATCTAGCGAAAATTATTTTTCTTTCCTATTTCAACAGTTCTTCATGTATCTGGAAATACTGGCTGTATAAAGTTGGCAGGCAACTTGTGGTCAAACATCATGTGTGAGCTTCTTTAAAGGAATCTCATATGGGTCATCATTTTATGACATTAAGTCAAGAAGTTCCTGCTTGGCATGTGTTAACCAATGAACAGAACTAACTGGATTAAAAAAATATAACTTTCAATACCCATTATAATTAAGGAAATAGGGAAACTGTCTTCTTTTAATTTGATTACATGAGCAGAGGAAATGGACACCACATATGTGTCCATACTTCTTTGCCACATATAAATAATTTATGATGACCTATGAACACAGTGCACAATCAGCACACAAAGTGGGATTTAGAAGACTTAAAGCAAATGTCAGATAAGCATGCCTGACTGTAGATAAGCCTGAGACACTGACATCAATAATAAGTTGCAAGGAACATAATACAAAAATAGCAAGTGGTCAAAGACATCAGAACCTGAAAATCTGTCTATCTAAACAAAGGGCTGAAAAATTTTATTCTGAAAAGATCTTTGTTCTGCCACATTAATTGCATCATGATTCACAATAGCCAAATTCTAGAAGCAGCTCGGGAGTCAAGAACAGATGACTGGGGTAAAAGAGATGACTGGATAAAGAAACTATGGTATATAAACATGGGCTGGAGCGATAGCACAGAGGTTGGGCATTCGCCTTTCATGCAGCTGACCCGTGTTCTATTCCTCTGCCCCTCTTGGAGAGCCCGGCAATCTACTGAGAGTATGGAGCCCACACGGCAGAGCCTGGCAAGCAACCCGTGGTGTATTGGATATGCCAAAAGCAGTAACAATAAGTTTCACAATGAGAGAAGTTACTGGTGCCCGCTGGAACAAATCGATGAGCAACGGGATGACAGTGACAGTGACAGTGATGGTATATAAACAGGTTACTACTTGGCTGTAAGAAAAATGAAAATCATATACTATGTCTCTACATGGATGGAACTAGAGGGCATCATGCTGAATGAAGTCATCAAGAAGATGAAGGACAGATACATCATGACCTATATGTAGGCTATAAAAACCAATGGCATGGGAACAATAAATGACCAAAGGCAACAGAACCAGGGAACTAATTTAGAGAAATCAGATGGCCATGTTGGGGAGATGACAGGGTGGCTGATGTTCAAGGAAAGACCCTGAGACAATACTGAAGGAAAACAGACACTGGAGCACAGCGTGGAGTAGGAATACTGTAGGCATGATATCCTATCATTATCAGTAGGCAATAATAGTGATTCAATTTTTTAAAATATTTTTAATTAAATCACTGTGAGATAGATTCTTACATAGCTGCTCACGATTAGATTCCAGTCATACAGTGTACTCATCCCTACACCAGTGTAGATTTCCCAGGACCAGTGTCCTCATGTTCAATTCCATCACAGTCTATCCTTCTTACCCCCCAGCCTGCCTCTATGGCAGGGGATTTTCTTCTCTCTCTGTCTCTACAGTGACTAAATTAAAAAAAAAAGTATCACTGTGATTTATACCAGTCTTCTAGTTATATGTTTATGTAAATAAATATGTGCTATAGATAGAGGACAGTCTGCATGTTCAGGTCAGAGTCCTCTACTTGTTTGTTAATATTGGAAGCTAAAATGTTAACTGTGGGACACCTTCTAACAGTCTGGACAGTTATTAAAAAGATAGCAGAGGGGCTGGAGCGATAGCACCATGGGTAGGGCATTTGCCTTGCACGCGGCCGACCCAGGTTCGATTCCCAGCATCCCATATGGTCCCCTGAGCACCGACAGGAGTGATTCCTGAGTGCAGAGCCAGGAGTCAGTCCTGAGCATCGCCAGTGTGACCCAAAAAGCCAAAAAAAATAAAAGATAGTAGGGTTCATGTAAAAAGATGCAACAGGTGGCTAGATATTACAATGTCAGACAATGCTGCAGATAACCCTGCAGTCATTTTGTAAAGGGAGAACAAAGCCAAAGAAGTTCTGAAACCTCTTTTTTAAGTACAGCAAAATCATTGATCACTTACTCTGAACTATGAAAACATAAATGTAAAGTGGGGATAGAACATCTGCATGTTAGAAAGAAATGATAATAAGAAGTGAGTAGAAAACTCAGAGGAAAGCTTTTGGTTTAGAGATGATAATGCCTTAAAGATGACATAATAAGGGTAAAATTTGAAGTTGTTATCATTGTATCCTATGATTGATATTGAGGTTCTCCCCTGATCTACAACACACGCTGAACTTCAGTTCAAACTGCTAAAGAGCGCATAAATATGGATCCTTTCTATTGAAATTGTGACAAGCAGTTATGTCAGCAAAGGAAGTGGTAGTGACTTACTGCATGGTCCATCAGAAGGGAAAATCTGAGGTTGCAAAAGGAAGCAGTTTGGCTAATCTGCTACAAAGAAAGACGTTTTGAATAGTAAACTGCATCCACATTATTTATTAACGAAGTAGTTTTCCCCTCAGTACTCTACCACTGACTGGTACATAGGGAAATAATTGGAATTAAAAAGTACAGTGGCTAAATAGTGAGCATGGGCTCTTACCAAGGCAGCTCAACATAGTTTTACTTATTATAAATAAGAGGCTTTATGTGAATGATTAATTAAAGAAATGATGACATTTTAGATGAAAAAATAAATGATGTCACTAGCAGAAAAATACATTATATCAGAAACAATGTGTATACTGGACCTCCAGTGCCCCCTTTTCAAAAAGCAGTTAGGCTAGAGGAACCGTGCCAGGGAAAGACTGGAAAGCTGAGATCACAAGTATCCTAAGAACAAGTGCCAAGAAAATATAAATATTTTTCGTGTTTATGGGTATCTTCACCAATTTTGTGGAGACTTTCACATGTAGAGATATGAGGTAATAGAAGTTTCTTTTAAGGAAAATAGCTCTAGGTTTGTGCTTCCCAGAATCGCCAGAGTGATAATGAAGAAGCTTTTAGTTTCAGTAGTAAGAACCAAATGTTAAGTGAAACTTTGAAAATCAAGAGGAAATTGATGGTTTCTTTAGTGATCCCAGTGTTGGTGACAGGAAATCAGGGAGCTGAGATAATAGCACATACAAATCAAGAATAAGGCTGAGGCGACAGTTCCAAAGACTGGAGCACATGTTTACTGCAGGGGCTCGAGTTTGAGCTCTGGCAATACAGAGCTCAGAGCACTTTCAGGGGTGACCACTTACTTAGCACCAAGCTGGGGGTAGTCTCTGAACACCACTGGGTGTGGCTTTAAAACAAAACAAACAATAAACTCTAAGCCTAGATTTCTGTATTATGGAAGCCTCATATATTTGAGAGTGGAGACTGATATGAACTTAAACACACGCTCTGGAAAAACAGCATGCAAACAAACTTTGAAACAGATCTTAGCTAAATTGAATCAGGAGACTCAAGAGAATCAGTTGAAATTAGTATCACTAGCCCTGACCAGACTAAGAATAGGACCCAAAGGAAAGCTTAAATAAAGTCCTTATGAACTGTTATATGGGAGTATCTCCAATAGCTGCCTGAAACATTAACTTGCTCAGATCCAGAAATGGAACAAGCTATTAAACACATTATTCAGTGGGACACAGTTATCTCCAATTTAAACAAATATGCTAATAATGTGGTGCCAGCATCTACCGACATAAAATTGATTTGTTTTGTGTCAGGGAACTGAGTGTACAGAAAAGCTTCAAGGTCAGGCTCACTACTAGGTCAGTTTAACCTTCTTTTGAAAGAACTGTATTTTATCTATTAACTACTCATCCTTCCCTAAAATATAATAGCTTATTCTTTTTTTCCCAGTATGGCCAGTATTTTTGTTTATTTATTTATTTATTTATTTATTTACTCAATTAAATCACAGTGAGATACAGTTACAAAGCTTTCATGATCCGATTTCAGCAATACAATGCTCCTCCACCCATCTCTTCACCAGTGTACATTTCCTACCACCAATATCCCCAGTATACCATCTGCTACCGATCCTCACCCCAACATGCTTCTATGGCAAGCATTTCTCTCTCTCTCTCTCTCCCTCTCTTTCTCTGTCTGTTTGTCTCTCTCTCTCTCCCATCTCTCTTCTTTTGGGTTTTTTTTTGCAGTACAGATACTGAGAGGCCATCATGTTTGGTCCTGTACCCACTTTCAGCATCTCCCATCCAGAGCAATCCCTCCAAACATCATTGTCATAATGATACCTGTAGGATAACATAGCCTCAGTAGTTTAGGTTTATTGGGTTACTCCCGTTACAGTGCTCCTATTCCTCTTTGTTTATTTGTAGCTTCTTTCTTAGTGTTCTGTTGACTTGTAAATAATGTTTTTCTCTTCTCCTTGAGTCCTTTGCATAGTTTATTCAGAGCAAGTCCTTTTGGTATGGACACAGGAAGACTTAACAAATGTTATGCTTTTGTAACCTGGGAGTCATTTGACTCTACATGATATTTTCCTCCAGGGCATCTGTTCTCTTGACCTAAGCCTCAGCTGCCCTTACTTCCTAGCACCCCCAAAGCACGATCCCGACGTGGGACAAGAAGGACCCAGGGCAAGCGGTGAGTTGTGTGCTACCCTGGCATCGAGATGGGCCTGGCCAAAGTGCCTAATGCTTAACTATAAGTTAAGAGCTTGATCATGGACAAATGCTGTCATGATCAAGCTCTTAACTCAGGAGCTGTTGACTAAACTATTGGCCTTTGAAAATGCTAATGAGGATTGCCAGGCCATTCTGCGCCCTATTAAGGAGAAGGAAGACATATTTGGGTACTTGGAAGCATGCGGGAATGTTGTCTCTGCTAAACATAGGGTGCAGGTCTATGCCTTACAGAGACGAGCTCAGAAAAGATGTTTTAATTGTGGAAAACCAGGCCATTTTCGTAGAGATTGCAATGCGCCCCCAAGCCGTGCTACAAGAGCACGTCCTGGGCCCTGTCCCAGGTGTAAGAAGGGAAACCACTGGGTCAGAGACTGCAGAGCCAGACTTGCACCTCCCGGGCCCTGTCCCCGATGTAAGAGGGGAAATCACTGGGCCAGAGATTGTCGCTTTAATTTTGATGTAGTGGGTGACCCTAACTCGGGAAACCTGCAAGGGGGCCAGCCCCAGGCCCCGCAAAATCAGGGGATGTTCTCAGTTGCAGCCCCTTTCCCCAGTGTGGAGTTTCAGAGCTCCAATCACTATAATTGCTGCAGCCAGTGATGGCAGGAATCACAGCCTATTTCCTGCCCCGATACAGTTACTACAACCCCTTTTCAATATAAAACACTGCGGCCTTAAGCCTACCATCTCTGCATTTTCAGTGGACATAAGGAATATTAAATCAAATACAAAAAAGGAGGTATTTTCTCATTGAATGTAGCAGGGAAACTCCTCATTCGAGGAAAAGGCTATGCTTTTATTTTCAACAGATGATAACCCCACTAAGAAACTTTGGATCCTGTTACGTCTTATCAGAAGCAGAATTCAACCACCTGATTAGGATCTCGGACCTCCAGAGATTCACAACCATTCAAATTCCAGCTCAGATTCATCACCAAACTGATCTCAGCTGGAAATCACGAAGAAGAAAGAAGGGGAGCCAGCGTCAGAGGACCTAGAGCAAAGGCCTTTAGCTCCTTACACATTTCATGAGGTCACATTAAGACCTTTCCTTATACCCCTCTTTTACAGGTTGTGGATTGGACAACGCCAGGCCTCCATATTTTAAATTAACAATATTTTACTTTTACCCTTTTTTTGGGATTCACAGGTTCCTGAAGGAGAAAGAAATGGCTTTTAACAGGAACACCTTTTCATTTCTCTCTAGGATATCCATTTGTATTGGAGCTTCCCTCTGACTCTTTCTATTCACAGGCATGGAGACAAAACCCCAACTGCGAAAGCCTATAATAACTTTAAAGTGTTTTTTCCAAACATAAGCTAGGTTGCACCTAGGACTGCTGAGGAACCAGACCAGAGAATGGCTGCATTCCCCTGCTGAAGTTCTCCTGCCAGAAGTTGTGATGCTCCTGTTCCAGTGCTCCCTGACTGGTCCAGTGCTTCCTGAAATTTGTTGGACTCCTAATAGCTGCTTTCCAGAGACTCATTGCTGCTACCACTACTGCTGCTGTTACAAGGACAACTCTTCAGTTTTGATCCAGACACTTCATTTCTTCAAACTGTGACTAAATGACTTTTATCATTGGTGACTCTTATCACCCCTGGACAGTGCAGGACAATTGGACTCTTTACTACAAGCACTACTCTGGACCCAGGGTCGGACTGAAATCTTAGCACAACTAATAAGACTGTATTGTTATTTGAAATTGTGTTGTAATTTGGAATTGTTCCTCATTTTCAAATTTTGGTGTTTTTGTAAAAAGAAAAAGGGGGATATGTAGGATAACATAGCCTCAGTAGTTTAGGTTTATTGGGTTACTCCCATTACAGTGCTCCTATTCCTCTTTGTTTATTTGTAGCTTCTTTCTTAGTGTTTTGTTGACTTGTAAATAATGTTTTTCTCTTCTCCTTGAGTCCTTTGCATAGTTTATTCAGAGCAAGTCCTTTTTGTATGGACACAGGAAGACTTAACAAATGTTATGCTTTTGTAACCTGGGAGTCATTTGACTCTACATGATATTTTCCTCCAGGGCATCTGTTCTCTTGACCTAAGCCTCAGCTACCCTTACTTCCTAGCACCCCCAAAGCACGGTCCTGACGTGGGACAAGAAGGACCCAGGGCAAGTGGTGAGTTGTGTGCTACCCTGGCATCGAGATGGGCCTGGCCAAAGTGCCTAATGCTTAACTATAAGTTAAGAGCTTGATCATGGACAAATGCTGTCATGATCCAAACAGTGATACTAGATTCGGACCCTGCTAGAGTGAGGAATGATTAATCTGGCCTGAGTGCTGTGGTCTGAGCCTGTGGCAAGATGTTGCCAGGAGAGCTGCCTTGCAAGCCTCAATGTATCTCTTGCTATGTCCATACAAAAATAACTAGTATTAAGATGTTAATAGGATCCTGGACTAAGGAAAAGAAAAAAAAAATCCTTAAGAGTGAGGAAGAGCTTTGGAATGCCCTGCCCTCAGGAAGGGCTTTCTTATGTTGATTTTGCTACCTGGCTAGTTGTAGCCTAGAGGGCAAGGTGGGAGAGACAAGTAGGAGGAGAGAGAGAAGCCAGGAAGAAGTGGCAGCTGATCCAGAGAGAGGCCAGAGCAGCGAGTGCAGGAGATGAGAAAGATGAAAGACTGAATAAACGGTAACTAATCAGCAACTAGCTTGGTCCTCGTTCTTCCTTCGCCTTTCCTTGACCACCGGCCGTCCCGATCCAGTCCACACACTGCGGTTCCAGGGCACTGAACGCGGGCGGTGAGACAGAGCTGCCCAGAGAGCCCGTGAGTGCACTCGCCCCTCGGAGTTCTTTAGTTTTTTACAGATACCCAACTGCCCTCTCCCCCAGCCCTTGAGGCAGGCTTCTAACCATGGACCAATCCTCCCAGTCCCTGTTTCTACTGTCCTTGGGTGTTAATCTCATACTATATATTTATTCCCACAAATGTGTGCAGTAATTCTATATCTGTCCCTCTTCTTCTGACTTATGAAGGCTTATTCATTATTATAAAGCAAAGGAGACAAAGGAAAGACAGACCATCTAAGGACTTTCATTTACCTACTTCTAATTGCCCATAAAGGAGCTAAAACCTCATTTCAGAAGATAATATTGGATCACATCTTTGTTATTACATATCACATAGAAGTGGTTGAAGCCTTTGGCCTTATGTTTCCATTGCTCTTCATCCATACCTTCCTCTCCACCCAACTGCCAACACCATTCTCTGTTTCTTTGTGATATAAGGCCTCTTCTCCAGTGTTAGTTGAAGTCTATAAACATGTTTTCTACCTCCAGTACCCTTCATGTACAAAATGTGGGGTAACCCCCATTTGTGGAAAAGTGATCCCTAGTGAGTTTTATGAAACTTTGATATCTTCTTTTTAATTCTTTCATTAACACACTGAAAATGGCTAAACTTTGTGCATTCCCTTGGGTTCTTTTATTGAATCCATGAGCAGTCAGTTTCATGCACCCATATAAAAAGATAATTCAACAACTAGTAACTCAGTAACTCAGAACAATTTATGAAAATGATGGATTTTCATAATATAATTGACATAACCATTCAAGTGACAGTCCTCATTTAAATGGGATCCTCTAAAGTTGGCCACATGTTTAAGGAGGCTAAAGACTATTTTCACAGATTATCTAACCCAATAATTTTCAGTGGGGGATCAAAAAGAGGACTTTTGGTCTCAAATAACTATAGATAACCTAATAACAAGCAAGTGGGAACTTTGCCTTCAAAAATTTTTCTTTTCTTTTTTTATTCCTTTTTTTTTCATCACACCCAGCAATGCTCAGGGTTCACTCCTGGCTCTGCACTCAGGAATTACTCCTGGCGGTGCTTGGAAGACCATATGGGATGCTGGGGATCGAACCCAGGTCTGCCGCATGCAAGGCAAATGCCCTACCCAGTGAGCTATCACTCCGCCCCCGCCTTCAAAGATTTTTCTGTTTTAGAAGTATGCATCTGAGCAGTAGGGCATTTGCCTTGCAAGCAGCCAACCTGGGTTCGATTCTTCTGCTCCTCTCAGAGAGCTGGGCAAGCTACTGAGTGTATCTCTCCCACACAGCAGAGCCTGGCAAGCTACCCGTGGCATATTCGATATGCCAAAAACAATAACAACAAGTCTCAAAATGGAGACATTACTGGTACCCTCAAGAGCAAATCAATGAGCAGCGGGATGACAGTGACAGTGACAGAAGTGTGCATGGTTCAAGCCCTCAGTTGGGGTTCCTCAATCATGCCTTAAACAATAAAACCTTGAGTTTGATATTATAATTTGATAAAGGTCAAATTTGTAATAGAGGATATCTCTAACCTAAAAAAAACCCATGATATTAATATGCCCGGCAACTGATAAAGGAAATATTTACTTTAAACAACATTATTATTTTGATCACTGTGTTAAGAATTGATCTGCTTCCCAGTATTTCATGGAAGAAAAACAGAAGTGCCTAATCTTCTGTTTTTCAGTTTTACTAACACTACCACCATAGATGAGCACCATCTATATGATCCATAGAAACCTCAGATGTCAGGTTAACCACTGCCATAGTAGCTCTCAACCTTTCAGGAAGTAGCTTATCTTCATGCCTAAATGCTGACCTAGATGAATCATGGATCTATAAATTCCACAATAACCAGCTTTTAAAATTTCTATACAGGCTTCTCAAGGTTTTGCTTCAGAGAACCAATGCCTCTTAAAGAGGCAGCCCTCATCTTTCTTTGTGAGAAAAATCTCCCACTGGTTCTGCTGTTATACTAGTGAGGCATTTGCTCTGTTGTGTACGTTTTATCACATACATCAAAATTTATACCTTAAGCTCTTCTGCAAAGATCCTAACTTGGATTTGTAATTCTGTATGGCCTTGAAGTGTTTAAAAACAAAGATGAAACTGTACACAGCCCTCAGAACTCTGAAGGCTAGTAATTCTACATTGTTTAGAAATTGAGTACATTGTAGACTGAGAACAATATTGGCTTACAGGTGTTGATAATTTAGGAAGATCATTAGAAAATCACTATATTAATAATGAATTATGAAGGGCTATTGTGTCTATTATTGATATTAAACCTTGAAAACTCCTACTGTTTATTCCAGAAATAGTTCTGCATAATTATTCTGAAATGTGATGTTTCATGTCATATGTCAAGATCAAGGGTCCTGTGTCCTTCTAGAGAAAAAAGTATTAATTCCTAATTAATTCTTTTGGTAAAGTAGCAATATAGAGTGTTTTTTTAATAATTTTATTGATTTACCATGAGATATAGTTACAAGATTTCATGTCTGAGTTACAATCACACAATGATCAAAAACTCATCCCTCCACTAGTGCACATTCCCCACCACCAATGTCCCCAGCATACCCCCCTTTCCCACCCTCCCACTGTCTTCATGGCAGACAATGTTCTCCATAATATCTCTCTACTTTTGAGCATTATGATTTGCAATGCAGATACTGAAAGGTTATCATATTTGGTCCTTTACCTACTTTCTGCACACATTTCCCATCCTGACTGATTCCTCCAACCATCATTTTCTTAGTGATCCCTTCTCTATTTCAGCTGTCCTCTTTCCTCCCACTCGTGAGGCAGGCTTAAAACTATGGAGCAATATTCCTGACCCTTCTATCTACTGTCCTTGGGTGTCAGTCTTGTGTTATGTTATTTTATACTCCACAAATGAGTGCAGTCTTCTATATCTGTCCCTCTCTTTCTGACTAATTTCACTTAGCATGATATTCTCCATGTCTATCATCTTATAATAAAATTTCATGACTTCATCTCTCCTAACATCTGCATAGTATTCCATTGTGTAGATGTACCAAAGTTAACACAGAGACTTATTTTAATTTAATTTACTTTATTTTTAAGTATATTTTGCTTTATAGAATTATTAGTATTTTGTATGTATATTTGAACATGTCTACTAGAACAAAGAGCAAATGTGTGGCCAATATCAGTTTGAAATAGCCATTAGAGTAGAAGATTTGAAAGCAAACACACTAAAATGGTAAAGGTGCTATGTCCTCAAAATGTTTGCAATCTACATATTAGTTATCTACTAAAAGTATTAATCATACTTTTAAAACAATAAATATTTATTTCATAAAAACTATTTCCTTAAGTCATGGCATTTGTTGACAAAATTCATTTTGAATGAACATAATAATCACTGTCACTGCCACTGACATCCCATTGCTCATCAACTTGTTTGAGCGGGCACCAGTAATGTCTCTCATTGTGAGACTTATTGTTACTGTTTTTGGCATATCAAATATGCCACAGATAGCTTGCCAGGCTCTGCCGTGCGGGCGAGATACTCTCAGTAGCTTGCCAGGCTCTCCGAGAGGGACGCTAGAGCAATAGCACAGCAGGTAGGGCGTTTGCCTTGCATGCAGCTAACCCAGGTTCGATTCCCAACATCCCATATGATCCTCCAAGCACTGCCAGGAGTAATTCCTGAGTGCATGAGCCAGGAGTAACCCCTGTGCATTGCCAGGTGTGACCCAAAAAAAGCAAAAAAAAAAAAAAACATAGTAATAATAATAAATACTCCTCTTTTTTAACTTTTTTTTATTGAATCACCATGAGAAAAGTTACAAAGCTTTCAGGTTTAAGTCTCAGTCATACAATGATCAAACACGCATCCCTTCACCAGTGCACATGTTCCACCACCAAGAACCCTAGTATACCTCCCGTTCCTCTTCTCCTGCCCCCTCACCTGTGTGGCTAATGATTTTCACTTTACTCTCTCTTTACTTTAATTACACTAAATATTTCAACAGAAAACTCACTATTATTATTTGGAACTTTCCCTCAACAATCAGACCTGCTGAAAAGCATCATGTGATCATTTCTTTTCCATTGCTGAGAATGAAGTGTGGTTTTGGATTTCTGGTATTTTAGTAATTAAGTCCAGAGAAATTTTTGCCAGAAGTCTCGACACTGCAAACTTGTACCTCTGTTTAGTGGGCTCTAAAAGATGGCAGTCCCCATGCCGCCGCTGCCACCACTGCCACCGCCAAAAGGAAAGGCCAAGAGAGAAAAACCTTCCTTCTCCCAGGGCAGCCTGCGGCCATAGATTAGTTCACAGTCTAGAGGCATTTCTTCAAGAAGCCACTGGTTGCTGAAAGTAGTTAGTGGGTCTCTGGGATCATTGGCGTTCAGGAACGAGGAGCCCTTCTTGTGGGGCCGCTGGGGATCTCTTCTGGGCGGAAAGCGGTGCCCTTACTGCTCCCATCCTGAGATCTCTGAGACATATTTTTAAATGTGCCTTAATATATATGTATGTGTGTGCATATATATATGTCCATATATACATATATACGTATATATGTACATATGTGTATATATGCATGTATATATGTGTATATACATACATATATACATATATATACTTGTTGGACTTCTTTGTGGTGATGGTCCTGGTGTGGTTGTGGAGATACTTGAAAGTGACATTGACCTGTGTCTGTGAATTAGTATTATACTTGATGGTTTTGTCTGGGGGCCATCCAGCACCAGCAATAGAACAGAAGGTCTCACACATGCAAGCTATCTGGTCTACTGCATGAGCCATTTCTCTGGTTCCTCAAAAGAATATATTTTACAGCCATGATAAAATGATAAAATGATGGAATGAACATCTCCCAATGCAGCAGCTCTGTTTACCTGGGTTGAGAAATCAACATGAGGAATGACTTGGTGTCAGAACTGTGCAGGAGGAAGAGAGCAGCGTGGAATGCACTCAAGACCATCGAAGAGGTGGTTAAATGAATGAAGAACCTCCGACTCCGGGCACATCTTTTCGATTCCACCATTCTTCCTGCACTAACATATGCCTCAGAGACCTGGGTCCTACGCAAGCAGGATGAAAATGCTATTAGGGTATACCAAAGAGGAATCGAAAGAGCTATGCTGGGAATATCATGTCTCACTCAAGTGAGAGAAGGAATTCGGAGTTCTGACCTCTGTCGATGGTCAAATTCGGGGATGCTGTCTCGTTTGCCAAGGCATCAAAAATCAGATGGGCTGGTCATGTAATGCGATTCAGAGATGACCGTTGGACTAGAGCTGTTACAGACTGGATTCCTCGGGATGTCAGAAGACCTTGTGGCTGCCCACTAACTAGATAGTCAGATTTCTTCGTCAAATCTCTGAGTGAATGATTTGAGTGTCTTTCTGTTCCTGGAGCAACAGGTATCATTGGGCTACACTAGCTCGCAACAGAGAAAAATGGAGATGTTACTGGCGCCTGCTCAAGCAAATCGAAGATCAACGAGACTACAAGTGATACAAGTGATAAAATGATCAAATCAGTTAATTTAGATTAATATAGTATTATTCATGTAATATCCTTTTTTAAAAATTAGCAAATGTCTCTTGATCTCTGTTTATTTTTGTTTGTTTGACAATATTGGTGGTGCTCATGAGTTATTCCAGTTTGGAGAGGCGTGTAACTCACTCTGAGTGGTACTCAAAGCACCATGTAGGTTCAGGGGTTGAATTTGGTTCTCTACATGCAGCCATATTTGAACTATCCCTCTGAACCTTATGTGGCCTTGTAACAAACCAAAAATCTGTTTCAAAATAACAAAGCACCCTTTTTCTTGGTCACTGTCACTGTCACTGTCATCCCGTTGCTCATAGATTTGTTCGAGTGGGCACCAGTAATGTCTCTCATTGTGAGACTTGTTACTGCTTTTGGCATATTGAATGCACCATGGGTAGCTTGCCAGGCTCTGCCGTGCGGGCGCGATACTCTCGGTAGCTTGCCAAGCTCTTCGAGAGGGACAGATGAATCAAACCCGGGTTGGCCAAGTGCAAGGCAAATGCCCTACCCGCTGTGCTATCGCTCCAGTCCAAAGGTGTAAGAGTAATTAATTCAACAGAGAGAGATGTTTGCATAAAAAATGCTGGAATGGCCAGGAATCAAATATGTGAAGTATAAGTATAATGTGAGTATATTTTATTAAGTGTGCAATGTATATGTATATCTTGAATTATATATAAAATCATATTTCATTTATTATTAATTTTAAGAAACTAATAAGTACATAAAATGTATCCTGTATTAAAAATTAGAATATAAGTATATATGTGATTGTTTCCTGACACTATATCTTGAAATAAATCATAGTCTTAAACATAAAAGGCCTCAGGGCCAGAGAAATAACACAGTGGGCAGGGCATTAGCCTCGCATGCTGCAACCGACTTCGGTTAGATTCTAGGCATCCCATATGGTCCCCTGAGCACCCTCAGGAGTAACTTTTGAGTGCAAAGCCAGGGGAAAACTGTGAGCATTGCCAGTTTGACCTCAAAACAAACAAACAAACAATTAAGGTACAAGAAATACACTACAGTGATTAAGGCGCTTGTTTTGTACTCAGTCAAAATTGGTTATATACCTGGTACCACATATGGTTCCCTGAACAATGCCAACAGGAATTCCTGAGCCTAGAACCAAGAGTAAGTGCTGAGAACAGTCAAGTGTGGCTCCAACACAAAACAACAAAAGTGCTGAACTAAAAACAATCTAAAAAGGAACAAAACATAAAATATGAAATTTAGACCAATGACAATAGACACGAACAGAAACTTTCTATGAAAAGAAAACTTGGTAACATAATAATAAAATAATAATATAAAACACTTTTATTCTTCCAAATATACCATTAAGTAAATAAAAGATCAAACCAACCTGGAGAAAATATTCACAGGGAATTTGTCCAGGAAGTAAATTATCAAGAAAGAAACAACAAAATTACACCTTTACAATCCAATAACAAGAATTAACCAAAATTTAAATAGGTTAAATATCTTCTGATTATCCCAAGCACATGGTATTCGTATTTACCAGTCATCACATAAATGAAAAATAAATAAAAAACTTACCCATACAAGTTATTAGATACTAAATTTAACATATGAAAAAATTAAGTGTTTGAAATTTGAAATGATTTTTAAAAGTTGGAAAATCATACTTAGCTGGATTGACAAAGACTGGAAGTTTTTGGTAAAAATTATATTTACATCTACTTTTCCTGTTTAAGAGTTAACTGCTTCTCCAAACTCAAAGTCTTAACCCATGTGATATGAATTGTGATAGCTTTTTAAAATTATGTTACTAGAGACATTCGAGATTTTAGTAAGGCAGGCCCAATAAAAGTGGAACTTACGTTCAGAGACAGACATATAAATGAGAATGCTATGTACAACTGAACTCAGTTATCAGAGCTATTCTTCAAAGTGCTAAAGATTGCCAGAAATCTGCCAGATGTTAGAAAAGAAACAAATTCTTCACTGTAACCTTCAGAAGGAACCAACCTAACTGACATCTTGATATGACATTTTCTAACTTCCAGAACTATGACATTTTGTTGTGTAAGCCATCTAGTTTGTAGTGCTTTCCTTCAGTATCTCCAATAAAAATTAAATGATTGCCAACACTAATACTCTTCATAATGGGAGAGGAAGGCACTAAACACTATTTGTTTTTACTAAGTATCCTTGTGATTTTTATCTTATTAAGTACAGGCTTGCATTTTACACACTTAGCAGCAAAGTTGCTTGGAAAGAGTAATTTTGAGAGCTGATATCTTTGAGAGAGTAAGCCTGAGATCTGATAAACAAGTCATAAGTTATTTATAATCAATTCAGTTTCTATTTGTTATTTTGGCAAGTATGTTCCTTAAATTATTTAGTATCTATTTCTCATGGGATAGAAAACAAAAGTGAATGAGTTTAAATTTTGTTATACACAACTGAAATAAATTCATCTTTGTGTAGTTTATGCATAAAGACATTATTTATTTTATTGCAAAATTTTCCTTAAAAGATATTTGTACATGTTCCTATTTTCTTAAAGTCACAGAGAAAATGCAAATGCTAAGGTTTCTAATAATTATGGATATTAGTAGGATTAATGCCAATTATGAATTGAAAGTTTAAATTATTTTGTTTGATTATCTTAGAGATTAAGGACAAGAAAAGAATACAAATAAATTATCTGCTACTTCTGCAATAAATGGCAGCTGAAACAAGGCTTCCAGAAATACCATTTGAAATTTATTTCTTTGGCATCATCACCCTGCTGAAGGACATACGTTTGTCCTTCCTGGCACTATAATAAAACGTGTCAGTCTCCCTGTGCCATAACCACGTGTGTGATCCTAGGTCAATGCTAAAACAAGGAAAAGGGTAAGAAAAGAAAAATTGAGATTTTTTTCCCCTCTCCATTTCCAAATGAGATAAGCTTCTTGTTGCGATTAAAATAGGCGAGAGATATGCCACACAATAATGATAAACATGATGAGAAATAGCTAGGAACTGATCTCTTAACTTGGAATAAAAGTCATCTAGTGACCTCAGGTTGTATCTACACATTACCATAAACATAAACATAATGTAACATTTAAATCCAGAAAACCTTGGGGCCGGAGCGATAGCACAGCGGGTAGGGCGTTTGCCTTGCATGCGGCCGACCCGGGTTCGATCCCCGGCATCCCATATGGTCCCCGAAGCACCACAAGGAGTAATTCCTGAGTGCAAAGCCAGGAGTAACCCCTGAGCATCGCTGGGTGTGACCCAAAAAGCAAAAAAAAAAATAAAATAAAATAAATCCAGAAAACCAATGCTAAAATAGATGGTTTTGAAATAATGCTACTTTTTTCTCTTATCTGGCTGTTACCTTGATTATTTATGAATTATAAAAATATTAATTTTAGTATATGTATCTTTTAATTTATCTCAAGATTTTTTGTGTATATCTAAGACAGTAGCAGCCAGTATTATTTTATTTCAGACATTATGTACTACAGCAGCATAGGAAACCTTGTATCATTTCACACATTCAATACAATCTTGATACTTGGTGTATATTTTTTTTCTTTTCTGTTTATTTTCTCTTTCAATTGTATTTTTTTCTGTAATATTAGAAATGTTTGTCCCTTAAGACAAATTTTCTTTTCTGTATCATTCAGAAAACAGTATGTTTAATTTTATTTTCTTAAATAAAAATCACCCCATTAGTGATATATTGAAAGAAATTTCCTCTTGCTAAAAACTGACACCATGCTAGGCTAACCAGAGTTAGTCAATTGCTATGAATTATAATCCCTCCTAGAAATTGACTCCTTTGAATTTTTTGTTATTTCTCATTTTTCCTGAACTCTCATATTCCAGACTTTCAATTACCCTCTTTACTTTGTAGTATTTTAACACTTGAGTACATTGTATATAAAAAAGTTGCTATATTATCAATGTTTTACATATAACTTCTATAGCTATATGATTTAATTCTTCAGATGCTTGTACTACCCACAGTGATATAGACTGTATGATAATTTTTTCATTTCCTATTAATCCTAGAACAGTGATAGACACGTAAAAGACATATTATGAATTTGATTCCATAAGTAATTCATTATTTATTTTCATTTATTATTTTTTCTTTTATAAAAGGCTGCATATATAGATTTCTTATTTTACACCACTGTTCTTAAGAGAGCTTCTTCTATCTTGATTTTGTCAAAGTCTTAATAAAAATGATGCATTGATAACAACAAAAGTTATAGTTATGATTCAAAATTGTGAGAAAAATCATAAGTTCTCTCTTAAATATATAGTTTTTTATGTGTGAATTAGTATATTGCTAGGGTGTACAGTAGTATTAAATTGATTTCCTGTAAGTTACATGTACAAAGAAGTATTCCTTGTTGTATTTGAAATTCAGTGATACTGTAGCAGAGGCATTTCTTACACAGTAATATCATATTTAATTTTAAATGTATTTTTATTTAATTGCCTATTGAGTTTAGTATTAACTATAACAGTTGCGTAAGAATAATAGTTAAAATGTACTAAATAGATTAAAAAGTTGACTCATTTACTACAGCTCTACCACTGGGTCATTAATTACTTTAAATTTACAAAACTGGAAAAAATTTAATAATGTATGAATTATTTAGAACAATAAAGTATCTCATAGTGACAAAAGTGATAAAATATCATTCTATGGAATTAAAGTGAACTTTTTATTTGGAGGAGATAAACTAGTTTTCCCTAATCACAAATAACATTTATTGTATCTCCTATTACAGTTGTAGAAAATGGCTATTTTCTATGCCAACTTTTACTGTGATTATGAGCAGAATAGTCCCCATACACATGGTAGTGGAAAATCAAGCATCCTTGGAAAATGTAGTGTTAAAATAAATCATATAAGAATATACATATCTGCAAAGATGGACATATGTACATGTAATATGTACTTTGTAATTTTTCACACTGTAAAAAAAAGTGTAACAAGTGATGGAAGCTGAAGAATACATTAGAAAGAAATACTATTGTTTACAAAATTCACTGACTCCTATGTTTATTGCTTACCTATGCAGTTTATAATATCAGGTTTGATAAAACAATTTAATTTCAAAATGTATTAATAGAATAGAAATAAAATGATAGTTACAAGTTATTTAACCATGTTGAAATAATTAAAAAATTTATTAGTAGGCAGATAAAACCATGAAAGCCTAGAAAAATTTTGGTGGGAAGACTAAAAATCATTTATCTTGCTATCCTTTTCTAATGTCAGTGGATAAAAACAAATATATCAAAATAAATATTTTATATAGTTTTCATTGCAAGTAAACCTAAAGTAAAAAATTAAAATGACTTGTATAATCACAGCATTAATAGAGATAAAACTGCAAAATAAAAGTTACATGCAAATGTTTATAACATGTAACATCATCACAGTAGACTCAATATCAAACAAATCAGTGCAATAATTATGTGGAGACAATAATAATGAAGCAGGATTGCAAAGGTAGCAGAGTTCTAAAAAGCTATAAGATAAAATTTAGAGGAAGGTCTAAATAATAATTTTGCAAGACCCCTTTTAAAAAATACTAAATAGAAGTAATTTTAATGCTCCAATTTAATAAGAATAAAATTTAATCGAAGATATGGAACCCAAGAAACTAGAATTTTAAACACTAGACTGTACTGTATAATTTCTAGGTACATAGGGAATGGAACTTAAACACAGAAAATGAAGTTGAGAAAAAAAAATCTTTACAGATAAGAAAATTAGATTACAAGATACAAAAGAGAATATAGATAAGGACCAAAAGTATAGTAAAACTTAGACTAGAAGTCAAAAGATCCAAGAAAATTTAACTCAAAAGTAGAAAGGCTTTAAGTAGGAGATAAAATGATCTTTTTTTTCTGTTTGGTTCTTCCTATGGTCAGATCTTTTTAAATTTTTTTAACTGAAAATAATCTTTTTTTTTTTTTTTTTTTTTTTTTGCTTTTTGGGTCACACCCGGCAATGCACAGGGGTCATTCCTGGCTCATGCACTCAGGAATTAGTCCTGGCGGTGCTCAGGGGACCATATGGGATGCTGGGATTTGAACCTGGGTCGGCCGCGTGCAAGGCAAACACCCTACCCGCTGTGCTATCACTCCAGCCCCTGAAAATAATCTTAATAGAGAAAATGCACAATTCAAGAAGATCCCCAAACAAAAGAGGACCTGAATTTATTTTTATGCTATTAACTCTTAAACAATGGGGTTAGATCTGCACTAACACTAAGATATTTTAATAATATTATTTAGAATATCAGTGAATAATAACCAGCGCCACATTCCAGGCTGCTTTCCAGACATATCATAAACATTTCCTGCCCATTTTCCATCATTACCGCACCATATTTGGTGGGATTCAAATATGGCATGAACTATCGGAACACTGTAATGACGATTGGAGGCTGCCAAAAACGCTTCCATCCCTCTCGAAGAGCCTGGCGAGCTACCGAGAGCATCCTGCCCACACGGCAGAGCCTGG
Source organism: Sorex araneus (assembly GCF_027595985.1). NCBI lineage: Eukaryota > Metazoa > Chordata > Mammalia > Eulipotyphla > Soricidae > Sorex > Sorex araneus. The sequence goes on along the minus strand of NC_073305.1, from coordinate 122,474,571 downwards.
CAAGCTACCTGTGGTGTATTCAATATGCCAAAAACAGTAACAACAATGGACCTCATTCCCCTGAGCCTGGAAGAGCCCCCAATACAGCAACATTAAGAAGGATGAACAAGAAGAGGCTGATAAAATCTCATGGCCGAACTAGGCTGCCAAAACGAAGAAGGACACAACTGACTGTTTGCACTTGTAATGCACATACACTGGCATCGAAAGCATCCATTGAGGACCTGATGGTGCAAGCACAGAAGATCAAGATTGACTGAGATGAGAGGGATTGAACACATCATGCCTTTTTCAACACTGGAGAAGAGCAGTTCCTTGGAACATGTGACAATAGAGGCATCAGTGGTGTCGGTGTCCTTGTCAACATGAACTTGGCATGAGCATTGATTCGTTTGAATGCCTAACGACCTGAATCAGATGCTTACATTTGAATAGATGTGGCTTATTGCCAGCATTTTCTATCTTCGTCCACTATGCACCAACATCCAACTACGACTAAGAAGAAATCGAGAAGTTCTACAAGGAACTGGAGAAGTTCTACAAAGAAGACCACACCTTCTACAAGGTCATTGTCGGTGATTTTAATGCCAAGATAGAACCTAGAAGGTCACCCAAAGAACTCCACATTGGGACCCATGGCCTAGAACAGAACAGGGTGAGAGACTGTCTGAGAGTTCATCATGTCGGGTGAGAGTTCATCATGTCGACCAAGACCATCCACGGTAACTCGCAGTTCCAGAAGGCCGAATCTAAATGTTGGACATGGGAGTCTTTTGGTGGAAAGTTCCACAACAAAATTGACCACATCATATTTAATTGATGTTTTTGCCTGACTGGTGTTGCTGTTGTCCCAAAATTCCAAGCAGGACCAGACCACTGTCTCCTTTGTGCAAAATTTTACTTCACAGAGCAGGGAGAAAGGGCTGCAAAGTTTCAGTTTAAGAAGAGAGCTCCCAGAAGGACTACCAACTGGGAGCTCTTTGGCACTATTGCGGCAACATGGGAAGATGCTGTCGTTGACAACATCGATGAGGAACATGATCAACTGGTTCAGCACCTCCATGATTGTGTGAGAAATACAGAGAGAGAGAAAGCCACAAAATTTCACTCGCCTTCGGAAACTCTCCAGCTCATTTGCCAACATGGTCTGGCGTGAGCCTCAGGCAATAACCAGCTAACATCTGAGCTTGCAAAGTTGTGCAGAATTATCCTTTGCCAACTATAAGACCATGATAATGCTATTCAGGTATCCCAAAGAGGAATCAAAAGAGCTCTGCTTGGATTATTACATTTCACTAAATTGAGAGAAGGAATCCAGAGTACCAACCTCTGTTGACAATCAAGAATCAGGGATGCTGTCTCGTTTGCCAAGGCATTGAAAATCGGATGGGCCGGACACATAATGCAATTTAGAGAGGACTGCTGGACTAGACCTGTAACCAACTGGATTCCATGGGACGTCAAAAGACCGCCTGGCCGCCCACCTATAAGATGGTCAGACTTCTTCGTCAAGACCCTGAATGAAGGGTTTGACGCTCTTGGCGTTCCTAGAGCAAGCAGATGCCATTGGGCTACATTAGCACACGACAGGGACAAATGAAGATGTTATTGGTGCTGACTCAAACAAATCAATGAACAATGGGATGACAAGTGACAAGTGATACAAGTGATTAGTGAATAATGTGTTTAATTATATGAATGAAGTTTCTAAGTTTTATGAATTTTTTTGTTTCACCTCTATGGTTTCATTTACATGCCATCATGGTACTGTATGCTTCCCTGACCACCACCAGGAGTGGAAAAAATATATAAAAAAGAAAAAAAAATTGAATCTAGCATCTAAAACTAAGGGGTATGTTAAAACACAAAAACATTTGTTGAGGCAGGAAATCTCAGTTTAATCAATTTGGAAAAGTTCCTGTTTAACAAAATCAAGTTTGCTTACACATTTTAATGTAAATGTCTACATCAATTTTTTAATAAGATTCATCATGTCATTACTTTATAATGCAATAGTTCAATTCCTAATTGGTTTATAAAAATTGATTTCAGGTATACACAAATGTAGTTATTCATAGAGATTATTGTAACAAAGGACTGGAGAGATAGTACAATGAGTAGGACACTTGTCTTGCATCTGGCCATCCATATTTGATCCCCAGAACCACATATGGTCCCTGAAGTCCAGCCAGAAATGATCTCTGAGCATAGCATGAGGAGAACCCTTGGGGAGCGGAGCAAAAACCAAACTAAAACAATACAAAACCCAAGAAATTGTCATAACTCATGTCACTAAGTGAAAGACGCACTGAAAATTTATTAATTTTGCGGATTCTTTTAATAAAAAACTTTAGTATACTTTTAGCTTAAAAATCTTATTTACAAGCTAAATTGTTTCTAACTCTATTATTATCCAGGTAACTCAAATGACATCTTAGTCATATTACATAGCAGTAATAAGTTAAAAATGTATTTTTTGGGGGGGAGGAATGTATTTTTAATTAAAGAAATAAGTGGAAAAATGCATTAATACATATAAGCACTTAGTACTGCTTTGTGCTAGCTTCTATGAAAAACTTAACTTACAAAATTATTTATTCTTAGAAATTATAGTCCTCTGATAGTCAAATTCTCAGTGTTTTAAACTTGCCTCTATTTTCAAACATATGATCAGAATATATTTGCATACACACAAATGTATTTTGCAGCTTCTGAAATCTTTTACTTGTCCTTTCAAGTAAATGCTGCAAGTCAAAGGGTGTTCTCTTTTATTAGTTTTTAAGAGAAAATTTATCAGCACACTGAAAATCAGTGTTTCATGCTAAAATCTATGGCGCTGGAATTTGTCTGGCAGCAATGATAGAAGCTAATATTTATGAATTTTTTATTTATGAGCTATTGTTGTGCTAAACATGTCACATGCATCAGATCATCTTATTCTTATAAGTTCATAAGAAATTAGACAGAGCTGCATGTAGCTTGTAAGTGGCATTACTGAGGAAAGTCAAGAAGTCTGACTTCTGAGACTGTTCATTGAAATAGCATGCTATAATCATTTGATTTCTTGGAAGTAAAACTTCATTTCTATCATCTCTGCTGACTAGCACAGAATTATTCAAAAAATGGAGGATCAACATTCATTTATTGATTAACTAACACCACAGAGACCTTTAGTCTAGCTACATTATTGCTTTTGTTACTGGAGTCTCCCTTGGAATTTGCTTCTTTCCCTGAGCACACAAAATTATTCAAGGCTGGAAAAAATTTAGAGCAAAGAAAAAGCGTTTTCAATGACTGAAGAAATGAAAGGCTGAGCTAGTGCTTGTAAAATAATACATCTCCCGGGGAGGGTTTGATAATGTTGCTCCCATAGCAGTGGGAGAAAAGGAAGGGTCATCACATACAGGCATCGTAGCATGATTCATTAGTACCAAATATTGAGTCTAATAGTAAAATGAAGCCAAAGGTTCTTTAGGGTATTAAAATGACTGGCAGACTGATTTTATTCTTTCTCCTCCCTAGTCCTCTGCATCATCAGTTCCCTAGAAGTGTTGGTAGCCCTTTATACCTGCAAGTACACAATTAGAACAAACTCTCCCTCTGGACATATCTTTGAAATGCTACTGGGATGCTCTTGGCCATGGTATAGAAAACCTATGATTTTTTTCCCAACTTTTACATCTTCTCTAAACATGTATCCCTGTATTAATTTAGTTACCTTATATATGACTAATGTATGGATATTATCCATTTTAACATCTTACTAACAGCACAGGACCTATTACTTATTTTTTATTTCCACTAGATTTGGGTTTTAAATTTGCCTTTGTTTATCTAGGTATCAAAAACATTATAAAGAATGCCTGGCATGTGGCAGGTACTCTATATTTATTGAAGAAAACAGTTTTTTCTTTTGTGGTCTTTTTTATTATTAATATAGCAAAGTACCTGGTGCACTTCAACTAAAAACTATGTGTTTGTTCACAAATGATACAAAACATCTTCCCTATCATAAGTTTCTATCTCCTCAACCACATCCATATTTTCACATTCCATAGTCATGTGTGTTCCTTGCATATTCTGATCTAAAACAAAAACTATGCATTTCTTCTCAACAGAGATTTATCACTGACTATGTGCTTATAAAGTCAACTTATTCAAGAAAGAAACAACCTAAGTACCCCCGAGAAGTTTAAAGAAACTATGGTAAAACCACACAATGGAATACTGTGTAGGTGTTAGGAAGAATGAAGTCATAAAATTCGCTTACATATGGATGGACATGGAAAATATCATGCTGAGTCAAAAGGACAGACAGAATGTTTGCACACATTTGTTAGATGCAATAAAACATAGTAAGAGACTAATTCCCAAGTACAGTAGAAATAAGCACCAGGAGAATTGGTCCATGGTTGCAAGCCTGCTTCAAGTGCTGGGAGAGAAGGCAGTCGGGATAGAGAAAGGACCACTATGACAATGATAGTTGGAAAGGATCACTCTGGATGGGAGATATGTGCTGAAAGTGGGTAAATGTCCAAAACATGATGGCCTCTAAGTATCTGTACTGCAAACCAAAATGTGCAAAAATAGAGAAAGAAAAAAAAAGCTGAAAAGTGCCTGCCATAGAGGTAGGCTATGGGGTGGATGGAGGAGGGATACTTGGGACACTGGTGGTCGGAAATGTACACTGGTGGAGGGATGGATGTTGTAACATTGTATAACTAAAACCTGATCATTAACAGTTTTATAACTGTGTATCTCATGCTGATTCAACTAAAAAAAAAGAAGAAAAAGAAGAAAGATCTTACCTTGAGCTTTCATTATTCTTCATACTCCACCAAAATTTCAGCTTTGTATGATTCCAACTTTTACAAAATTCAAAGTTTTATTTTATCTTAACAAAGTTTCTATTTTATTTTAATAAATTACACAGTTTTTATGATCTTGGCAAAATTTAACTTACGATGTTGAAAATCTCTTTTCATATAATTACTCCACATAAACCTCCATCCTCTACCATATCAGTGCATTTATTACAATTAATGACTCTAGCAATGCACACATCATTAACATCCAAAGTTCATAGCTTCTGGAATTGCACATTCTATAAGTTTGAACAAACTGATAATGACATAGTCACCATTATTATAGCATATGTAGCTTAACTGCCCAGAACAATCATCTGAATTTTATCTATACCTCAAGCCCCCTGGCAAGCACATACATTTTACTATCTTGTTATACTACAATGCATAGCAGGTAGGGTGTTTGCCTTGCACGCGGCTGACCTGGGTTCGATTCCTCTGCCTCTCTCAGAGAGCCTGGCAAGCTACCGAGAGTATCCCGCCCACACAGCAGAGCCTGGCAAGCTACCTATGGCATATTCAATATGCCAAAAACAGTAACAACAAATCTTACATGGAGACTTTAGTGGTGCTAGCTTGAACAAATTGATGAGCAATGGGATGACAGTGATACAGTGATACATAGCCTTATGTTTTCTGGAATGCTATATAGTTGAAACAATACACCATTTTCAGTATCTTTGGTGTAGTAATACAAATTTAATTTTAGTATTAAATTACAGGTTCATATCACTTATTTACCAACTAAGAACATCTGGTTTCTTCCAAGTTTTGGCAACTATGAATATAGCTGTTTCAAAAATCCACAGTGGGCAATTTTAAGTTTTATCTTATTTTGTTTGGTATCTTTCTGGGTTATATAATAAGAATTGGTTTTATTTTGTAAAAAATAACAACCAAACTATCTTTCAACTTGTCTACCACATTCCATTTCCAATCAGCAGCAAGTGAGAATTCCTTATGCTCCATGACCTCCCTTCATGTGCTATAGCCATTGTCTGGATTTTGGCTATTAAAAAAGCTATGTAGTATTGCTCTCATTTTGATTTTCTTGATTTTAATTATTTAATAAAGTAGTGTTTGGCATCATTTCATACACTTATTTTCCATAGGTCTATCACCTATGCATCTTCTTTCTTGAGATGTCCTTAAGTTCTTTACCCAATTATTAAGTATTGATTTATTCATTCTATAGATTGAATAATATTTCTTCAGATAATTCTTTTGAAAACATTTTTAGTCTTATCTTGTTGTTTTATTAGAATTAGCAAATCAGAAGCATTAACAGTGCTTTTCAGATACAACTACTTTTAATACATTTCTGATAATTATTTCTTTCCTGAAATTTACCTTTGATGTTACATCTTAAATGTCCTCTCAACCAAGCAAAACTCATAAAGTTTTCTCCTGTGATATATCCTAAACGTTTTATACTTTCCCTTTTTACATTTTTGTCTGTGATCTATTTTAAGTTTAATTTTCTATCATGATGATGATGATCATCATCATCATCCCATTGATTATCGAATTTCTCGAGCGGTCTCAGTAATGTCTCCATTAGTCCTAGCCCTGAGATTTTAGAAGCCTCTTCTTACTTGTCCTTCCCAACAATGCTCATTGGAGGCTCTTTCAGGGCCAGGGGAATGAGACCCAGCACTGTTACTGGTTTTGGCATATGAATACGCCATGGGAAGTGTTTGAGGCTCTACCATGTGCAGGAAACTCTCTGTAGCCTGCTGGTTCTTCCAGATGGAGAAGTAGGCTATAAGATATCTCAAAGTTGCAAAGCAGCCACGCAGTTCCGGGGGCTTGCTTTTAAGTCTCTGGATGTTGGGCCTTGATGGGATTACAGGGTGCTGGGGGCAGTCCCTGGGTGAGACCACCTAGCTACTGAAAAATGGGAAATCTGGGCCGAGGAGGCCCAGTCCTGATCTGAGTAGGCTTGGAGGTCTTAGCCCCGGGTCCCTCACACCTGGGTTCCTCTGCCAGTACCTTCATGCATGAGTCTCCTCTGAACATGGCTGTAGCTAAGACTCCTGAGGTCTTCGGCTGCAGGATCTCTGCTCAGGGCGGGGAGGAAAGCTAGAGCCCATCCCCTCTGAGGGGCCCAGGGAAAGACAGCCAGGGCCAATTTTTTTAATTTTCTAAAGGGTAAGAAATGAACATGTAGGTTTACTTTTCCAGATATAGAGTTGTTATGTAATTTCTAAGATAACTTGATTATATTTGGTCGATTTCTGAGTTTTTTTTTCTGATCCATTTACTTTTTATCAGTATCACAGTTTTTAGTAGAGTAGCTTTATTGTAAGTCTTTGATTTCCTTTGTTTCCATTCCATACCCAGAAGGATTTTTGGTATAGTGTTTATGAATTGCTCCTTGACAATATTTTTTTTGATGAATCACCGTGGGGTACAGTTACAGACTTACAAACTTTCGTGTTTACATTTCAGTCATACAATGATCGAATACCCATCCCTTCACCACTGCCCATTCTCCACCACCAATGATCCTAGTATCCTTCACACCACACCTACCCCATCCTCCCCACACCAATCCACTTCTGTGGCAGGACATTTCCTTTTGCTCTCTTTCCTTTGGGGTGTTGTGGTTTGCAATAGAGGTACTGATGGCCATCATTCGGTCTGTAGTTGACTTTCAGCACGCATTTCTCATCCTGAGCAGGCCCTTCAAGCACCTTATACTTGGTGATCCCTTCTCTATCTGAGCTGCCTTTTCCCCCAGCATGTGAGGCCAGCTTCCAAGCCATGGAGCAATCCTCCTGGTTTCATCTCTACTATTTTTGGGTGTAAGTCTCCCATTCTGTTACTTTATATTCCACAAATGAGTGCAATCTTTCTATGTCTGTCCCTCTCTTTCTGACTCATTTCACTTAATATGATATTCTCCACTTATATAAAAATTTCATGACTTCATCCTTTCTAATAGCTGCATAGTGTTACATTGTGTAGATGTAACAAAGTTTCTTTAACCAGTCATCTGCTCTCCAGCATTTGGATTTTTTCCAGATTCTGGCTATTGTAAACAGTGTTGCGATAAGCGTCCATACTGTTTCCAAAATGGTTGAACCAGTCGGCATTCCCAACAGCAATAAAATTGCTCCCCACAACCACACCAACACCAGTTGCTTTTGTTCTTTTGGATGTGTGCCAGTCTCTGTGGTGTGAGATGTTATCTCATTGTTTTGATCTACCTCTCCCTGATGATTAGTGATGAAGTGCATTTTTCATGTGCCTTTTGGCTGTTCAGATATCTTCTTTGAGAAAGTTTCTGTTCATTCCATCACCACATTTTCTTTTTTTCTCTTTGTATTTAAATTCAATTTGGTTTTATTTTATTTATTTATTTATTTATTTATTTAATTGAATCACCGTGACAAAAGTTACAAAGCTTTCAGGTTTAAGTCTCAGTCATATAATGATCAAACTCCCATCCTTTCACCAGTGCACCTGTTCCCCCACCAAGAACCCCAATAAGCCCCTCCCCCCCGCACCTGAGTGGCTAATGATCTTCACTTTATTCTCTCTATACTTTGGATACATTCAATATTTCAACAGAGAACTGACTATTGTTATTTGGAATTTTCCCCCAACAATCAAACCTGCTGAAAAGGCATCATTTGATAGTTTGTTTTCCATTGCTGAGAATGAAGATTATAGGTTTTGGATTTCTTTTGTTTTAGGTCAGTTTACAGTCTAGATGCATTTCTATAAGTCTCTGGGTGCCAAAATGGGTTAGTAGACCTCCTGGATCATAATCTTTAAGGAGCAGAGGGGCTGTTTCATGCGCAGCTGCTCCGGATGTCATCTGGGTGGAGAGACACCGGCCCCATTTTCTTATGGGGTTTGGTGTTTTCTTCTTGTAGAGTTCTACCAGTAGACTTCCTGACAATTTTTGAGGGAATAAGTGGTACCAGGATTATACATAGCTCTCCCACATGCAAGAATGCAATCCAGATATTTGAGCATTTCACAGGCCCAACCTAGAAAATCTTAAAATTGCTTAGTGTTAAACCTCCATTTTTTAGTATTATTTAAGCTAGTTTAGTTTCTTTTATCTCTCTGAATTTGAAAATCCTATTATCAATCTTTAACAAATACCACCTGAGATTTTGATGGAAAATTGCATAAAATCAATAAGATAGGGCAATGTAGGGTATTTCTACTCTTGAAAAGAAATATCCCAACATTTATTTAGTACTATTTAATGTCATCAGATGTTTTTAGTTTTCTTCACATAAACATTATACTGATTTTATTGGTTATTTCTAATTAATTCAATTCATTTTATAGACTGTAAATGTTCATTTTTATATTCTCACTTTATTTTAAAGTTCTACATTATTTTCTAATATATAGAAAAATAGATTTTTATATTTATCTCAAATCTCATAGTGATTTCAATGTAATTGCAATATTTTTGGTTTTTAGATATATATTTCCTTCATTAGTCAGGTTAGATGTTAATTACATTTTTCTTTCTTAAAGAACCTATATTTTTTAATCTATTTCTTTCTTCTTTTATTCTTACTAGCTTTTTTAGGGGGAGTTAATTTTCTCTCACTTAAAATGAGAAATTTCTCCGTTGGATCCTGAGATGATTGATTTGAAGTTTCTCTTCTTTCCTCTGAATAGCCAAAGTTATTATGAGTAAAAATATGGAAGGAATTCCATTTCCTGACTTTAAATTTTACTATAGAACTGTAATTATAAGCACTGTGTAGTACTACAATAAAGATGGACTCTCAGAGCAGTTGAATAAACTTGAGAACCCAGAGATGAACCTTGAGATCTATAGACAATTATTGTGACAAAGGAATTGGGTGCAGAAAGGAAATCCATGGAACTCACCTAAACAAACAGTTTGAGAAAACTGTAGAGTCACACGTAAAAACAAAACAAACAAATGAAAAAGTCTGTTTTACACCATATCACTGTCATCCCATTGCTCATTGATTGCTCAAGCAGGTGCCAGTAATGTCTCCATTCGTCCCTGTTGTGTGCGTGCTAGTGTAGCCCAATGCATCTTCTCACTCGAAGAACATAAAGAACACCTTGTTGTTACTGCTTTTGGCATATATAATATGTCACAGGGAGCTTGCCAGACTGTGCCGTACGGCCAAGAAGGTAGCTTGCCAGGCTCTCCAAGAGAGGCAGAGGCTTTGAGCTTATATAGCTGAGTCAGAGGTGGTTTGTGGGTGTGTCTTTCACATATCTAACTTTTGGCCATTTGATTTCTTGGTAAACTTGGCCCCAAGTTGTTGGGGTTTGGCCAAAAGGACAGGATTAATTTGGGGGTATCTGAAAGTCTGAAGGCACCATGAGGCAGCTGATGTACTCGTCCCACAGGTACAGGTTGTCCTGCTGGCGACACCATATTCCCTTCACACCATATACAAAAGTGAACTCATATCTGGAGAGATAGGAACATAGGTAATATGCTTACCTTAATCATGGCTGACCTGGGCTTAATCCTCAGTACCCATTATAGTCCCCTCAAGCCCCCAAGTCCACAACAGGAGTGATCTTTGTGTGCAGAGATAGGAGTAAGCCCTGAGAACCACCTGGTGTGACCAAAAGCTAACTAGCTAACTAACTAAATGTTAAGATGGACAAAAAAACCCTTAATATTTAAGTCAGAATCAAAAAACCGTATTGAGAGAAACATATTCAGAATTCTGTAAGAAACAAATATCAGAGATGTTTCCAATGATTTGATTCCACTGCAGAGAATAAAAATAAAAAAATAAAAAGCATATATCAAGTCACAAAGTCTTAACTTGGCAGAAGATATCTAGGTTAATTTTTTAAAAAATATCCAATTGTATGGGAGAAAATATTTGCACATCATTCATCAGATAAAGCACTAAGAGTCAAGATGCAGAAAGCACTTAAAAAACACAACAATAATAAAACAATAACTCAGGAAATAAATGGGAAAGGTAAATAAAATACTCTTCCCTGAAAAGGATATTCACATGGTCACTGGGCATATTGGAAAGTGATTATTGGGAACAGGAGTGAAAGTATAGTGAGTAGGGCATTTGCCTTGCATGAGACCAATCCAGGTTTGTTCCTCTGAGTACCATTAGGAATAATTCTTGGGTGCAGAGCAAGGGGTAACTCCTGAGCATTGTCAGGTGTGACATGCTTCTGCCAAAAAAAAAAACTCCTCCCTCCACATTAAAAGTGCTCATTATCACTCATTATTAGATAAATGCAAATCAAAACTATGAGATATCATCTTACAACAGTGAGAATGAATATTTCAAAAAGATCTGAAACAAAAAGAACCTTCCTTCACTGTTGGTGGCATATTATATGGTTCAATCTCTAAAAAAATGAGTATGGAGATTTTTCATAAAAGTAAGAGATCTGTTTTATGACCTAGATATTTCACTTCTTGGTATCTATTCCCCAAACACAAAAAAATTAATTTGAAAAGATACCCATTTTCATTATAGCACTTACTCACTTGAATCACTTGTCATCTCATTGATCTTCGATTTGCTTGAGAGGGCACCAGTAACATCTCCATTTGTCCCTGTCACGTGCTAGTGTAGCCCAATGATATCTGCTGGCTCTAGGGACAGGAAGTGCCTCAAACCATTCATTCAGGGTTATGACGAAGAAGTCTGGCCATCTTGTTGGTGGGCAACCACGCAGTCTTTTGACGTACCATGGAATCCAGTTGATCACAGCTCTAGTCCAGGGTCGTCTCTGAATCGCATTACATGTCCGGCCCATCTGATTTTTGATGTCTTGGCAAATGAGACAGCGTCCCTGATTCTTGACCGTTGACGGAGGTCGGAACTCCGGATTCCTTCTTTCAGTTGAGTGAGACGCGATACTCCAAGTATAGCTCTTTCGATTCCTCTTTGGGATACCTGAGTAGCGTTCTCATCCTGTTTGCGTAGGGACCAGGTCTCTGAGGCGTACGTTAGCACAGGAAGAATGGTGGAATCGAAAAGATGTGCCCGGAATCGGAGGTCCTTTATTTTCTGAACCACTTCTTCGACGCTCTTGAAGGTGTTCCGTGCTGCTCTCTTCCTCTTGTGCAATTCTGGCACCAAGTTGTTCCTCATGTTGAGTTCTCAACCCAGATACACATAGCTGCTGCCTTCGGAGATGTTTGTTCCATTGAGAGCAAATGGAGCGTCAGGGACTAGTTTGTTTTTCATGAGCATCGTCTTGTTGAGGTTCAGCTGTAGTCTGACCTTTCCGGGCTCGCGGTGGAAGTCAGCCAGGATTTGTGCCACTTGGCTAATGTTTGACGTTATGAGAACAATATCATCAGCGAAGCAGAGGTGGTGTAGTTGCTGACCATCTATCTTCACTCCCATTCCTTCCCATTCCAGTCATCGCATGATTTTCTCGAGGGTGGCACTGAAGAGTTTCGGTGAAATGGTATCACCCTGCTGCACCCCTCTCTTTACATCAATGATCATTTCCTTGTAGAATGGTGAGATCCTGGTGGTGAATACACAATATAGCTCTTGATGTAATAGCACTAATTATATACTTAAAATATTGAAACATTAAAATATGTTGTATATTCATCAAATATACAACAGATGAATGGGTAAAGAAACCTGCCATGGCTGAAAAACAAAAAGATAAAATAAAGAATTTGTGGTATATATGCCCAAATGGAATACTATTCATATTATGAAAAGATGAAATTGTAGAATTTGCAGCAATTTGAATAGAACTTGTGTTTATTCTGTTATGAAAAGAGAAAGTCAGGAGAAGGACAAATAACAGATGACCTTACTCATTTATACTATATAGAGAAATAAAAAAAGGGAAAAACAGCATGAGATGGCAGAAAATCCTTGATCTTGTGTTACAATATTTAGACTACCAAGTAGAAGAAGTGTAGGGGAAGAGGAATGAAGAGGCAAACTAGAAATAACATAATCACATTCATGGAGGGCCTTTGGCACTTTGGTTATGTTAAGATGTGTGTCAAGACCAAAAGCAGTAACACACTAGAAAAAGTTACCTAAATTACAATCATTTTTTAAAAAATGATTTTACTTCTCCAAGCCAAGAAATTATAAACACCTAGGTTGGTAGAAGTCCAGACCAGCTACTATTAGCCTCCCATTCAGAATAGTCCAAAGGGGTCACAGATGTAATTAATGCAAATTGGCTTGTGGCAAAGTCTAGTGAACCAACTGGTAGTACAGAGGATCTACAGGAAGAAAGCTAGAAGGTAGTACAGAGGGTCCAGAGAAAGAAAGCAAGTCAAAAGGTGAAGGGAGCACAGGGCAAAATTTTGAGAAATTTATGGAAAATTTATTGGGAAGACAATTCAGTGTGGTGACTCATGTTTCATATCTGTCTACTGGGAGTCTTAAAGACACTAGATCGTATTTTTAAATTTTCTTTTGATATTTTGATGAGTAAGGATATTTTAAATTTTAATTTAAAATTAGTATATAGAAATATTTGACATAACTTATTTTCACTCATCCTTAAATTTTATACCTTAAGTGAATGCCAAGCAGAATCATAAGAAGAAACTTTCTCTACCTGAGACTTTTTTTTTCTGCCAGCAATCTTTGGACACTGTGTTCTGGAACTCCTCGGCAACTGAGCTTTTATTTCAATGCTAGTTATTACATAATACTATTGTGAGCTAAAGCCATAGATTATCAGTTGTTCTGAGAGTACAACCTGATTCATTTTGTGCCTTATGTTTTTTCCCTCTGGTGCAATGGCTCCACTAGCTGACTCAGAGTACTGGGTTTCTTCCCTTATTCATTTTATCCAGAATTTACCCAGGTGAAAAATCACTATCTAATTAACTATTTTTCCCCAGATTTATTACTTGTCCCCAGTAGAATATTTGGCCTGAATGACCTAGCCAGACATTAATGGTTACAGAAGTCCTAAATTATTTTATGGAACCTAGATTGTTTGCCCTTAAATTTCTTGGCTATGTAAATTACCTAAATTACTCATATTAACCCCATCATTCTTTCACAATACAGACAGGCAGTAGATAAAACTCTTCATATTTTAAGAAAAAAAAGTTTCCCCAAGAAAAGCACTTAGTTTATTTAGTTGAAACTTTTAGTTCAAATATCAGGGAGTTCAAAAACCATATCATCCATCATTGTTGGATATTTTCTCATGAAATAGATTCTGCTTTTGCAATGACCTTATTTCTCAGAGAGTTCTCAGAAATCATCTATCACTTTCTTTCTTTACCCATTTAATAGTAGAAAGGACATTCGTGTTCCTTAAGTCTTTCTTTGTAGAAAAAATACTCTTAGAATCTAAGAAAATCCATGAAGTATCTCCACAAAAATATTTACTGGTACAGGAGAAATAGGGCTCAATGTTCTAAGCACAAGCTTTGCATGAGGGAGACCTGGCTTCAATCTCCAGCACCACATGGTTGAGGACAGCAGGGACAGAGGACCATGCACAGAGCCGGGAACTTACCTTGAGTATTTCTGGATGTGCCCTTCCCTTTAGAAAAAAAAAAAGTCATTTTATTATGCTTAAATATTTTCATATAAAAAGTTTGTGAACCTTCTGTTCCTCAGCTGAGCCAAGACCTTGTAACATTATACATATAAAATTATTTTAGTATTATGTGTGTGGTGACTAATACAGGTTTTCTTTAAATATTAATGATAATAAGTGCATGTTCATATGTTTTTTGACCAGATTTACCATATCCTGGACTTCCCTATTTATTCTATGTATTGTATGAGTAAAAACTATGAAATTTGTAGTGGAATATGAGTGGGAAAAAACTTTAAAAGAGATTTATTTAAAAAATAGGAATTATTGAGAAAAGGAAGAGGGACAGGTAGGTAGAAGAGATAACTAAACTTTGGGAGACTGAATATGTTGCTAGGATATTTCAGAACTGAAAATTTACCCTGAAAGCACCAGAACATCTGTAAGGTCATTCTGGGTCATCTGTATCACTGAAGGAACCAAATATCACTGTATCACTGGCCCGGGGCCTCACTTTGGGCCAACAGACTGGTTGGCCAAAAATTGCAGGATGGAGCCTGGGCCGGTGCTCAGCTCCGGCCGGCCGGGTTTTCAGCCCGGGTGCCCATGCCTCTGCAGAGCCGGTGGATGTGGAACGAGCGGGAACCAGAGACAGCTTTAGGAATTGGGGTTCCAGCAAGTGCTTGCACCCATGTATGGAGACTGTGAACTAACTTTGGCTACATGCTGTCCCAGGAAGGGAAATGATTCATTTTCAAACTTAAATCTTTGCGGACTTAATTACTATAATACAGAAATTGTAAACCACGCGGCCGCTACATTTTACCTCTTCATCAGTGGAAAACTTATTATCAAATATTTCCCTGTTAATAGAGCTGTATTCTTAGGGGATAAATTCCAACAAAAATAGTGAGTCTGTTTTGAAACTCTAACAACAATAGTGAGTTATGTGTTGAAATCTGGAATGTAATCAAGGTAAAGAGAAAAGGAAGTGAAATTATCACTCACATACGGGGTGGGTTGGGGGGTGAGGGGTGGGATGTATACTTTGTTTGTTTGTTTGTTTGTTTTGTTTTTGCTTTTGTTTTTGTTTTTATTGGTGGTGGAATATGGGCACTGGTGAAGGGATGGGTGTTTGAGCATTGTGTAACTGAGATATAAGCCTGAGAACTTTGTAACTTTCCACTTGGTGATTCAATAAAATAAATTTAAAAAAAAATTGCAGGATGTGGCCCCAGGCCTCTTGAGCACCTCGTGGGAAAACCTTCTGTAACAACAATAATAACAAAAATACATTTTCTTCAATATTCACTGAAATTCTTTAAATTTTGCGTTCTATGTCTATGGCTGTACTCTGTAATTACTCTGTAATTTGTATTCATTCAAATTTCCAGAGAGAGAAAAGCATCATTCTTATTGTCAATTTCTAATTCCTTGTGAATTACTATGTATTGTATAAAAGCTGTCATTCAGCTCTACTCATACTCTGAGGAGAAAAAACATTGATAGATCACGTTGTTAGAGCTCTCAGCTGAAGTATACGAGATAAAGGGTTTTAATGAAATGGCAGGAACTTGTATAAGAGTCAAATTAGGGGGGGAATAGTGGTGCCAGAGTGATGGTACAGAGGAAGGGTGCTTGCCTGCATTTGGCCCACTTGGACTCTATCCCATGCAACTCATATGCTTCCTGGAGCCTGCCAGAAGTAATCCCTGAGTGCAGATACAGGAGGAAGCCCTGAGCATCTGCAGGTGTAGTCTCCCCCCAAAAATGTTCTTGTTCTGTTATTTTGGATTTCACCCACCTGTGCTAAAGACTTACTCTATGCTCAAGGATTGCTTCCAGAGATGCTCAGAAGTCCAAAGGTGTTGCCCTGGATCAAACCCATGCAAAGTAAGTGCCCTACTCACAATAGAATCTCTCTACCCCTCAAATCATTCTTTAAATGGATCGAACATGTATTTAAGTATGGTTAGATTAACAAATCAGGAGATAAAGGGCATAGATATCAGTTTATTATGCTGTCAGAATCCAAGCGATGAAGGTTATAGTAGAAATCACTTGAATGTATCTTAAGAAAAGGGAACCTGTTGACAGGGCCTTTTAGTGTGACTTCCAAGGAAAGAAACAAGTGAAGCAGAGTATACTGATTTTAGGATTGGACAGTTTTAAAATGAATTCCAAAACTTCTAGGTTACAGGGTTTGTATGCACTGTCTACTCCCTTTTTTCTGGGGTGACTAATGTAAGTGGCAAATATCTCAGTGTATTTGTTTAAAGGAAAGTAGCTGGGGTGTGAACTTGGCTGGCAGCTCAAGGAGACCTAGCAGCCACTTGTCAGGAACTTCAAAGTTAAGCTCTATTATTTGATATCAAATGTCTGAATACAGGGAAACTTTCAAAGAGAACGCCTAGCCATCCTAACTTACATAGAATATAATTCTGAGAACAAAAAAAGAGCACAAGTGGACATACAAGGGGGCCTGAAGAGCTGCTTAAGAGCTGAGTTTTTCATTTAGATTGCATTTTTCAAGAAAATAGAACTGTAAATTCTGGGATCTTCCATTATTGGTCGTATCACTGTATCACTGTCACTGTCATCCCGTTGTTTGTCAATTTACTCAAACGGGCACCAGTAACGTCTCTATTACACTTAGCCCTGAGATTTTAACAGCCTCTCCTTACTCGTCTTTCCCAACGATTGGAGGCTCTTTCAGGGTCAGGACAATGAGACCTAATGTTACAGGTTTTGGAATATCAAATACGCAACGGGTAGCTTGCCAGGCTCTCCAAGAGGCATGTATATATCTGTTACTGTACATATATATATTAGCCCTTATATATGTATATGTATACATATATATGTATACGTATACATATATATGTATATGTATACATATATGTATATGTATACATATATGTATATGTATATATAAAATTTATGTTTTCCAGGCATTTGATTGGTATGAGAAGGGTAGCTTAGATGAAATGCTTCCAAATATCTGTCTCAAAAATACTCACCCATATCAAAACTCAAGCAAGAAAACAAAACTAAGTTTATTTAACTTTATAGGTGGGTGTGGTTGTAATTTAGCAAATATTAAAAACATGAACGTGATCAGAGAGATAGTACTGTGGGTAGGGCCTTCGCCTTGTATGAGCCAACCTGGGTTCAATCCCCAGCATCCCATCCGGTTTTCCAAACATCTCCAGGAGTAATTCCTGAGTAAGGAGCTAGAAGTCACCCCTGAGCATCATCCTGTGTGACCCAAAAAGCAAAGAAATAAGCAAATAAATAAAGAAGATATTTATACTTTGGTAATATTTTTACATATTTCTAAGTAAAGGTGGCAGGTCCAGCAATTGTATGATAATAGGCACAAATGAATAATCTATCAAAGCATGTGTAAATGGGTAGTATTTTTGTGTAGTCATAGCAGAAGGGATGGTTGTTGTGGAGGCCCTGTTAAGAGTTATTGGTAAAGTATAGTTGGTCATGGGGGAGTAGATGATTTTCTTCAGGGCATCAAAGGACTTGACCTATATGAAGTAAATTCCTCCTAGTAGAGCAGTCACTAACGTTAAAATTAGAAAAGGTGTGTAAAGAAAAAAAGTGTTTTGCTTCTGGTCAAAAAATTTTGGCGGTAGTCTTTGACATTTAAAATGCCAAATTAAGCTTTTAATGTATGAACTTCATTTAGGGATATAAGAAAGAGAAGTTTTAATATTTTTCTCATAAGACCTATTTAAATAGGCATTTGTAAGACCATAACATTACATAATTGGATATCTAGTGCTCACAGGCCATATAATGTGCTCACAGGCATCCAACGCCATATAATGGATTTCAATAAAATGACCATCTTATTGATGAGGATGGATTGGTTAAAGTATTGTTACTAAGGAAATTGTTAAGTTTAACTCCAAATAAAATTCAAATAGCTATATGATAAAATAATTCATGATTTTGCAGCATTTGGAAAACGTGAAAATTTTATGAACAGATAAAGTTGAAAAAAGATCATAGGATTTACCCCTGACATGCTATAAGGGTAGAGGGAATGTCATAAATGGAGAGATAAGCTATCTGCTTTGTTTATGCTTTTTCACTTGAAGCAAAGCTTTTATAGAGATGAAGCAATAATGGCAAATTGATAGACTGGCCTTCTGTTCTAAAATGCTCAGGTTTTCATAATTCTTTGGAACAAAGTATTTTGGTCACTAGTACATTACAGGAAGAATGAATCAAATCATTCAAAATTGATCTACTAAGTACCAAGAGCACATGTGCACATGCGCGCGTGCACACACACACAGAGCTTGCAAATATGAGCTTTCAGACAATAGACTGAAATACTTGCTGTGTCTTTTGTTGACCACGTGGCCAGACTTTTTTTACCTGATAATCTAAATGTGTTACTGGAGCTTATGTTCTTACAAATTGAAAAAAATATGTCCTCAAAACGTAATTTAACATATAAAGCAGCTCTTGAACTCCATCCAGAGTTCTTTCACATGAGGACCCAAAACTATTTTTATTTTTCGATCCTGTGCAAATGCAGAAGTCAGATCAGACAAATATAGCAGCTATTTATTGATTGTCCAACTATTCTCTTCTTAAATGTTTTATTATGCAAAATTGGTTTGTCAGACTATATAAATTATAGGTGCATGACTTCACAACAATTGAAATGCGTAATATCTAACTACCCACCACCAAACTTTTAGTAATTCCCTCACCATCTGTCTAGTCAGCTCATTCTTTCCATTTCCTACTCTCTCCGATCCTGTTAGGACTACTTTGTCAAATCTTAGAGTTG
The DNA here is from genome assembly GCF_027595985.1 of Sorex araneus. NCBI lineage: Eukaryota > Metazoa > Chordata > Mammalia > Eulipotyphla > Soricidae > Sorex > Sorex araneus. The sequence continues at coordinate 122,455,389 of NC_073305.1, read as the reverse complement.
TTTCAACTTCTTTTTTTTTATCCATCATTGTGTCTTTACATGTGACAACCTGAGTGGAGTGGAATCATCTAGTATTTATTTATCTCTATCTTTCTGAATTATGCTGTTTCTTTTGGGATTTGAAATGAAAGTGTCTCACTTTTTTGTGGCATCATATTTTTGTATGTACAACTACAACTTCTTTAGCAAATTATCCTACCATAGGCATTGCATATACCTGCAGCAGATATAGAGGTAAATGCACCCTTTCTTGGATTCAGCTTTTTGTGTTCTTCAATAGACACTAGAAGTGAGATTGCTAAAAAATGTAGAAGTTACATTCATAAATTTTTGTGGCATCTCTCAACTGCACCAATATATAGGGGCTGTACCAATTTACATTATCACCAACAAGATAAAAAGATTCTTTTTCTTTTTTCTAAGCAGCACCACCAATATCTCCTCTCATTTCTTCTTGATACAGGTTAATATCAGAGATACAAAGTGATAGCTCACTGTGGTTTAATTTATATTTTCATAATAGTAAGAGAAATTAATTTTCAGATACTGTTGGCCATTTATATATCTTTCTTGGGGAAGTATTTATTCAGGCTGTATCACATGCTAATTGGACCATTTAAGCTCTAAGTATTTTTGAGTTGTATAATTACTTCATATGTTTTAGATATACTTCCTTGTATATAAATATAGGTGAGCTGTGACTATATTCTCTCAATTATTAAGGTTTTTTTTTTACTTTTTTTGTTGTGGCTTCTTTTGTTGCGCAAATTTTTTTCAGTTTTTTTTCAACCAACCCACAAAAAAGATAAACTTTATAGAGATAAAACAAATGCCATTATACAATAATAAAGTGAAACTATAATGAAAATAAAATATAATATATGGAAACATACATAAATATAAAACCTAAAATATATAATGTTACACATAATTATAATTATATAATAAATTAAATTACTGCCCCAGTTTGTAAATAAGAGATATTATTCTTTAGTATTTAATATTCATAGTGACCACAGGGAAAATACTCTTGAGTAGTGATTGACCAAATGGTTAACTATAAACTAGTGATTTGTCTCCATTAAAAAAAAATATTTTATTTCCTTAAATCAGTTGTTGTCCAAGCACTTAACATTTTCAGGTCTCTACAGAGAACAAACGTTGTGGATTATGTTTCAGTGGAAGAACATAAAAATTTAGATTTAGATATAGCTGGGCTGAATGTATATATTATGTATAACTAGAGACATCCCGGTATCATGTCATATCATTTCTCTACTATAGTGATAGATTTCAGTAATAACTAAGATTAAATCAATTTCCCATAGATTTTAGTTATAACTACAAAGAAATTAATTTTCTCTAATCTAATTTTAAGCATTAACAGTCTTGCATTTGAACTAAAAGGGCTAATTCTATTTTCAGCTTAATTTTTTGTATAAGGAACATTAGCTAAATTTATTTTCCTTCACACAATATGATTAATTTGGGCTTTATTGAGAATGATACACTTACTGTAATTAAAAAAAAATCTCTACATAAGATGAAATTTTGACTCTCCTTAGAACATTTGACATCTAATCTGCATTCTACCTATGTTATACTTATGATGCTGAAAAGTTTTACACATAGTTTATTTGGGTGACTATTTGGTTAGTTAGAGTATAAATTCAGCAAAGTCTGTGTGTCAAAACTGGAAAAAAATGTGTTCTTGAATTTCTCTAGTCTGTATTTTTACTGCTATTAATACTATTAATCTTATCATATTTGGCCAGGTGGTAAGTTTCCAGATCAGTGGTCCTGATGTCAATTCTGAAAATTCAAGTAAGATAGTCTTCCTTTTATTTTTCTGATCATTTCTAAGAAAAATAAAATCTTGCATTAAATGTTTTACTTCGTGATGTATAACATGTGCTTTTATCTTCTTTGTATATTCATGGCTGCTTTGCAGTTGTGATAATAAGTACAAGAACAAATGGAAATATTATCTTTTTAAAGTTAAAGAATTATATCTTACAACAGTAATGAAGTTATTACTTTATTTTTGTCATGTATGGCGCCAAACCCTCCCACTAGAATTTCAAGATTCCTCCTTTATCTCATAATTTCTCACGCCTCCTTTCAGCCTCTAAGTTTCCAATTCTCTTGATACTGTCTCAAGAATCAGTTCCACTGGAGACTATTGAATTCCTTTGGTTGTTGCTTTATACTTTATACTCTGCATATGAGCAAGATTTTCCTTTTACTTTTTGACTCACTTCATTCAGTAAGACACCCCGCAATGCCATCCATTTGCAGAAATTTGCATGATTTCATCTTTTCTCATAGATTGATCAAATCCTATTATATATAAACATGCCATAATATCTTTACCCACTCATTCTGTTATTGGGCATTTGGATTGTTTCCAGATACTGGCTATTCTAAATAGTTCTGTGATGAAAATAGGTGCACATCTGTCTTTTCATATTGGTGATTTTTGTGTTCCTGCAGTAGATTCCCAGGAGTGGAATTGTAGGCTTATATATAAGTGTTATTAGTAATACATTGAGGAATGCCCAAACAATTTTCCAGCAAGGCTGTAATATTCTCAGAAGATGAGACTGCATTTTTCAATACATCTTCAATAGCACATCATTTCTGGTCTTTATCGAAGAACATCATGCTTGTGTGAGGTGATGTCTCATTGTCATTTGGGTTTTTATTTCCTTGATATACAATGATAATAAACATGTTTTCTCATTCATTTTGGTCATATATTTGCCTTCTTTGACTAATCTTATACCACACAGAGAAATCAATTCAAAATGAATTAAATTAATGAAAGAACTTAATATCAAATCTACCAGCATCAAACACATTGAGGAAAACATAGGTAGGACCCTCTAAGATCCTGACCTCAGAGGAGCCTTCAGTAATACAAACTCACTGGCAAATAAAACAAGAGCAAAAATCAACAAACAGGGCTGCATTACACCAAAAACTGCAAAACAAATGAGACTTAAAAAGTGTCATACCACATAAGAAAATATTTGCACACCACACATCAGACAAAGGCTAATATCCAAGATACATATAGAACTCTCAAAGCACAACAACAATCAAAACCAAAGAATTTCATCAAAAATTGGGTGAGGAAGAAATCTTCATTGACTCCCTGCCTAAGTTACACATTAAAGTTGGAAGCTGAAGGCATAGCACTTGTTTTCTTTATGTCAAATATTTAAAATTTTGCTCTGAATCAAATGACATGAATATAACAACATAGTTGAAAGTATGTATATATTCAAAGTTTGCATGCTTCCTAACAGAGCGATCATCTCTCAATTTTTAATGTTTTTTTATTTATGATTTATCATTGGCTAATCAATACTGTATAGTATTCTGTATGTGTATAAGACAACACACTGACAAAGTTTCAGGGATGTACCTCTTTCCCCGGAAATACCACTCTGCCCTTTCTTTTTCCATCCCATTCATTATTCTCTGGTAATCATAATTTTCATTGAATTAGCAGGTAATTTTAATTTTGTTCTTTTACTTTTGAGTTGTTTGCTTTATTTACATTGAACATGATGAAACCAATTGATCGTTGTATTTTAGGTTCTTTCTTAGTGTAATTGTTCCAAATTCCATCCATGTTACTGCATGTATGATTCAATCTATTCTATTTATTTTGATTATTTTATTTAAAAAGGTGTCAACAATAATTTATCACATTTAATATTTCAAAACCAATCCTACCACCGTTACACCTTCCCACCACCATATTTTGAATTTTTCCATTTTGCCTTCCCTCCCCACCCCCACCAAAACCTGCCCCTAAAGCAGGACCTAAATAATTTATTTTGTATTGTTTGCTATGAATAATGGACCAAAAATGATACAAAGGGTTTCCTTAGAGGAAGTGTGTGAATATTAAAATTACCTGCTAATTCATCTCATTTGATTCAGAGCAAAATTTTAAATATTTGACATAATTTTGGATTTCTGTTATTTTAGCTCAGTTCACAGTCTAGATGCATTTCTATCAGAAGCCATGGGGTGCCAAAATGGGTTAGTAGACCTCCCAGATCATAGTCTTTAAGGAGCAGAGGGGCCGTGCCATGCGCGGCTGCTCTGGATCTCATCTGGGCAGAGAGCATGACGGTAACACCCCCATCCCATGATCTTTTGCGTGCCACGTCACTATAGATTGCTTTTTAAATAGTCATTTTAATGTTTATTTCTTTGATACATATATATCTTTGTTTCATCTCTTTTAATAATTTTATGTTTAGTATGTAGGTCTTTTGCTTTCTTTGATATATTTATTTGCAGGTATTTAATCTTTGATGATAAATTAAAATAGCATTTTTTATAAACTTCCCTTTCTTTCAACTCATTGTCTTAATACAAAAATTCAGCAAATTGATTTTTTATTGATTCTGTGTCCTGCTACTTTACTGAACTCTTTGGCATTCTTTAGGGTTATTTCTGTAGACAATTGAAGAGGTTCAGATTGAAGGCTTCCAGTTTTAGTTAGATCTTTCTTGACAAAGTCTGAATCACTACATATGATTTTATGCCCCAGTGCCCTGATGGCTACATATGCTTATCAATAAAACAATTGTACAAGGAGACTTCCAGAGCGTTCTGTCTGATTTAATTGCTGGAAATGTTTCAGCCTATCGATTCTTAACTTAACAATTATATGGATGCTTTTCTCCTCCATGAAGGAATGTGATGGTACTCGGAGACCTGCACATCTTAAATATTCATACTTCTTCTCTGATTGAATTTCAATCTACACAGCAAAAATATTCCAAACATTGAATCTAGGAGTATCGATCAAGATCCTGATTTAGAAGCTCAGTACTCATGATGCTCGAGAATCTACAAAATTATATGGCAAATATTTAGAAACACTCATAATTTTCAGGTCCAGACTACTGAGTCCTTATTTTGTGGGTTCTGAAGGGCTTACGGAGTATTAGAAGTGCTCACAGATCCCTATTGTTCTAGAATTCCTATTATGCCAATTCTCCAGTGTCTAGACAGTTAGAGGAGAATTGATTTCCTTCTTTCTATCTACCGACATATGACTATTAACCCTTCACCTTCAAAAACAAAAGGGTTTTTCAGTAATACTAGGACATATTCATTAAGAGTGTTTGACTATCTAACCAATCCATGATTTTAAATATCTATATGAAGATGTGCAATGAGCCCTAGTCTCTCTCTCTCTCTCTCTCTATATATATATATATATACATGTGTGTGCGTGTGTGTGTGTGTGTATATATATATATATATATATATATATATATATATATGTCTTTCTCTCCCCTAAGTTTTTTTAAACTGACTTAGCATTAGAATGATTACTGGAACAAGAAGTAGTGAGGGTGTGAGAGAACAGAAAAAGTGACCACCGATTACTTAAGTAAGAAGTCATGTTCATTAATACCACATCTTACAATTAGTGACAATTACTATGAAAGTAGAGATATTAAAATATTAGTAAGCATTTCTTAGGCAACTTAGAACTTTCCAATTCCAAGCTTTCTGCGTCAATGGCAGAAACAGCCCTTAGATGTTCACAGTGTTTTTCTTCTCTTATATTATTCTGTGTGATAAGGACATTGCCATCTTGAGCTCCATCAGCTTTGTCTTTTCTTGTTTTTCAATTAATTTATTCTTTTATTGAATCACCATGTGGAAAGTTTCAAAGCTTTCAGGTTTAATCTCAGTCATACAATGCTCGAAAACCCATCCCTTCACCAGTGCACATATTCCACCACCAAGAGCCACAGTATACCTCTCCCCCGCCACCTCCCCAGTCCCCCACCCCACCTGTGTAACTGATAAATTTCACTTTATTTTCACTTTACTTTGATTACATTCAATATTCAATATTTCAACAAAAAACTCACTATTATTGTTCGGATTTTCTCCCCCCTAAAGTCGAACCTGCTGAAAAGGAAGCATTTGATAATTTGTTTTCCATTGCTGAGAATGAAGAGCTATGAGGTCGAGTGGCTGCACTAGTGGCCACATGATCTTGGATTTCTGTAATTTAGTATTTAAGTAACTAAGCCCAAAGAGATATATTCCAGAAATTGCATCCTTGCAAACTTGTACCTCTCAGCTACTTTATATTCCACATATGAGTGCAATCTTTCTATGTCTGTCTCTTTCTTTCTGACTCATTTCACTCAGCATGATACTTTCCATGTTGATCCACTTATATGCAAATTTCATGACTTCATGTTTCTAACAGCTGCATAGTATTCCATTGTGTAGATGTACGAAAGTTTCTTTAACCAGTCATCTATTTTTGGGCACTCTGTTTTTTTCCAGATTGTGGCTATTGTAAACAGTGCTGCAATGAACATAGAAATGCAGATGTCATCTCTACTATACCTTTTTGCCTCTCCAGGATCAGCCATTTTCTTTTAAGGAAGACTAAATAAACCTGATACAATTTTTTTAAAACTTTATCTGAACCTAATTACCAGTAATTTAAACATCCAACTCAAGAAGATTTAAAAAATGGTATATATAGGAAAATTTCATGAGTTAAAAACATCACCAGTTGCCTAAGCATGTCAATTGCTGTTTTTTTTTTCAATTTTGCCTGAATCCTAACTCTTAATGTCTAAAGAATTGGGGAAAGTGAAGAAAATATAAAGCATTAGCTAAAAATATCTTTTCAGTGAATAAATAGACGTTGTTTTAATGAGGAACTGTTCTTTGCAGAGCACAGTCAGCATTCTAATGAGGCAAGAAAGACTCGTGATAATTATCAATTTTTTTTATAGGTAAGATGACAAGAGAGTCTCCTGCCTGCATTCCTGGCTCTATCCCCTCGGGGCCCCTCAGAGGTGATGGGCTCCAGCTTCCCTCCCTGCCCCGAGCAGAGCTCCCGGTGGCCGAAGACCACCAGAAGCTAGCCACAGCCATGCTCAAGGCCCCTCTCCACATGTTCGGACAAGTCTCATGCATAAAAGTACTGGCAGAGGAAACCAGATGTGTGTAATCCCATCAATGGCCAACATCCAGAGACTTAAAACCAAGCTCCCAGAAGTGATATCTTATAGCATACTTCTCCCTCTGGGAGAACCTGGCAAGCTACTGAGAGTTTCTTCCCACATAGGAGATTCTCGAAAGCTTCCCATGGTGTATTCATATGCCAAAGCCAGTAACAAGTTGGATCTCATTCCCCTGACCCTGAAAGAGCCTCCACTGCGGCATCATTGGGAAGGCCAAGTGGAGAGAGGCTTCTAAAATCTCAGGGATAGGATGAATGGAGAAGTTACTGAGCCGGCTCGAGAAATCGACAATCAATGGGATTTCGTGATTCATGATTCGTGAAGATGACAATAAAGTGATAGCTTGAATATATAACTAGTCAAAAAATAATATTTTGTACTCCAACTATCAAATTAAAAATGACTGTAACTCATTTTTAATTTGATAGTTGGAGTACAAAATATTATTTTTTAAATTCAATAATGGCAAAAACTTTACCTAAAGTCTATGAAAGATAGATATATGAAGAGAAAAGTTAACACTGCTACTATAAGAGATATATAAACATGAGCAACATAAAATTTTAAGTGGCCTAAATTGTATTGAATGTGAATATGATTAAAAATTTTGTCTGCGGAGAGCACACAAGAGTTTTGGGGCTTTTTTTGAGTCACTCCTGTTAAAGTTGAGAAAGTATTTCTGCCTCTATGCTCAGGGATTGCTCCTTTCAGGGTATTGGGGGGACCTTATCGGGGGCTGGGGATAGAATCTCGGTGACCAAATACAAGGCAAATGCTCTGCCTGTTGTACTCTCTCTATAGCCACCACACATACATTTTTCTTGAGCTGCCAGTAGATAAATTTAGACATGTGTGCATAGTCATCCTGACAGATTCTTGGGTCTCACTCAATTTCACTAGCTTTTTCAAAGGATACTTCCTGTAAGATAAAGTATTTGTATTTCCACTACAGTTTTTAAAAAATATTTATTTATTTTTAAATTGAATCACCTGGAGATGTACAGTTACAAAGTTGTTCATGATTAGGTTTCATTAAACAATGTTACATCACCCATCCCTTAACCAGTGTATATTTTCCAACTTGAATGTCCCCTATTCCTATTCTACCCGACTCCTCCTAGAGGCAGGCCCTTCTCTCTCTCTCTCTCTCTCTCTCTCTCTCTCTCTCTCCCTCTCTCTCTCTTTCTCTCTTTCTCTGTATTATGCCTTTCAGTATAGTACAAGTACTGAAAGATTATTATGCTTGTCCCTTTACCTACTTCCAGCATGCAGCTCTTGTCCAGAGTGATCATTTTGAATTATTTTCAATATAGTTTTAGATGACAAATTTGCGTCCACTATTTAATTATTTATTTTAAAAACCTATAGATGACATTGAATTCTCTCTTATGTTACATTACAAAAAGGTTATTGAAAATGGAAATGTTGTTGTATTCTTACAAATATATGAAGTATTGTTAATGGAATAAAATATTGTAGCTCAATAATTATATCCACAAAACGAATAAACTTAATTCCCCCAAATATATGTCATATTTAGATCAAGTTGATATTATCATCCACTAAGAAAATATTTTAATATATATTAATACATTTTAATATACTTCAGCTCTATGAAATCTGTATACTTCTTCTATTGTCTACTTTTTTAATGTAAGTCAAAAAATGCAATAGCAGTTAATACTTTTTAACATTGAAAAAAAGGAATAAAGTGATTTTTGTTAATGCTTTGGAAAAGACCAGAGTGAATGAATTCTGATGTCCATTCTGTATAAATAAAATAAAATTTCTGATGTCCATTCTGTATAAATTAAATAAAATTTAGAAATGATTTGTTGCATTGATTACTTGTGGATATTTAGGACACAAAGGATTATTTTATGTAACTTTTATAGCTTTAAATAACTTTAACTGCTAATATAATGAAAAGCTCAGGAGAATTAAAGTTTATGAATTTCTTCAACCTTCCAGAGACTGTGAGTTAATGAAGTGGCAAATTGCATTTCAACCTTCTTACCTCTGTATAGCTTAACATTGAGTAAATATATCACAACTTCTTAGTACATTCATCTGTGGTTGGACATCTTGGCTACTGTACTGTGTGCTGAAGTGAACATATTTGTACATATATATGTACATATATGTACATATATATATTTAATATGTACATATATATATATATATTTAAAGGAATGCTTTTGTATTTTAGGGCTAGAAGCCAAGACAAGAAGTAAGATCACTGGTTGGGTTGTATAAGAGTTCTTTTATTTTACTTTTTTGCGAAAATGCATTGTTCTGTATAAAGTTGAACCAGTCAACATGCCCACCAACACTGGCTATTTCCAGACTCTGATATATGATTTTCTCACTGGCGAGAGATTATATCTCCCTGTTATTTTGATTTGCACTTCCTTAATAATAAGTGACAATGAAAACTTTTCATTTGGCTCCTATCTATTTCTTTGTCTTCTTTGAGAAATTGTCTGTTCATCTCCTCATATTTGGATAGTTAGATTTTATTATAGCACAGCAGTTTGAGTGCTTTATCCATCTGGGCTATTAACTTTGACATATATACAAAATATATTCACCCATTGAGTAGGGTGTCATTTTATTTTAACTTGAATTTCTTTTACCATGAAAACATTTTTAAATTTGATGTAGTATCACTTACTTATTTTTGTTATTGTTGTCTTTGCTCTTGTAATCAGATGGTTGGAAACATCTCTAAGATTCATTTCTCAGAGAGTTCTGTGTCTGTTTCCTAGTATTTACTTTATGGATTTTGATCTAATCTTAAAATCTTTAATCCATTTCAAATTGAGTTTGTGAATGGTGTTAGATAAGTTTCCAGTTTCATTTTTTAAATGAGACTATTCAGTTTTCCTAACACCATTTAATGAAAACTTTGCTTTGCTTTACTTCATTTTTTTGGCTACTTTATTATAGATTAACAGTCTATAAATATGAGGGTTTAAAACTAGTAGTACATATCTTACAGTTTGTGTAAAGGACTTTCACCTATTATTATGTATACTCCCAAGCATTTATCTTGTATGACCGGCAATCAAAGGAAGAAACCAAAATTAAAAAGAATAGTAAAAATAGAAGTACATGAGGGGCTGGAGAAATAGCATAGCTGGTAGGGCGTTTGCTTTGCACGCGGCTGACCCGGGTTCAATTCCCAGGATCCCATATGATCCCCTGAGCATCGCTAAGGGATACTTCCTGAGTGCAGAGCCAGGAGTAACCCCTGTGCATCACCGGGTGTGACCCCCCAAAAAATAGCAAAAAGAAAAAATAGAAGTACATAAAACTGAAAATATTCTGCATCTCAAAACAAATCATTAGGAAAGCAAATTATTTAATGGAAAATATTTTCAACTCATACATTCAAAAAACAATATCTATGATATAAAGAACTCAAAATTTAACAACCAAACTTTATTTAGCAGAATTTATTAATAGTTCTTCAAAGAAAATGTACAAATGACAAAAAAAACCTGACAATATTAATCTTTTGCTATAAAATGCAAATCAAAACCACAGAAGATCTAATTTTGTTAGAAAAAAATAATAGAAGGTAAAAGTAACTGGCTCATTTAAAACAAGGTTTAGGAGGAGATATAGAAATTATTATTATTTTTCAAAAATCCTTTAAAGTTTGAAATAATATGATAAAAATTATCTTGGACCACTTATTGTAAAAAGTTATTTCATTTATGATTCACTTGACTAATACCTATATTAGTCAACCATTATCAATTTAAAAATCCATATATCATAAAATTTGAGGGAAGCAAAGGAAAATAAACATGTAACTTATATTACACCAGAATAGAATAAAGAAATATAGTTAATTTTCCTTTTATTTTGAAAAAACGAAAAATTTACTATTATATATCTCGTCTCAATAAAATATTTTAAAATAATAAAATGAAAATGATTTGTCCAGATGAACATATTTTTTATATTCATTTTCTTCCCCATTTATTTTCCTCTGAAAAATCCTAATATTTAGGATTTTAGTATAATTAGTATAACTTTCTGGTTGTTCCACATCTTTTGGAATTTTTCATGTTTTAATTTTGGTATTTTTTTCTGCTTTGCTTCCTTTAGTTCCAGAGATTGATGTTTAGTTTATCTCAAGGTCAGAGATTATTTTCTCAGATACACCAAATCAATTAAACTCATCAAAAGCATTGCTCACTTCTGCTTTTATACTGACATATTTTGTATCTTAGAATTTTCATTTATTGTATTCATTTTTTTACTTAAATTATCTAGTGGTTTATATCTAACGTCTATTTTATCTGGTAGAGATTTAGAGATTTATTTCATTGTCATAGTTCCTTAAAATTCCTAGTCCAATAATTTCAACATCTCTATTGTTTGACAGTCCTATTCTCATACATTATTTGTCTCCTCAAAGTATTTTTTACTTTTGTGTACTTTTTAAATTTGTATTTAAACAAATTTGAACATGTCACACCGAATAAAAAGGAAATTGCTGTAAATAAACTTTAGTTATTTTAGTTGTAATTTCTGCAGGTAATTTGAAGGTAATTTATGGATTAAATTTGATAATGCAGTGATTATATCTCATCATTTTATTCTGATTATGACTCTTGACTCTGAATTTCACAAGTGCTTTTTATCACTACCCTTTCGTTGTGGAACAGAAAAACTAAGTATACAATAGTTAGCTACAGTTTTTTTTTTCTTTCTTTATAGAGAAGTCAAAGTCAGTTTTTTCTCTTAGCCCATATCAACCAGGCTCTGATAAAACCAGAGAACCTATTTCTAGTTAACTGATTTCCTCGAGGACCTGACTTGTTTAGGACAGAATTCTCTGGTACATCTCAAAAGAAAAATAGAGGTGGAAAAAAGGCTCCTTTGTCCCCATGTCCTTGTAGAAGTCAAAGAGAATGTTTCTCTAATGTGTGATTTGGGAACATATTCACTCTAATGAATGAAGATTTTTTTCTCAAATGCCAAGCATTTTTGTTTTGTTTTTGTCACTTTTTACTTTAGTTAACTATTTATTTTGTCTATATAGCACATGCACTGGCTTGGTTCTTCACATGCTACCTGTCTGTAGGCAAGGTTCTGTCCTAATGGAAAACCAGCTGGACCATATCGTTGTACAAGAAGGGAGACACCCACGACATCGGCAACTATCGACCAATCTGCCTGTTGTCCGTTGTCTACAAATTGTTCACTCGAGTCATCCTGAATCAGAGTCATCTTGAATAAAATAGGCAGAACACTAGATGAAGAACAAATGTGCAAGCGAGCTGGGTTCTGCAAAGGATTCAGCATGATCAACCATATCCACAGGGTGACCAAGCTAATTGAGGTTTCTCAAGAATTCAAGATACTGTTCTCTTTCTCTAATGCTCATTGCTTTTCAAAAGGCCTTTGATTCTGTTGAGACTGAAGAGGTCATTGAAGCCCTAGCAAAACAGGGCGGTCAAATTCAGTACATCAAGATCCTCCACAAGCTGTATCACAGATTCACCACCAGGATCTCACCATTCTACAAGGAAGTGATCATTGACATAAAGAGAGGGGTTCGGCAGGGTGATACCATTTCATCGAAACTCTCCAGTGCCACCCTCAATGTAAAAAACTAAAGCTCACTGAGGGGGCGCGAGTGCACTCGCGGGCTCTCCGGGCGGCTCTGTCTCACCGCCCACGTTTGGTGCCCTGGAACCACTGTGTGTGCTGTCGGTCAAGGGCAGGCGACGGAAGGAAGAAGGCCAAACTGGTTGCTCGATCAGTTTATTTCATTCTCTCTCCCTGCTTCTCTCCCAGCTCTGGATCTCTCTCTGGATCTCTGGATTTGGCCCCCCAATCCACTCTTATAGCCTAGTTAAATCTCCCCAGCATGAGGGGGTTGGGGCGTGAACATAGGTATGGTCACCATCAATAGGGTAAGGTTCCTTTCCCTTAGGGGGATGCTTCTCCTAGGACTTAATTCTCTTTCAGCAGGAGGACCCACCCAAGGGCGGAGTCCCATGAATGTGTTTCTCTTCTCCTCAGCCAGCAAACATATAAGAATTCATAATATTAATTATTTTGTATGGACATAATAAGAGATGCATTAAAGCTTATAGAATTGCTCTCCTGGGGCCATCTCAATCTCAGACTACAGTGCTCAGGCCAGATCAGTCTTTCCTAACCTTGGCAGGGTCCTAGTCTCATAATTACTATTGGATCATGACAGCATTTGTCTATGATCAAGCTCTTAACTTATAGTTAAGAATTAGGCACTCTGGCCAGGCCCATCTCGATGCCAGGGTAGCACATAACTCACCGCTTGCCCTGGATCCTTCCCGTCCCTCGTCGGGACCCTGCTTTTGGGGTGCTAGGAACTGAGGGCAACTGAGGCTTAAGTGGAGAAAGCAGATGCCCAGGAGGGACTAATATTCGAGGCCAATTAATTCCCAAGTTATAAAAACATAATATTGTCTTCTTGTGTCTATACAAAACAGACATAGCTTTAAAGTAAATTATTCAAAAGGCACAAGAAGAGGAGAAAGGCAATATTAACTTATATAATATAAATTCAGTATCCTAGGAAGCTCTGACCTTATAAATTAGCAGAGTCAGATTAAGGGAAAGCCGCGGATTAACTCATTTGGGGAAGAGAGCATGGAGAAGTGATTATAGCTAAACAAAGGGATGGGAGAGATTCAGGAACACCTTGATGGGTGTGACTGAGGTAAGCCTAAACTCCGGGAAAACCGGGACAAGCTACTTGTGGCAAGGAGGGAAAGGACAAAGTAATGTCATCCTACACCTCAAGAACATCATGCGACGACTGGAATGGGAAGGAATGGGAGTGAAGATAGACGGTTGGCAACTACACCACCTCCGCTTCACTGATGACATTGTTCTAATAACACCAAACATTGACCAAGCGGCACATATGCTGGCTGACTTCTACCTCGAGTGTGAAAAGGTTGGACTACAGCTGAATCTCAGCAAAACAATGTTCATGAGAAATGAACTAGTCCCTGACAATTCATTTGCTCTCAATGGAACGAACATTTCTGAGTGCAGCAGCTATATGTACCTGAGTCAAGAACTCAACATGAGGAACAACTTGGTGCCAGAACTGCGCAGGAGGAAGAGAGCAGCATGGAATGCCTTCAAGAGTGCCTAAGAAGTGGTTAAGAGGACAAAGAACCTACGGCTCCTGTCACATCTTTTTGATTCCACCATTTTTCCTGCACTAACATATGCCTCAGAGGCCTGGGTCCTATGAAAACAGGATGAGAATACTATTTGGGAATCCCAAAGAGGAATCGAAAGAGCTATGCTTGGAGTATCATGTTTCACTCAAGTGAAAGAAAGAATCCGGAGTTCCAACCTCTGTTGATGGTCAAGAATCAGGGATGCTGTCTCCTTTGTCAAGGTGTCCAAAATCAGATGGGCCAGACACATACTGCGATTAAGAGACAACCACTTGTCTAGAGCTGTTACCAACTGGATTCCACGGGATATCAAAAGACTGTGTGGATGCCCACCAACAGGATGGTCAGACTTCTTCAAAACCTTGAATGAACGGTTTGAGGCTCTTCCTGTTCCTGGAGCAAGCAGATATCATTGGGCTACACTAGCACGCGACAGGGATGAATGGAGACGTTACTGGTGCCTGCTCGAGCAAATAGAAGATCAACGGGATGAAAAGTGACAAGTGACATATAGCACATAGTAGTGTGATCACAGCATTTGTCTTTCTACATATGGTTCTTACTTTACTAAGTATAAATCTCTCTGGATTAATCACCCATGTTGTTGCAAAAGGTGGCATTTCACTTTGTTTATCAAATTGTCATTGGATATCCAAGGGTTACCTAAGTTTTTTCCAGTTGGACTGTTATAAATTATGCTTCAATAAACATGGGCACATATATATCTCTCTGAAGCAGTGCTTTTGTAATTTTGTGTAAATTCCAGAAATAGGATAAATGAAAACCGTGAAAAAAATAATGATCATTATAGTTTTGTTTAATTATTGAGAAATATCCACAATTCTTTTTTTTTTTTAAGAATTTTATTTTATTGAATCACCATGTGGAAAATTACAATGCTTTCAGGCTTAAGTCTCAGTTACACAATGCTGAAACAATCATTCCTTCACCAGTGCCCATATCCCACCACCAAAAAAAAAAAACCAACCAACCAAACAAACAAACAAAAAACACAGTACACCTCCCATCCCGCCCCCCCCACCGCACCCACCGCTCCCCCACCATGTAACTGATAAATTTTACTTTACTTTATATTTACTTTGGTTACATTCAATATTTCAACACAAACCTCACTAGTATTTTTAGGAGTACCCCACTAGTCAGACCTGTTGTGAAGAGATATGAAGTCAGTTTTAGATTTCTGTACTTTAGCAACTAAGTCCAGGGAGATTTCTTCCAGATATTGGATCATTGCAAGCTTATAAACCCCGTCTGTGGTCGTCATAATATGGCAGTCACCACGCCCTTTACCCTCGGCAAGGAAGAGGTGAGAGAGATAAATACCTTTCCCCTCCTGGGCGGGCATGGGGCCGTGGCTTAGTTCTCAGGCTGGAGACATTCTGCGAGGAGCTGCCCATGCTGAAAAATTTAGCTGGCGTCTGGAGTCACGCTCGGGCAGCTGCAGAGAGGCCTCACACACACGTGCGGCCCCGGGATCATATCTTGCCAGCAGGCTATCCACAATTCTTTACATAAGGGCCCCACCATTTTATATTCTCATGAAGAGTGTGTAAAGATTACTTTCTATATATATTGTTAAACCCTCTGTTTTCCTATTAACTTAATAATTTACTAATTCTTTTTCTATTTTTAACTGTCAGAATTGTTCACATTCAGCTTCCTGAATGTGATCTAAGAATTGTTGGTTTTATATTTTGATATTTACCACCTATTAAAAATGAATGATAGCTTTTAGAATTATTAGGTAAAGCACAGGAGAGTGGAAAACTACAATAAATTTCTCATAATAATTTCTTAAATTCCATGATTCCTTGCCTTGTATAAGTACAGAAATTTTAAATTAAAGAGCCAATCTTTTAATATAATTAAAAAATTGTTTTTTCTAATAGTCTTTGTTATATTCAAAAGCACAAAGCATCTCTATTTTTAGTTTGCCTCATGTCTTACTTAGATTTCTCAACTTTTATCCATTTTCATTTTCTTAATGTTCAAAAAGTCACCTCAAACTTTTTTCAAAGTTATTATTTTTCTTATTACCTGATGAAAATCTGTATTTCTGCGAACTTCTCCCATTTGTTCTGATAGCTCATGTCTTCACACTCCTTCGTTTCTCATATTTAAAACATGTCTGAGACTAGAAAGAGTACAAGTAAAATTTTTGCTTCGCATGTGGTTACCATGTATTCACTCCTGGTGCCCCATATGGTCGACCAAGCACTACCAGGAGTTGTCCATGAGGACAGGCAGGAGTCAGCCATTAACGCCAATGAATGCGGTCCCAAACCCAACCCAAATCCCAAAATATTTTTTGATTTCCTCAGTTATTCAGTTAAAAATTTCTCTTACTTCCACATCCCCACTAGCACTTGTTGATTTTGTTCACTATGGTAAAGTTCATTCGCACTAGAATGAGGTAATATCTCATTGCCATTTAGATTTGTATTTCCTGATAATCAGTGAAGATGATTTTTTTTTATGTGTCTACTGACTTTCTGTATGTCTTCTTTGGAGGAGTGTTTATTCATTCAGTTCTGCCATTTTGTGATAGCACTGTTCATTTTGCAGTGGTTGTTGGGTTTTGTGAGTACTTTGTATATCTTGGATATTGGCCTAAAGTTAGATATATAATGAGAAAATAGTTTCTTTCATTTAGTGGTGTATATTTCTAAGTCTTTTCATTTATGCCTTTTAATCAATTTTTATCTAATTTTGCAGCAGAAGATTTTTAGTCTGATTTATAACATATTTAGCTTTATTTCCTTGTCAATTACATTGGGTTACTGAAGACAGCTCCAAAGACAAAATATAGAGTATTTTGTCTGCATTTTATGTGTTTATGGATTTTTTGTTTTTATAATATCAAAGTCACAAATACATTTTGAACGAACATTTTTGCATAGTTTAGAACAACAGTCTAATTTTAAATTTTTCACATACAAACACAATGAAATATTGCTTAGCCTTAGGAAAAGAGGTTATCTTGCATTTTGCTATAATAGAAGGTTTAATTTTAGTTAAAATAATTTAGAAAGAGAAAAAGAAATATATCATTTATATGAGGCATATAAAGAAATAAAGCAAAACAATAGGTAATGTCCAGTAAAAACACTTTTAGATTCTGAAGATAGAGGAGATTACCAAAGAGAGAGTGGACAAGAGTGTCCCACGAAGTTATGTTCACATTGCAGTCCTAAAAATGTGAAAATGGATACCATTGCAAAATTACCTCAACAAGAAGTAAATTTAAATTTTATTTATTTATTTATTTGGCTTTTGGCGTCATACCTGGCAGTGCTCAGGCTTACTCTTGACTCTGCACTCAGGAATTACTCCTGGCAGGGCTCAGGGGACCATATGGGATACAGAGGATGGAACCTAGGTTGGCCTTATGCAAGGTAAATAACTCTCGAACTCTGTAAATTTAAATTTTAGTGATTTTAAGTAAATTTTAAAAGTATACTAAATTTTGTGAACTAGAATGATAGTACAGCAGGTAGGATATTTGCCTTGCATGTGGCCAACCTGGGTTTGATTCCTCTGTCCCTCTCGGAGAGCCCAGCAAGCTACCAAAAGTATCCTGCTCGCACGGCAGAGCCTGGCAAGCTACCCATGGCATATTTGACATGCCAAAAACAGTAGCAACAAGTCTCACAATGGAAACATTACTGGTGCCCACTGGAGCAAATCAATGAACAATGGGTTGACAGTGCTACAGTGCTATGCTAAATTTTGTATAAAGTGCAATCAGGGCTTCTCTAAAGTCCTGATTTGAACTTCTGATTTAAAAGATAGTAATATAGTAATATGGGGTCAAATTGATAGTACAGTATGTAGGATTGTTTGCCTGGCACGGGACCCATCTGGGTTGGATCCCTGAAATTTCACATGGTCCCTCAAGCATCACCAGGGTTGATTCTGAGTTCAGAGTCAAGAGTAACCCCTGAGTATTGCTGGATGTGGCAAAGAGCAAAACAAAGCAAAATTATAATATGTCAACTTAGTTTCATGTCAAATACATTATATTTTTGTGATATTATTTTTATAATATTGTTTTACTTAATTTAGATTATAAAACACCTGGTACCTAAAATTGAGTTATGTTTTAAAGTGTTTCTATTTCATCCACACAATTTTCTTGTATATTATAAATATTAAAATAGTATTTATATATTTCTCTTTCAAAATGAATAAAAACTATTTGAATCTATTTCTAGCATCCTTGAGTATTTAAAATAATTTTTGTATTTTTATATTTTAATTAGACTCTTTGAGAACACTCTGTTTCTCTCTTTGTCTGTCTCTCTTTCTGTGTTTCTGTCTCTGTCTCTTCCTCCTCCACCTAGCACCACCAACACCAATATCTGGATGAGATCATCTAGGTATATGGCCATTTTACATCGAGCAAAATCGAGGCAATGGAAATGAAGCAGAGAATACAGGAAATCTTAATTGGTTAAAAATCAGTGGGAAAAAAAGTGTGCTGTAAATTAAATTTTTGTTTAGCCTCTGTCTCTCCAAAGGAAATCATATCACTGTATTCAATATATTTCACGAAAGATTTGACTATGAAACTGTTAAGCACACTTTCCTTATCAGTGAAAAATTATGATTTAGGTATATTATTTTGTCCTCAATCAACTACCAAATAGTGAGATTTCCATAGAGATTGATTTTTGCTGGGTTTGTTTTATTGCATACTAATCTATTACTATTGATTTTATGTAATAAAAGTAGTTTAAAGAAAAATATTTTATGGGAACTTTTCTTGTTAATTAATTTTCTTTAAAATTGAGTGCAGCTAATTTATAATTTTGTAATACCCACATTGGAAAAACCTCATGATAATTTGGAAATCTATGTGGAAAGAGAATATAATCTCTCAATAATGGTGGGACCAGTGATAATTTTTTTCCAAATTCACTATAATGCTGTTAATTGGAGATGTCAAATAGTTTTTCCAAGTAAGAGTGCCCATGTAGCAACAGTTTTGTCTAAATTTAATTAATGTAAGTTATAATTTTCTATGTTGATGTCATTTCTGGAAATAAAAATTTTCTGACATTAAATCCTGTGTGACAATATATTTACTTTGTACTATACTTATAAGACATTTCTTGAAAGTCATGATTTTTGCATTAATATTCTATGATACTTTGTTTTACTTTCAACAACTTAAACTAGGTTAAAATTAAAAAGGTTTAGTTTTTTAAATGTTGTCATTTTCTTTGGAATATATAAAATATAACATTCAATTTACCACATCAGTTACTTTAAAATGTATATTTCTCCTTGCCCTTATTTCTACTGTCCTTGGGTATTGATCTTATATTATGTTTTGTTTTTGTTTTACCACAAATGGGTGCAATCATTCTATGTCTGTCCCTCTTTTTCTTACTCATTTAACACAGCATAATACTCTCCATGGCCACAATTGGAAGATTGTTTCAAGTGCTGGGGAAGAAGGCAATTAGAATTGAGTAGGGACCACTATGACAATTATAGCTGGAAATGATCAATCTGGATAAACTGCATGCTGGAAGTAGGTAAAGGAATAAACACGACACCTTCTCGGTGTCTGTTTCACAAATCATAATACCCAGAAGAAGAGAGAGAGAGGGAGGGAGGGAGAGAGCAAGAGAGAGAGAGAGAGAGAGGGAGAGAGAGAAAGAGCAATAGAGAGAAGGGAGGGAGAGAGAGAGAGAGAGAGAGAGAGAGAGAGAAGGAAAGTGCCTGCCATAATGATACCAAGGAGATGGGTGAGAGGAAAACTAGGGACATTGGTGCATTGGTGCTGGGAAAGTACACTGGTGGAGGAATGGGTGTTGAAAAATTGTATGGACGAAACCCAATCATGAACAGCTTTGTAACTGTGTACCTCATGGTGATTCAACTAAAAAAAAAAATAAACAAAATGAACATTTTAATTTTGATTTGATTTTATCACATTTATCTTATAAATGTGATAAAATAACATTTTATAACAAAATAACATTTGTTATTTTGATTTTATTTATATTTATACATAACAAACCTCTATTTTTTTCCTTGAAAATCAACAATTTTAGATCCACTATACATTAATTCTCCTACTCTTGATAGCCCTTGGGAATTACCTTACTACTCTCTGCTTTAATAGTTATGACTACTTTAGGTACTTCAACTGAGTAGATTTATACCACAATTTCCTTTTACTACTATTTTATTTTACTTGACATAATAATTCTAAATGTCACATAGAGGCAATAACCTCTATGTGACAGAATTTCTTTTTCTTTAAATGTTTCATAATATTGCTCAAATATATAAATATGTCCTTTATTTATACTTTGTTTATGGACATTTAGGTTGACTTTATCTCTGTATTATTGTAATTAATATCCATATGAACATGAATGTGAATATTTATATTTGAGATAGTACTTTGAAGTGTTATGCATATACATCTAGGAATGAACTATCTTTATCATGTGGTAATGTAATTTTAACTTTTTGGAAACCTTAATATTCTTTCTCAAATTATTGCCAATTTACATTCTGATCAACAATGCACAAGTTTTTCATTTTTTCATATAATTGTGAATATTCATTTTCCATATTGATAGTGTCATCCTAATGGGTTTGAAAACTGGTTTCAGAATAATTTCATAATTCTTCTAAAGAAATGAGAACATTTTAATAAAATACTGGAGCAATAGCACAGCATGTATGTGTGCTAATTTGCCTTGCATGCAGCAGATTCATGTTCAATTCTCCGTCCGTCCCTCTTGAAGAGCCTAGCAAGCTACTGAGTGTATCCTGCCCACAAGGGAAAGCCTGGCAAGCTACTCGTGGTGTATTGTATATGCCAAAAACAGTAACAACAAGTCTCACAATGGAGACATTACTGGTGCCCACTCGAGCAAAATGCAAAATATAAATTTTTATGTATATGTTAATTATTTTTTCATTTAAAACTGAATACATAGAGCCATTTAACAGGTCTGCATAAAAATTTTTTTGGCTATTAAAGTAACTGAGTTTGTTGGCCAATTAATGTATTTTTGCTTCTCAGTGTTATGTGATTCTATTTTTAATTACTGTAGCATAAAAATATAAGTAATGAACGATTTTACCTAAAGATATGAGTATTTCCTTTTACTAGAAGAATTAAAGCTGTGGTATATACGTTATATATATGTTATATGTGGTATATATGTTACATATATGTTATATATAACTATCTATAACTTATAGATATTTTATTCTTATGATTTTCTTCTAGAATGGTCAACTGTAAGTGAGAAATAAAACAGGTTAGAAAATGTAGTAGACTTTCTTGCAACAAGGTAGATTAGTATAATTAACATTATTGGTATTTTATCTAACATGGCTAGGAGCGACAGCACAGAGGGTAGGGTGTTTGCCTTGCATGCAGCCGACCCGGGTTCAATTCCTTCATCCCTCTTGGAGAGCCCTGCAAGCTACCCAGAATATCCCGCCTGCATGGCAGAGCCTGGCAAGCTACCCGTGGCATATTCTATATGCCAAAAACAGTAGCAACAAGTCTTAACAATGGAGACGTTACTGGTGCCCACTCAAGCAAATTAATGAGCAATGGAATGGTAGTGATAATGATAGTGATATCTAAGATAGAAATACTTTGTTTTTCTCTAGCCACATTTAGTTTTTATGTGCTTAAGATTATTAGAGGCAGAGAGATATTTAACTGTAGTTGGGGTTACATTAAAAGCAAGTTAAACCTACTAAAAATGGTAAAAAAATCAAAATTTTTAGAAAGGGAATAATTTTATGAACAACATATAGAATCAAAACTGGAATATGAAACAATTGTATATGTCATGTGTAGAAAAATGAGTAATAGATTGTAGGGTGTCTGTTGTAAAGAATTAAACAGAATTAAAGGGAGTGTGCTAGGTTGGAAGTAACCGTTATGCCTGAAATTGAAATTATGAAGGAGTTATGCATTTTATAATGATAAAACTCAAGTTATGAGCATGGTAAAACAAAGTCTACAAATAGCAGGAGAAAATATAAAAGGAAAATTTAAGTAATGAGTGATAGAACTACCCTATGCATAAAAGTCACTCTTTTTTTCACTTTTATCAATATTTTAATTTTGTAATTTTCACATTTTTCTGTGAACTAGCCACCATGAATGACCTTGTTGAAGATGATTCTGATATTTTTTTTCCTCAGACTGTTTGAATAACCCTTACATGTGTTTAGAAGTTTTATATAGTTAAGGAGTTTTAACACACTTTCTTCAAATGAACTCTATAAATAAATTCTGAACAACCTGGTTATTATCTGAAATTTAAGCATGCGGAGCATTATATTAAAGGTTACTCCACAGGAAAATGTTCCTCACAGGTTGTGAAAAAATATAATATAACTTAATTAGGGAACTACACTAGCATCAGCAAATTTCTGTGTAGGAAAATAGGCATTTTAAATAACGAATTTTCTCATTTAGTTCTTGATAGTCATAGAGATAGGAACTCTTGCATCACAGCCCTTTAATTGTAAACTGTCTTTGGAGATGATATTGCTTCTCTCAGGGGAATCTTGCATATAGTTCTACCAATTATCAACAAAGGATTATCATAAATCTTCACAAAAGGCATAGAAAAGAAAAAGGATAGATAAAATCAAAATAAGGCCTAATTTCAGATACTTTTTCAAGTACTAGCCACATCCATGCTCAAGGCCCTTCTCCACACATTCAGACAAGCCTCATGCATAAAGATACCTGCAGAAGAACCCAGGTGTGTGGGACCCGGGGCTGAGATCTCCAAGCCTGCTCGAATCGGGGACTGGGCCTCTTTCACACAGATTTCCCATTTTCCAGTAGCTAGACAGTCACACCCAGGGACTGCCCCCAGCACCCTGTAATCCCATCAAGGGCCAACATCCAGAGACTTAAAACCAAGCTCCTGGAATCGATATCTTATAGCATACTTCTCCCTCTGGGAGAACCTGGCAAGCTACCGAGAGTTTCCTGCCCACATGGGAGAGCCTCGAAAAACTCCCCATGGTGTATTCATATGCCAAAACCAGTAACAAGCTGGGTCTCATTCCCCTGACCCTGAAAGAGCCTCCAGTGCGGCATCGTTGGGAAGGACGAGTAGAGAGAGGCTTCTAAAATCTCAGGGCTAGGGTGAATGGAGATGTTACTGAGACTGCTCAAAAAATTCAACGATCAACAGGATGATGATGATGATGCCTAATTTCAGGAACTTTATAATGAATTTTATAAGCAGAGGGGAGAAGGCAGATGGAATAGAGAAGGGATCACTAAGAAAATGATGGCTGGAGGAACCAGTTGGGCTGGGAGATGCATGACGAAAGTAGATAATGGACCAAACGTGATGACCTCTCAGTGTCTATGTTGCAAGCTATAATGCCCAAAAGTAGAGAGAGAGTATGGGGAATATTGTCTGCCATAGAGGCAGGGGGAGGGTGGGAAAGGGGAGTATACCAGGATATTGTTGGTGGGGAATGTGCACTGATGTAGGGATGGGTGTTTGATCATTGTGAGATTGTAACCCAAACATAAAAGCTTGTAACTATCTCATGGTGATTCAATAAAATTTAAAAAATTTGAAAAAAAAAAGATCTTGTTTATAATGATGTCTACTCTGTTATGCATAGAAATAGTTATATTAATCATGTTTTATTTCAGTTATTTTGTATATAAGAGGATTGTAAGAGTAATCTCATTTTTATGGAATTAATGTATGGCAAAAAAATGACAAACCCAACTCAAACAAAAAAATATTATGAACTCTCTTGATTACAGTTTTTTAGTTCATTTTCTCATGAGAAAAGGTTGTTATTTTCATCATTTTAATCACTATAAATATTTTAAAGGATTATATTGCAATATACAAAAGAAAGTTGATTTTTTGAAAGTATAAGATTCAGTTTCTAGAAATATTTGAAAGTTCCCTTGGGGTTGGGGTGATAGCACAGCAGGCAGGGCATTTGCCTTGCATGTGGCCAACCCAGGTTCGATTCGCATCCCATATGGTCCCCTGAGCACCGCCAGGGGTAATTCCTGAGTGCAGAGCCAGGAGTAACCCCTGTGCATTGCCGGGTGTGATCCAAAAATAAAAAATGAATAAATAAATAAATAATAAAAAAAGAAAAGAAAGTTCCCTCTAAAAGCCATCTGTACATTTTGAGTATATATTTTTAAGTGAACCTCTTCAAGATCATGACAAAAAGAAAAGCATCAAATGTAATAATGAACCTTACAAATATACGTCCCTTTTCATCAGTACCAGTCACTTAGTGTCATACTGTTTCAGTTTACTCCTTTATTTATTGAAAGGTAAGTATAAGAGAAGTAAAATGCACAGGCTTTATAGTGGTTCAAGTTCTGGGATATTCAATTACTTGCTAGCAACTGATGACTAGATTAGATATATCTCAGTACATCAAAGAGGTTGAAAAGGTTCCTCCAGAGACAAAGGTGCTTTAGAGCAATTTCACTTCTAATTATGTCTCCTGTAAGATTTTGTTTGTGTCTGATTTGAAATAGGATGTAATCTGCTAGAGAGAAAAAGAAATCAAAAGATTAACATCATCTTATTATCTCATGTGAAATGGGCCTGGGCTCAGGCTGATGTGATGAAAACTATTTATAGAATATTCTGTTCTGTTATTTAAAAGTGCAGTTGCCACTGAATAATGTGTATAGATGTATTAATTTAGTTGCGTATGAACATAACATCAGCAGCTAATGCATATAATCAAAGAGTTTGACTTTATATAACAAAAGACATCCCGGTACTAAATCATTTCTGAACTGTGACCTTTGCAAATTTTTTTTAATGATAAATGAAATGCATAGACCTGCAACAAATGTCTGTCAAGTTCAACTGAAAATGAATCTGATAGATAATTCTATTACTTACTTCACCCACAACATTAAAAAAAATAATTATTGCCCAGGAACTGGGGAGAAAATAGCTTAGTTGTTAGAGTTGTAAGTTTTGTATATACAAAATCCCCAGATCAATCTCCAGCTCTAGAATTATTCTGACCAACTCCCCCCTGTAGGCCTCTGCACGTCATTAGGGTAAGTAGCACCAGATAGCTGGGTGGAAGCCTTGAATCCTGGAATTCAGTTGGCTTAGTGTTTTTGGAAGAGATGCCCACACACCTTGAGCACTGCTGGGAACTCCTTGCCCCCAAATGGTAAAAGTATTTTTTCACACACAAGGAGACACATTTGGAATGGGAACTTACTGAGTAAGTTCAAGACAGTGTAAATTTGAATGTGTGTGAGTGTACCTAGTGAACATAGATTTATCTGAAAACAAAACAAAATATTTCCTAACAAGAATCTGTATACTATTTTATGTACTACTGATATGTATGCTCTAAAATGGGACGAAGATTAGTTCCTCTGAACTAGTTAGTGCTTGAAAAATAAATATAAAATAAATAATTGCAACTGGTGCTATTTAATAATAAACAGCTTCCCCCACCCTTTTGTGGGAGACTTTCCCAGGACTGAATCCTGGAGATTTTTACCTAATCATTCCCATGAGTCAATGGAAGCCCATGGATTCAATGCTGTTCTGGTCTGGTGATGTTGGTGATAACAGGGACCACATTTGAGTTGTTTGGGGGTCTTCAGAGACTGGTTTTACTAGGAACATAGAACAAATCGGACTTCACTGCACCCAAGGAATGCATATCGACCCCTGTTAAGATTCCAAAAATATGCAATATGATTCCTTTATTCAATGTTGTTTAAACATGTAGCCAGTGGGAAATTATTATTTTCCCTTGAAAATAAAAATCTTAGTCTTTGGTCTCAAAGCTGTGCCTGATTTTTGTGATTGTTCTTGTTTACCTTGCTTTCACTGTCACTGTATCACTGTGTTGCGCATCGATTTGCTTGAGAGGCCACCAGTAATGTCTCTATTGTGAGACGTGTTGTTACTGTTTCTGGCATATCTAATACACCACAAGTAGCTTGACAGGCTCTGCTGTGTGGGCGAGATACTTGAGATACTCTCGGGCTCTCCGAGAGGGGTGGAGAAATCGTACCGAGGTTGGCCATGTGCAAGGCAGACGCACTACCGCTGTGCTATCACTCCAGCCCTCCCTTGCATTAGTGATGGAAATGTAATGCAGGGGCTAATAGATGCAGATGCACTTTACTGCTGAACCACATCTTCAGACCCTGACCTCAGTTTTAAAGTTCACTTCTAGATTGTAAATGATCTTTAATCATAACAAATTATTAACATAATATTATTAAATATGAACAAACTTTTAAAGTAGTGAAAGTTCATGCAATAGTCACCTTTAGCTATACTAAGAAAATCTCTAAGATGTCAGTAACCAGTGGAGCAGCTTGCTATCAAATCTATGTAGTGGCTCTAGTTTTGCTTAATTCTCCTTACCTCAGCTGGTCAGTTTGATTTAAGACTTTGCATCTGTCCAGGTCTTTCTTACTTGTATTCATCAGTCTTCATTACTCATGTCTTCCACTAAGGAAGACATTTTCTTCTCGTAATAAATAACAAAATACAAGAGATAAAAACAAACTTGTAAGAATATTCTACTTTGCATTTTGTACCAAAGGCTCTGTTCTTATCATCTTCACAAACATTTAATTAGGAATAAAAACTCATGAGGCCAACCTTAACATCAGTGAGAAATTAATTTTGCTATTCTTACAATGGGGTGGGAAATAAACCAAGGACAAAATAGCCAGCAAAGAAATGCTGGAAAATAATACAAAATGTGCCGGTGGTTTTTAAACTTTTCCCATGTGAGAACCAGCAGTAAACCATACCCACTTTCCAGCTCCAAATTTCAGAACAGGTTTAGGATCTGTTTATCTTTGCTTTTTTGTTTTGACAGGTGAGAAGGATCCCCACTGATACTCAGGGATCTGGGCAATAATTGCCAGGAATCCTGTGCCCTGCTTTGTGGTACTTTGTGCTCTTCTGTAGAAATGTTGGGGGCCTCCAGAAGTATACTTGTTGATACTCACTTAAGGGCCATGGGTAGGGCGTTTGCCTTGCACATGGCCGACCTGGGTTTGATTCCTCCGTCTCTCTCAAAGAGCCAGGCAAGCTACCAAGAGTATCCCGCCCGCATGGTAGAGCCTAGCAAGCAACCCGTGGTGTATTCGATAAGCCAAAAACAGTGACAATAAGTCTCACAATGGAGACGTTACTGGTGCCCGTTTGAGCAAATCAATGAACAATGGGACAACAGTGCTACAGTGCTACAGCCTATTCCTCACCTGATCTATAGAGTCATTAAACAGTTTCCTGCCATTTCTTTAGGACAATACTTAAAGCACTTTAGGCCCCTCTCTTTCCTACATGAATTACAGCTTGCTGTCCCAAGCAAACGTATATTTGAAAGGAAGCCTAATCTGTCTATCTGGAAGCAGTCAGTGCTCTTTGTTGCTTATTTCCCAAGCAGCTTTACAGCCAATATTTGTGACCTGTTCACTTGGTTTTTTTTCCAGCTACAGAGGTTGTATTCCGGCTTTCTGAAAGAATCTTTCCTAATACCTCTAAGTAATTAAGTTGAAAGAAATTGTCTTCCTCTCCCATTTATCTAAGACAAAAGGATAGAATAAAGAAAATTAAAGAAAGCTTCATTTTTCTTTTAAAAGTCAATTGATAAATCATTTGCATTTAAAAAATATCAAGTGCACTTAATATCTTCTACCTTGTATCATGGCTCTCTAAATGAAGGGCTCAAGAATGATGAAATACATTCTTGATGTGTTTCAACTATCTTCTTTTAAATAAATGAAATTATGTGACATTTTACTTAGTAATCTAGCAGGTATTTACTCCGCACTTTGACAGAGCTACATTTTTAACTTTTCCTCGTGTAAAAACAGTAAAGTCGATAGACAATTCATGTTCATAGTTCTGGTTTCCAGGTTAACTTTGTAACTAATTCCTTAGAGTAGATATATAAAATTGTTCAGAAACTTTGTCCAGTATTTATCAAAACATTTCTGTATCATTAAAAATATTACTGTTTTCATAATGTAGCTACTTGCACTAAATTTTACTTTAAAATTTTTAATTCAAAAATTATATATAATTTTATATCATTACCTGATTTTAAATCTTAAAAATGGCAGTAAATTAATTTGAAAAGTAAATGCAGATAAAAAATGGTTAGCAAAGGTCTGCATGAGTTTGTTTCCATTTATTTATTTACCAAACCATCAATGTTATTTAATTGCAAGCCTTCTGGTTTGTCTTAATAAACAATGGATAGCTTGAATGTCTCTGAAGAACCTAACTTAACTTATATATGTATATATGTATATATATATGTATATATGTATATATATATATTTATATATATACTTTTCCCTAAGCCATTGGCAAATGGGCTCTATTTTTTTCAGGTTTTAAATAAATTATGGACTTTTTTAAAAAAGGGGACAGGTTATGAAATATTTATTAAGTTATTCAATCACACTATTAGAGATGCAAATTTAAATAAAATTTGTTAGATAGTACTTTATTTTAATAAGAATATTAATAAATGGTCAAAAGTGGATGAGAAGCTGTTAAGCAGTGGCTACTTCTAACTAAAATCACATTATGATTTATGTTAGCTCTTAAAAAATTAGTTCTGTCTCTACTTGCTTATTTGTAGATGTAAAGGTAAAGCACTATGGTCTCGGTGGTTTGGATCTGTGATTTTATTAGTATTTATTACTTACCATAGAAAATTGCCTATGTCGATCATAAGGAATTTTTTGTGGTTGTTGTTTTTGTTTTGTTTTGATTTTGGGTCACTCCTGGCATTGCACAGGGGTTACTCCTGGATCATTCACTCAGGAATCACTCCTAGAGGTGCTCAGGAGACCATATGGGATGCTGGGAATCAAACCCGGGTCGGCCCTGTGCAAGGCAAATGCCCTACCTGCTGTGCAATTGCTCCAGCCCCTGTGGTAGTTGTTTTTAAGGCCAACTAATTTATCTCTCTGAGCTTGAGAAAAAATAAATAACCACCCTCCGAAACAACAATAGAAAATAAAACAAAAACATTCCCCTGTAAATTACATATTCATTTGCAGATTATATTTTCAGTACCTATATTAACCATATAAGATCCTAATTGGTAGATCCATAAATTGGTTATTAAGTTGCTCATTAAGTTTATAGCATGTACCTCTTAGGATGTAGATAAGGTGAAATAATATGATATCAAATCATGACATCCTATTAAAAAGAAATGATTTAGAATTGTTAAGGGGTGGCCTATTCTGTTTTATGTTTTCCTTCATATGTTCACTATTCCCACTGATACTTTGGTATCTTAATAAAAATCTCTTTTTTTATGACTGTCAGAGTTATTTGAATTTTCATAGAAGTGTAAATTTGCATATTGTCAAACTAAATCTTGGAAAAGCAAGTAATTTACTGTTACACCCTTGGCAAGAAGAAAGTAAAATTAAAAAGCAAAACAAAACACTAAATTGTAGTATCAATTCACTTTGTGATGAAGATAAAACTCAACTGTATAATAAAGAATTGAATTCTTAAACTTGCTTTACATATCTAAGACTGATGTTTGTTCTTGAGTTTATTTTCCTAAAAGACAACTCATAATAAATTAGAACAAATCTTAAAATATTAATTTAATAATTTTTAATTTATTCAGTAATTATATACCTTTTATTAATTCAAATATTCCTAATATCTCTCATTATTTCTATATATAACTATATATTTATGTATACATATATTCACAAGTAACTCAGACATATTTTCTATAATTCATGTACTATTAGATTATTTTTTAAATGTTGCACTGTCACTATCACTGATCGTCTATTTGCTCAAGCAGGCCCAGTAACGTCTCCATTCATTCTAGCCCTGAGATTTTAGCAGCCTCTCTTTACTCATCCTTACCAATTGTGCCACATTGGAGGCTCTTTCAGGGTCAGGGGAATGAGACCCATCATTGTTACTGGTTTTCGCATATGAATACGCCATGGGGAGCTTGCCAGGCTCTCTCATGCAAGCAGGAAACTCTCGGTAGCTTGTCAGATTCCCTGAGAAGAAGAATTTGGCTATAAGATGTCGCTTCTGGGAGCTTGGTTTTAGTCTCTGGATCTTGGCCATTGATGAGATTACACGGCACCAGGGGCAGTTTGTGGGTGTGGCTGTCAGTTACTGGAAAATGGGGATTCTGGGAGGAGGAGGCCCAGACCCAATCCAAGCAGACTTGGAATCTCAGCCCCGAGTCCCGCACACCTGGGTTCCTCTGCCAGTTCCTTCATGCGTGAGGCTTGTCCGAGCGTGTGGATAGGGGCTTTGAGCATGGCTGTGGCTGGGTTCTGGAGGTCTTCGGCTGCCGGGGTAAAATTATTTGTTAGGAAATGGTGGTGCTTGGGCCACACCAGCAGTGTTCAAAGGCTTCTCTGAATCAAGGCTCAGGGAACCATTCCTGACAGTCTTCTAGGGGCCATTTGTGGGGCCAGCAATCAAACTGGAATTGGCCAAATGCAAGGCAAGCGCCTTTCCCCCTATACTATCTCTCTGGCTGCCCATGAGTCAGTTTTTGGTGAGTGGGAGGGATATGGAGTCACATCCAGCAGTGCTCAGGGATTGCTCTAGGCAGTGCTTAGGCCACTATATGTGGTACCTGGAACTGAACCTGTGTGGGCAACACACAAGACAGACAGTCTAGTCATAATTCATGCTGTACATCTTGGGCGGGAGGAATCATGTTAGGAGCTACAAAATTCTATCCAAATGAGTTCTGAGCACCCAGAAAAAGCACTTTTTTTTTACATTTAAAGTATTTTTTTTTTCTTTTTGGGTCACACCCGGCAATACACAGGGGTTACTCCTGGTTCTACATTCAGGAATTACTCCTGGCGGTGCTCAGGGGACCATATGAGATGCTGGGAATCTAACCTGGGTCAGCTGCATGCAAGGCAAATGCCCTACCTGCTGTGCTATCGCTCCAGCCCCGGACATTTAAAGTACTTTTGTATTTTAAAATGCTAGTTTCTATCGTTGTTATTGTTTAATATTTGGTGTTCTTTGGTTGCAGTTTAATGTTTTGTATTTGGTACTATTGGTCAAAAGACATAGAAAATGACTATCTAGGCTAGTGCAATAGCTCAAAGGCTGGTGTGCAAAGTTTGAGACTGGGGCCTCTGGGTCTATCCGAAGCACCCCCACGACCAACCCTGAGCACCTTGCTGGGAGTAGTCTGGCACTCTGCTTCTCACCTACAAAGTCAACTTCCCTTTATACACAATTATTGACCAAAAAGTTCTTTTGAGACTCACATAGTTAGAATATTGTGATTTGAGGGTGCCTGGGATCTAACTTGGTGGTAGAGCACTGTATGAGGCCTTGGACTTGATCCCCTCCCCTCATAGAGCATTTGAATCGAATTTATAGTACAGGCTTCCCCATGCCCAAGATGTACAGCGTGAATTATGATGAGACTATTCACATGTAATTCCTCATCAGAACCTCTTTTGATTTGATAGAATCATCTAGACGTGTGATGATAGTTTTAATCTGGAGTACAGAACTGTAGGCTGATTGACTGGTATCACCCTCCTTAGCACCCTTCTCTTCCAAAAAATGTTTAATAAAGTATTTTATTTAGAGAGCCTCCTAAGCAGTGCACAAAGCTTTCAGGTACCACTGACTGTAGTACTAGGCCAACCAGGTCCGTGGTTCAATGCTAGGGACTATAAATTAAGGCCTACACTGGCTTTCTGGTGCCAGGAACCACAAAAGCCAAGCTGGTAGTGTTTGCAAGCCACTATGCCACACCCACTGGTGTGGAAAGTCCAGAGCTGCACCCGTTGATTCTTGGGAAGTCCTGTGATACCAGGCATCTAACCCAGGCAAAGCTACACCACCTAAGATGCTGTATTATTTCCTAATCCCTTACATTTTATGTAATCAAAACTTTTATACTTTAAAAAAGTATTCATGTGTTACCATTGCACAATTTCATTGCAGATCACTATTCACTATCCTGAGATGGAATCCTTGAAGTGATTTTTTATCAGGATAACACTCTGACTCTACTCAGTTGCTGCATAATGAAAAATGCTACTATGTTCTCCTTAAAGATTTTCAGGTCACATATTTTCTCTGAACAATAATACTAGTACAGTGAGAAAAAAATATCCTCATACCTTCAATATAGTAGAGCTTGGGATTTTTAAAGTTTGTGTTTAGTCTGGAGCAATAGCACAGTGGTAGGGTGTTTGCCTTGCAGGAGGCTGACCTGGGTTCGATTCCTCCATCCCTCTCAAACAGCCCGGCAAGCTACGGAGAGTATCTCACCTGTACGGGAGAGCCTAGGAAGCTCCCCATGGCATATTCAATATGCCAAAAACAGTAACAACAAGTCTCACAATGGAGACATTACTGGTGCTCACTCGAGCAAATCGATGAACAACAGGGCGACAGTGACAATGGCAGTGTCTGGACTGGAAATGTATTGTCTAAGAAATGTATTTCTATAAATTTTATTAATATTTGGGTTTGAAAAAGTTGCTGAATCATATAAAAACCAACTCATCACCAATACAAATAATACTTGTATTTATTTTGCCAGTGACTCTAGTTTAAAGTGTTGAAATTGATTAAATACTTTTACAGTGGTAGCATTCTATGTAAGTTTTTATTGCATAGGGAAAAAAAGACATCTGTATATTCTGCAGAAACAAGCAAAAATCTGGTGATGTGATTGTCACTTCAATTGAAATTTAAGAAAAAATAACATCTGTTTGATCACTTGCAAGTAATTAGCTTTGAAAAAAAATTTTTTTTTTTTTTGCTTTTTGGGTCACACCCAGCGATGCTCAGGGATTACTCCTGGCTTTACGCTCAGGAATTACTCCTGGTGGTGCTTAGGGGACCATATGGGATGCCGGGGATCGAACCCGGGTTGGCCGCGTGCAAGGCAAATGCCCTATCTGCTGTGCTATCACTCCGGTCCCCTGAAAATTTTTTATATGATAATGTATATAGGTTTTAATGTAAAATTGAATTTAAGAAAAAATATTTCACATTTGAATGTCGTAGACAAATTTGTGGCTAGCTATTTTTATTTTTTTTTATTTTTCAGTGAAGTAAAGTGGTTTTATTTAGTAGGTATGTGAATAGGAATCTCATAAGCCTAACACCTTAAGTTGATTTATACACTGTAAGTTGAGATGTGTACAGTTCCAAAGTAAACAGTGCTGATGCTTGTTTCTAAATAAGCTTTGCTTAATATTTCTTTTAGTGACACCATTGTTCCATAATTTGTCAATAATTTATTTATTCTATTGGAATAATAAATGCTACATTATTACAATTTTATTTTGTAACATGCTCTTATATAATGCATTTAATGTGTTATATGAAATATTCTTTTTTGAATTTTCATCAATTAGTTTGCTTTTAGTGACAAAATTTTCAGGAAAAAGACAGCCTTGTGTGAATACAAACTGAAAATCAAAGAAAACAAACAAAAATTTCACTGTATATTTTTTAAACTCCATGAAAGAATAAAGCAATGACTTATAGGTATTGTACCTCATATACATATATTTAGAATAAGATGACATAAGTACTTGAGATAAATACACATAAAATATTCATTATATATCAAGATTCAGTAATCAAATATGCAATAACTAAGAATAATCATTGAAATGAAAATTCTAGGAAGCCAAATTTCTATGTGAAATACTGGCTGATTAGGCTGGTTGTGGTACTCATGGAACTCATAGCAGTAGCTGTACACTGAACCTTATTCCTTCTCCACTCTTTTCCCATTTCCATTGTTGCAAAAACTGTGATCATACACATACTTGCAGTGCTTTTTCAGCTGTAGTGTTTACACACCTGGGCTTAGTGTGCCAGAGATCACACACTGTTTTGATGCCCAGGATCATAATGGGAGTGTTCCTGGCATGTGCTTGCATGTGGTGTCAGGCACTGAACTCACAGCCTCATGAAGAGAAGGCAGGTACTATACTTCTGATTCACGACTTATGCCCCAAATCATTTCTGCACTGTTCCTGCCTAATTTTATCATTTTTGAAAAGTTAGTTAACTCAGTTTTCTCATCTGTAAAATGAAATGCTGTAGGTAGGCAGATTCTTGAAATGTCTTTCATATAAATTTTTAGATACTATTGATTCTGAGCTGTCATGTGCCTGATCATTTTCCTTAGAGGTATTTATTTTAAGGAAGAACTGGAAAGATGCTGAAAAAACAACAAAACAAGATAGGGAGTCAGAGAAAATACAGAAAGTAAGGTGCTTGCCTTGGAAACACAGATTCAGTCCATGGTACCACATATGACACTGCCCAGTCCCCAGTCCTCACTGCAGTGCCAAGATTAGGAATAAGATCTGAGAACATCTGGGTGTGTCTTAAAAACAACCAAGCAAAAAGAAACTTGATAGATTTGGTAACCATTTCTGAAATAATATGTAAGCATTAAGCTGAAATTATTAATTTTAGGTTTCTGACTATTAAAATGCAGAAGTTGAATATTTCCATAGCAGTTGTGTAAGTGATGAGCACATGGACTTTAGAAGAAAAGGAAATAAACATTTTAAGTACTTAAGTGATTTTTATTTTGACTTTCATTAATATAGTTCAGACATTAATAGTTGTAAAATAGTTCCATACATATTTTAAGTTATAAAATTACTTATGCAATAATGCTGTTGGCGATAATTAGTAAGTTTTATCCACATTTTAAAAACCTAGTTTAGATGTTTTCCCTTGGGGTACAAAGAGATGAGATAGTGCTCCTATTAAGGTGCTGGCCTTGCATGTGGCTGACCTTACATTGAACCCTGTCATCACATGTCATCCCCTGACTTCTATCAGAGGTTCCTCCACGGAAAGGGGAGGGAGTAAATCCTGCAAAACCCAAACACTATCCAGTGCTCCTCATCCCACCCCCAAATTAGACAATTTCTCCTAAAAAATTCCATCCCCCTTTTATTTCTAGTGTACATTTTATCTTATGGCATTTATTAACTTAATCTTTATATATCATAGCCTCCTACTAGATTGTAAATTACTTGAAGAAAGGAACATATTATCCACCTCTAGCCTTTTTTCATAATTTCCAGCTTTGCACTATATAGATAGCGTGTGTTTAGTCAATTCAATTAGCTGAGTTGTACAAAATACAATGATAGTTTAAGTTGATTGACTAATCTATTCAGTAAGTATGTTCCAAGAGTCAAATGCTACTTGAAGACCTGAGGTTACAACAGTAAAAATATAATAAAATGTAAACTATAAAAAATATTAACATCTAACCTATTACATTTGGCAATAGGAACAATTTGCTGCTTATGAAGCATAAAAAGGAGCACATGGAGTATCCAAGGCTTGAAGGAACAAGCTAACTTAGAGAATGCAAAGTTTACAGATTTTGCTGAGAGTCACTGTATACTTACTCTAACATTGTAGATGAATAGGAAAGTTTGAACCCGAAAAGTGACATAAACTTAATGAAATTTTAGAATATCATCTTGCTCTTTGCAGCTATGCTGAAAGGGTACAAAAATTGGGGAAAGGGAAGCTAGTTTTTTTATAGTTGTAAAAGATTTTGTTTAGTTGTTTGTTTTTGCTATATTGAGGGCTCCAAAACAGTTTTTAGAGTCTAGTTCTGTGGTTCAGACCTGTGGTGATTTTCAGGCATCCAGTATAAAATCCTGGGAGTCCATATGGTACCAGGGAATCTCAGTTGTGATTGTGTGAATATATGGTATGCTCCCTAACCACTGTACTACTTTCTGGCCTCCAACTGATACAAATTTGAGATCAGAACATAAATTTTGATGTTCCATATACCAGAGGTGGTAGAATTGGACATATTTCTTTGTAATTTGAACTGTATACATTGCTAGTTTGGATCACCCAAAATTTGCATAGCCAAGTAAGACTCTAAAGGTATACCTGAGCTACCGGTATAAAATTACCAGATTTTTTCTGAATCTTTATGTAAAAGAAGTCATATCGTGTGCAAGATTAGTGGGATTCTTCATATTTTTTCCAGATAAGACATATATTCAGCACTTTAAATGTTTTGTTCACAACATTTATAAGCCACACAGAATATATTATTTATTTTTCATAATTCATATATTAAAATGAAACAAAATTTTGTTAGTACACCAAACAACACATGGGATAGCAAAGAAAAATGAAACAAATCAATATTTTGACTATGAAAATATAAGTTATATATTTTCTATCTCAGTCAACCTGCATAAGATCCATTTATTTATTTAAGTAGAAGTAGCTTTATTTGGAGAAATGTAAAGAAAAGAG
Source organism: Sorex araneus (assembly GCF_027595985.1). Lineage (NCBI taxonomy): Eukaryota > Metazoa > Chordata > Mammalia > Eulipotyphla > Soricidae > Sorex > Sorex araneus. The sequence goes on along the minus strand of NC_073305.1, from coordinate 122,418,786 downwards.
AGAGCAAGACATAGGTGCTCAAAATGGAACAGAGTCTTCTTCAAAGCTGAGGAAGCCACGACTACATCTCTCACACTCAGGAGCAGATGAATCCCCAAAATAGAGAAAGCACACCTTTCTCCATTTAGCAAATGAAAAATAAACCTATAATGATCACCCTGATACTTTCAATGTCATTTGACTATTAGATTTTAGAATAATGAACTATTCTTAATTTAACTCACAAGTTCTAATCTACCTCTATAGCTACTTGCTGCAAATACCGTATCATGGTTTGAATTTCTTTTATTTCATAACTTAAGATTCAGTCTTTTAACCTTTTACAAACTTTTTGGTAGAAGGTCTAGTAATAATTCTTCATTTACCTGTGATTGTATTGATGTTTTAAAATTTCAGTACCACGTCCAAAGTGTTTCAAACCATAAAGTTAAAAAAGAAAGGTAAATAAAGTGTGTTACTTTTGCTTGCATGTGTGTTTGTGTTGCGTATACATATGTGTGTGTAGGTATAGAAAAGCATACTACAGTTTGTCTACAGTAATAATTGCTAAATATTGTCCTATATTTTGCTTTTTGGATCACACTGATTGGTACTCAGGGCTTGTTCCTCTCTCTGAAGTCAGGAATTGCTCTTGGCAATGCTCAGAGACAATACCCAGGATCTAAGCCAGCTTGTAAGCATGGAAGGCAAATACTCCATGCATTGTACATTCTCCAGCCCCTAAGGATTACATTTTAAATCACAGTTTAGTGATTTTGTTTTGCTTGTATGGCACACTCAGAAATGCTCAGGACTTTCTTTTAAATCTGTGCTCAAGAATTACTCCTGGTGTTGTTCTAGGGACTGGGGGAGTCAAACCTGTGTAGTGGCATGCAAAGCATAGCATTACTACTATATAATCTCTCCAGCCCTAGTAGGTGATTTTTCATGTTGCTATTTGGGGTCAATATAAATACAAAAATAGATATGTATAACAAATAACTTCTCAGCACTCTTGTGATCAAACCATCATTAATTATATGCAATGGTTATTGTGAAAGTGATTCTAAAATCAACAAGCTTTCAGATTAGTTCCCTCTTAGAATTTTTCAGGATAGAATTATATGAGAAGGTCATGCTTCAATTCATTTATCCCTGGCTGTCTTTGAAAGTGCATGTTAGAAAAAAATCTATTTGGCCAATGTATCTTAATTCTTCATTTCCCAGATATATTAATTATTTTTATTTCATTTGTTTGTCATGGGACTATTTCATAAAACTTACATACTGACTATATTCTCCTAATTTTATAGCTTTACAACACCCAACGAATTAAATTAGTAGACTCATAAAAAAAAGACCGTAAGCTATAATTGAACATTTGGAATTCATGAAATTAAATTCTGATGTCTCAATAAATCTAGTGTATATGCAGCCTGATGCAGACTGTCTTTGAATGACTTTTGAAATGAGTCTGTACATTGCTCATATAACACAATGTTTTAATATATTTCAATATGGATTCAAGAAAAACAGATTAATGTGCCAAATTAAATATTGCATCCTGTTTGTCCTTGAGTGACTTTTATGTAGGAACAATAAAATGCTCTTCCTAATATATTGACAAATTATTCAAAATCAAGCAAATCTTTCTTTCCTATATAGTTCTAATAACCAGGGAATATTAAAATCACAATGATAGTATGTGGAATTTACATGTACAGAATAGATGACATTTTTCCTATTGGAATTGTTAGAGAAAACAACACTTCTGTAGTTGTTTCATATGACTATTACTATACTATTTACTGGTAATCCTAACCAATGAAGATCATAAATTACAAACTAATCTCGAAAAGATGCTATATGAATTGATATAGCTAAAGAATTTTACTTCAATACCCTCAATTTGTTTCCTGCTTACCAAAAGTTCAATCATGGAAACATTTTTAATGGATTACAAATATGGTATTAAGGATTACCTATCCCTTTCAGCATATATAGTTTAGTCTTGGAAATACAGTAAAATTCCATAAAATATAGTTATCTAGGGATTGTTCTAAAAGTGGCATCTCAGAACACAATAAGCTTAGTAAAACATAACTTTATACTTATGAATTTTTATACTTTTGTTCCTCAAGTTATTCACATTAATGCACATTAAAATTAAGAGATGCTTTTCCAGTATGTACCTTCTCATTTCCTCTCTACAACTGAAAAATACATCGCAATTAGTTGCTTTGTTCTTTGTGCAGAGAATATGCCCCTGTTTTTTGCTTCAAGATGATTGGGTAGTTTAGGGAGTTCTCCATGCAGTTCAATGTACTGACTGCTATGCCTTTTGTTCTCATTAGTCATTTCTGAAACCTTTGAGTATTTTGGGTGTCTACTGAATTAGACATAAAAATATTTACATCTGAATGTTTTTCCTGTATCTTGTTAGAAACAAATATTGACATATAAAATTTAGTTCAGGTTTGGGACTGGAGAGATAACACAGCAGGTGGGACCTTTGCCTTGCGTGCAGCTGACTCAGAGTTGATCTCCACTATCCCATCTTTGTCTCCAAAGCACTACCAAGAGTAATTCCTGAGTGTAGAGAAAAGTGTACTCTCTGACTATCACTGATGACCTAACACCCCAAAATTATATTTTCTGGGCGATTTATCTGATGGGCATAAATTTAATCTTATACTATAAAAAGGATTTGTATTACTACCTACATTTTATAGATAAGAAAACAAATTCTGTAATGTGACCAGGGTCCTTCTGATCAGAGAATAAATGTACTGGACAATGAACTAAAATTTCACACAGATCATGCCTCTAGAGACCTTATTCACAGTTTAATAAACATCAGAAATTCATATTTATAATTTTTAATTATGGTTATAAAATCACAGATATATATTTTGAGTACACTATCATAATTTATTTCCTTACAATAATTTGTCACATTACAATGACCCATACTTTCCTATTTTTTTTTCTTTTTGGGTCACACCGGGCTATGCACAGGAGTTACTCCTGGCTCTGCACTCAGGAATCACAACTGGCGGTGCTCAGGGGACCATATGGGATGCTGGGAATCGAACCCAGGTCAGCCGCATGCAAGGCAAACTCCCTACCTGCTGTGCTATCGCTCCAGCCCCTTAAGTGTCTTATTCTTATGACTTTTTCTTTTTTTCATCATTATTGACTAAATATTTATAGGCAGTATGACATAAATTCTTAGGCAGTTTCAAAATTTTCTTCACAAAATTATACTATTATTTCTTTGTACTTCACACAAAGATAAACATTGACTCATTTTCTCAAAAAATTACTATTAAATATTTGTTTTGTCAGACACAGTGCCAGGCACTGGCGATATATTAATGAAAATTTAATTAGTCTAAGTGTTTTGATAGGTCCCAAACTATTTAACGAGAAGGATGTCAATTAAATTTGCATTATACTGATGACTATTTAAGTACAATTGATCAAAGCTTCATAAACAAATATGAAGGTTATGATAGCATCCATATGGGACAAAAAGGCAGGGTTTTTAAAAACAATTGAAAGTTTTGAAGTAGTTTATAATGTTGAGAATATAATTTGAACAAAGATTCCAAAGGAAGGAAGGATGACATGGAATTGATTGAGTGAAGGTTAAAAATGTGCTCAGTTAAGACCCTCCTCCACAGACCTAAATATAGCAGGGCCTTTTATGAATTGTGTACCTTCAAACGGTATTATTGAAGTTCTGATCCCAGCACTTCAAAATGTGAGATCATTTGGCAATAGTCATTGCAGATATAATTAGTTAATAAAGTGTTGCTATTCAGAAGTTGAAGGTGGGAGGAAAGGATCTTAATTCAATCAACTTTTGACCTTGTAAGACAACCATGTGTAAACACAGAAACACTGAGAAAATGTCAGGAGACCTGGAGGGGAAAACTGCAATTATGCAGTTGCAATAATTGTAGCAGTAGAAAGAACACTGTAACACCAAACTCTGAGATGCTGGGAAAATACAATGAAAGCTTCCCCTACAGATTAAAAATTAAGCAGGACCATGCTCCTACCAAAATATTAATTTCCTATTTTTAGCCCCAGAATTGCAAAATAATATATTTTTGGTTTTTTTAAGCAGCACAGACTGAGATAGCTTGATACAGCAGCCCAAAGAAACTGATACAATCACCTTGAACTTTGAGCTTTGAAATCTGCTTCAATATTTTTCTGCAAAAGGTAAACAGGCATAAATCACAGAATATAATCTTGTGCTTGCAATTTTTTCCAAGCATGCAATGAATGTATAAAGAATATTTTTTCTGAAAATGATAAATTAATATCTAATAATGGTAATAAATCATGATGGCATTATAAGATATGATATTACCATACTTTTCTTTATCATTTCTATGTTATATCCTATTTCATGTGAGATATATGTGTGTAAAAAATTAAATCAAAGTATGTTAGCAATAAAATTCATAGCATAATAAATGTTGCTTGCAAAAAAAATTTAATTATCCAGTAAAACCCAGTAATTACAAAACCAATATCAGTTAGTGGGGGAAAAATAGTTTCCTGTCACCAATAGTCTAATTTTCCTATCATAGATAGTGATAATAATAAAATTAGAGGATAAGTAGTTCTTTAATTAAAATAATTACATTCAGTTTGTGTGGTCACATTTTTTACAGGATTATCTCTAACACCTGCTTAATATTTTCTATGTTAGGTGAATGCATTTTTTTTCTGGGGAAGGGGGAAACCTTGAAGTATTCAGGACCTATACTCCTGACTCTGTACTCAAGGACCACTTCCAAAAGTGCTCACGGGAACATATGTGGCGCTGAGGTTCAAACCAGGTCAGATGTGTGCAATCCCCAGACAGTCCCCTACCCATTATATTATTTGTCTATTGCCCAGTACACAAATCCTAACAAAAGAATAATATTTATACTAAAATTATAATTTCCTCTTTGAAAAACTCATAATTTTAAAAAACTCATAATTTTGCTCATTAAAATAATTTACTGATATATTATTAAGTCATATATTAAAGTATAAAATCTAGATTTCAGTCACTATCACTATCACTATCATCCTGCTATTGTCGATTTGTTCGAGCAGGCCCAGTAACGTTTCCAATCGTCCCAACATTGAAATATTAGAAGCCTCTCTTTACTCATCCTTTCCAATAGTGCCTGATTAGAGGCTCTTTCAGAGTCAGGAGAATGAGACCCATTATTGTTACTGTATTTGGCATATGAATACACAATGGGGAGCTTGCCAGGCTCTACCATGCGGGCAGAAAGCTCTCAGTTACTTGCCAGTTTCTCTGAGAGGGAGAACTAGGCTAAAACCGGAAGCTTGATTTTATAGTCTCTGGATGTTGGCCATTGATGAGATTACATGGCACCAGGGGCAGTTTGTGGGTGTGATTGCCTATCTACTGGAAAATGGGGGATCTGGGCAGAAGAAGCCCAGTCCAGTGCTGAGCAGGCTTGGAGATCTCAGCCCCAGGTCCCGGCACACCTGGGTTCTTCTGCCATTTCTTTCATGTGTGAGGCTCATTCAAGCATGTGGAGCATGGCTTTGAGCATGACTGTGGCTGGGTTTCAGAGGTCTTCGGCTCCTGGGGCTCTGTTCGGGGTAGGGAGGGAGACTCAACCCACTCCCTCCGAGGGGCCCCAGTGAAGATAGCCAGGTGCAGAAGCAAGAGACTGCCATATTTCCACTTTCTTAACATTTTATGAAAATATCATATTGTTTAATTGCATAATAAAATTATTTTCAGAAGCAGATTTCAAGGGCCAGATTTCTCTGATAGTAAGTGATGGTGAGCACTTTTCATCTGCCTATTAACCATTTCTATCTTCTTCAGAGAAGTATCTCTGTTTCTTTTCCTTGGTTTAAGAGTTTTTGATATTGCCCACTGCTCCTAAATACTATGATCCAAGAGGTCTTCTAACCCATTTTGGCACCCAGAAGGCTTCTTACAGAAATGCATCTAGACTGTGAGTTGTGCTACAACCCCGTGCCACCCGGGGAGGGATTTTCCCTCTCTGCCCTGTTTTACTGTGCAGAAAATGGTGGCGGCAGGAACATCCACATGGCAAGAGCCACCTTCTAAGACCCCCCCAACCCAGAGGTAGGACTTTTCAGTGACGTGGATTGTAGGTGGTACTGTGAGTGGGGGGGTTACTGGCACACCTTCCACTCAGATAAGATCCAGAGCTGCAGCTCGAGAAATGGACCCTCTGCTCCTGAAGACTATGATCTGTGATCTGAGAGGTCTTCAAACCCACTTTGGCACCCAGAGCAGTTTCTTACAGAAATGCATCTAGACTGTGAACTGAGCTAAAATAACAGAAATCCAAAGCTCATAGAGTCTTCATTCTCAGCAATGAAAAGAAATTATTAAATGATGCCTTTTCAGCAGGCCTGATTGTTGGGGGAAAATTCCAAACAATAGTAGTGAGTTCTCTATTGAAATATTGAATGTATTCAAAGTATAGAGAGAATAAAGTGAAGATCATTATATACTTAGGTGGGGGGTGGGAGGGGGTATATTGGGGTTCTTGGTGGTGGAACATGTGCACTGGTGAAGGAATGGGGTTAAATCATTGTATGACTGAGACTTAAACCTGAAAGCTTTGTATTTTTTTCCACGGTGATTCAATAAAATAAAAACTTTTAAAAAAAGAGTTTTTGTTATTGATCTTTTTGAGTTCTTTATGTATCTTGACTATAAAGCCTTTATCTGGTGTGTTGAATGCAACAGAATGTGTTCTTCTGATTCCTTTTCATTTTAGCCCAGGTTTTCAATTTGATCTAGTCCCATTTTTTTCTCTTGCGTTTGCCAATAAAACTATATCACTAATAGCACATTTTAGGACCAAATCTCTATTGTTATGCTGATAATATCATCAAAGTACTTTATGTGTTCTGGTCAAAGTCTTTCCTCTACTTTGAATTGAAATTTGTGCAAACTGTATTATATGGACCTAGAGTCATATTTTTATGTGCGATTATCCAGTTTTCCCAGCGCCATTTGTTGAAGTGACTATCTTTACTACACTTCATATACCCAGTTACTTTGTCGAAAATTAGTTAACCATAGATTTTGGGATTAGCTTAGATTAATCAACTGTATCTTAAGAGATTCTATCCTAAATTAAGAGAATTTATCTTTAACCACTATCATTTTCTTTTGATCATTATAAAGGTGTAGTGCAGTTTCAGTGAGCTAATAAAATACTTCAAAATTTCCAATTTCTCAGTATAGTTTTTTCTATTCAAACAAACTGTTACTTTTCTAAATTCTAAATGAACATTATCTGAATTTGTATGGGGATTGAATTGAATCTATCTAACACAGGTAGAATGGTCATTTTGACAAAATTGATTATTTTAATCCTTGACACAATATTTTTCATTTCCTAAGGCTATCTTCTATCTTATTCTTACATGACTTAAAGTTTTTGAGGTATAGATCTCTCACATCTTCAGCTAAGTTGATTTCTAGCTACTTGATGTTTTTTGACACTATTTTGAATGGAGTTAACTCCTTGAAAATTTTCTCTTTGAGTTTATTTTCTGTATATCTGAGTGCAGGACTGGAGCGAGAGCACAGTGGGTAGGGCATTTGCTTTGCACGTGGCTGACCCAGGTTTGATTCCTCTGTCCCTCTCAGAGAGCCCAGCAAGCTACCAAGAGTATCCTGCTAGCACAGCAGAACCTGGCAAGCTACCCATGGCATATTCAATATGCTAAAAACAGTAACAATGAGTCTCACAATGGAGACGTTACTAGGGCCCACTTGAACAAATTGATGAACAATGGGACAACAGTGCTACATCTGAGTGCAAACGATTTGTGAGTGTTTGGTTTTATAGCCAGTGTTTTGTTGTATTGCTTTAATGTTTCTAGGAGCCTTTGAGTGGATTCATTAGGGTTTCCTATGTATAGATTATTATGTCCCCTCTCCGAGAGCCCGGCAAGCTACCAAGAGTATCCCGCCCGCATGGCAGAGCCTGGCAAGCTAACCGTGGTGTATTTTATATGCCAAAACAGTAACAAGTCTCAAGGTGGAAATGTTACTGGTGCCAGCTCAAGTAAATCGATGAGCAACGGGATGACAGTGATAGTGACAGTGACATTATTATGTCATCTGCAAATAGTGAAGTTTTAACTTACTTTTCAATTTGAATCCTTTTAATTTGTCCTTTCCTTAACAATATTGTTTGGACTTCAAACATGATACTAAATAGAAGAGGAGACACTGGACATCCTTGCCTTATGCCGCATCTCAGAAAAAACCAACCTTCTTTCCTTCCTTCCTTCCTTCCTTCCTTCCTTCCTTCCTTCCTTCCTTCCTTCCTTCCTTCCTTCCTTCCTTCCTTCCTTCCTTCCTTCCTTCCTTCCTTCCTTCCTTCTTTCCTTGCTTTCTTTCTTCCATTAAGAATGACACTGGCTGTGACTTTGTTATATATTGCTTCTATTATCTTGAGAAATGTTCCTACAACCCATATTTTGTTGAAGTTTTTATTATACTATCTCAAAAATCTTTTGTATTTGTTGGTATATTCTTATGGCTATACAGAGTTTGTAGGAGTGGTAATACGTTCACCTTTCACGAGGCCGACTCATGTTCAATTCCTCCGCCCATCTCGGAGAGCCTGGCAAGCTACCAAGAGTATCAGGACCACACAGCAGAGCCTGGCAAGCTACCCGTGGTGTATTTGATATGCCAAAAACAGTAACAATAAGTCTCACAATGAGAGACGTTACTTGCGCCCGCTTGAACAAATTGATGAGTAATAGGATGACAGTGACAGTGATAGAGTTTGTAGCTTTTCATTTCTCTTTTATGCTTAATTTTTCTTTCTTATCATGTTGGTTATGTTTCTGATGTTACTTCATCATTTATCCCCTTGTTCAAATTTTTTTATTCTTGGGGCTAGAGTGATAGCACAGCAGGTAGGGCATTTGCCTTGCACGCTGCTGACAAGGGTTTGATTCCCAGCATCCCATAAGGTCCCCTGAGCACTGCCAGGGGTAATTCCTGAGTTGCAGAGCCAGGAGTGACCCTTGTGCATTGCCGGGTGTGACCCCCCCAAATAAAAAGAAAAAAAAATTGATTCTTTTAGCTTTTTTTCTTTTCACATAAAATAACTCCTTTCAATATTTGTTGCAGAGCAGAATCTGTGCTAATGTCATCTACTAGCTTTCCTTCATTTTAAATATTTACTTTTATCATATTTAAATTCCCTTTATACAGAGCTATTAAGTATTGTTGGCTGGAAGTTTTGTCTCTGAAAATGTGAATATTTCATTTCATTTTCTTCTATACTGTTGAGCTACTTCTCAACATACTACCTGACAGAAATTTTTATACTATGCCTTATATGGTGGCATCTGGACTAGAGCGATAGCACAGCAGGTAGGGTGTTTGCCTTGCATGCCGCCAACCTGGGTTTGATTCCTCCGTCCCTCTCGGAGAACCCCGCAAGCTGCTGAGAGTATACTGCCTGCATGGCAGAACCTGGCAAGCTACCCATGGCTATTCAATATGCCAAAAACAGTAACAACAAGTCTCACAATGGAGGTATTACTGGTGCTCGCCTGAGCAAATCAATGAATAACAAGACGACATTTCTACAGTCCTGAACTTTGATAAATTAATGATAATAAACCTGTTTGGTCATTTGGGGTGCAAATATTTAAGTGTTATCTCTGAGTTTTTTGGATATGTAGTTAGTTCTTCCTTGTATTTAAGAAGTTCACAATTACTATTTATTTGAATATGATCTCTGTTCTCATGTCAATGGGGAAAGCTTATGTTCTCATATTCCTTTACCTTCGTTTATTTTTTGCTTGATATTCTGAACTTCTTTGCTAACTTCTTTTCTATTATGATGGTCTAACATCAGCAAGTTTCTTCTTTATGGGTCTTTTCAATTCTTTGTGGTTATTTCCTTCCATTCCATGACTTTGCTTGCCCTCAAGAGACTTGTAATTTTCTTTGATGAATTTCCTCTTATTTTCCTAATGGCAGCCTGTAGCTTTTCTTCCTTGTTTATTTTGGTTTGTTTCTTTTCTTTTCCTTCAGCTTGTCCTGGTGCTTTAGTTAGTGCTGGAATCTTGTTTTTATAACATAAGGTGATGGAGGAGGCATTGGAAAAAAAATACAAAAATGTGATTGTTCATATTTAGAAAAGAAATAATACAGAGGGAGAGCACCATGTTTCCACTTTGCCTTCATGACTGAAGCTTGTGCCAAAAGCTTGCATTATAGCTCCCTATCTCTGTGATTTGTAATTAATTTCTCACTTTCATACCTTTGTTTGTATGTTTCCTTTGTCATATGTTTTTGGCCATGCCTAATTTGCTTAGGATCTTCTGGTGATTTGCTATTCAAAACAGTTGCACTAGCCCCTGATCTATACCCTTAACCCTTCTGTATTTTAGAAATGGAGTTTTATTTGAAGTCATAGCTTTTTCTGCCATTTATTAATCAAATGGAAATATTTAGTGTGTGTATAAATAATCCCATAAAATGTATACGTGGAAAGATATATATATATATTACAATTAATTTCAGGAAGCAGAAAGTGATGATACTAAGTCTTAGCGATGATCTTTCTTCAGTTCAGAAATTTGGGAGAACTTGAACGTTGTTAACTATGTTTAAATTCTTTTAGTTAGGCATTGTCTTTCTAATTTTATTTAGCGATTTATTTGTGCATTTTATTTGTGCTTTCATTGTGTTCTATTTTAAATAATTTTAAGTGAATTTTCTGAATGTTTTTGTCATGCAGTTCATAGAGCCACTATTTCAGAAAGATTTTGGTAATGAATAAGAATTTTATTTTTCAGGGTTATGTTTTCTTGGTGGTGATTTTTGTAACTTTGAAATACTGTCTACATATTAAAAGAGCTAGACACCCCTTTTTGTCTCTACAAAGCACTCTTTATCAGGGAAAAACCTTCACTGATCCTTAGTCAAATATTCTGTGTTTGTAATCTGACAATCCATAAGTAATCTGACTACTCATTCAATGGATAGGCAAGACTAGTGTCTGGATTGATTAACAAACATACTGCTTGTATGAACCAGGGTAGGTACAGTTCTCAGTAGAAAGGGCAGTCTTGGTCCCTGAGTTATGTGAGCAGGACTGGGAACTAGAGTTGCTGGGTAGCCCTGAATTCTAGGCAATAGTTGCTATGTACCTAAGGATTGAATGGGATAAAACTGAATTTGGGTCTCCTGTGGCCCAACCTAGAATTAGGTCGGACCATGACTTTGATTCTAGGGAGCCATAGAAAATTATAGATTCATTAAGTGAAAACTGGTATAGGAACAAGACAGAAGGTGGGATATCAAGAAAAATGCCTTACACTGTAGTCCAGGTCCATTGAGTTTAGTCTCCTACTGGGACAGAACATTAACTTGAGTACTCAGAAGCTGGACAATAGAGTAGCGCTCCAATGACTGTGCCTGTGTTGGTATGGTCTTTACTTTAGGACGCACAATAAAGCCAGGAGCTAACTTTGTGTTCATTTCCTCAAAGAGAGTGTGTATATAAGCTGGACTATCAGTACTTGTGGAGGTGTGATGGGGAAAGCGTGAAATTGCCTTTTATAGCTTTTTCCAATGTATCTTTTCTTATTCCTGTGCAGCATCTAAAAGTTACAATGCCTTTCCTAAAATCCCGAGCTCCTGGGAAGGCACTTTCATATATGAATAGTTGTCAAAATTGATGTTTCTCTATGGAAAGGAATGATATACCCCAGGAAAACAGAAGCAAGGTCCTATACAGGAATTGCCTATGCCACTCAAAAAATTCTCTTCATGTTTTGTTTTATTGTCACATTGATGTGTGTCTAAACATACATACAATATTTTCAACTCTGAGTTATAAATGAAATGTCAAGCTGTAAGATATTTTAAAATTCTCATGATTTGATATCCACATACCCTGTGAAAGAATGCATGTCTGAAAGCTCATTAGCACACCCTTCAGCTTGCACATTGATCTTTCTTATATTGAGGGGTAAGGCCATTTTAATTATGCTCTCAATAAATTTTAAGTGCATAGTAAAGTATTAACAGCCATAATCACCACTTTATGCATTAGATGCTTAGAACATATTTGTCTCTTTACTAAAAGTTTACACTTTATCAACCTCTCTTTATTTATCTAATTCCTTAGTCTCTGGCAATCAATTTTCTACTGTTTATAAACAAGTCTTTTTAAAGACTATTAATAAATTATAAGAGCAAAGACTTCATTCACTGTGTATAATTTGGTATTGCAACTGGGGCACCAAAATGCTATCAAAGTTCATCTATATCTTTAGCTGTTCATTCACTGATGAACAGGCCTAAGTGTCAACGCTTAGGTTGTTTCCGTTTTGTGACTTGTGAATAATGTTGCAACGTATAACTCAGATATCTCTTTTAATATGCTGCTTTAATTTCTTCTGGATATGTACCTAGAAGCATTATTGATAAATCATACGGCAATTTTATTCTTAGCTTGTTGAGAAACCCTCACAGTGCTTACAGTACTGGGGGTACCACTTTTCATTGCCACCAACAGCACTCATTTTCTATTTTCTCCAAACCCTTTACCAACATTTATTATTTGCATTTGGTGATAGCTAAGTGATTCATGGTGGTTTTTCTTTGCATTTCTCTGATAATTCGTGATGTTGAACATGTCTGTATGTACCTCCTTGCTGTTTATATGCCTCTGCTTATTAGAAGTTTAAGTCATTTAAAAATATTTCTGGACTTTCTTTTTTTTTGGCTAAAAGGTTGTGTGAATTCTTTACATGTAGAGCATTAGCTCCTATTAGCAATCTGTTTTGAAGATGGTATAATCAATTATTAACTTCTTTTTAATTTTGTTGATGAGTCACTTCACTGTGCAGCAGATGCTCTTTAGTTTTAATACAGTGGCACTTGTGTTTATTTTACTGTCTTTATTTCCTGTGTCAAATATAAAATACTATTATGAAGACCTATGTCAAAGAACTTGGTATCTCTATTTTTTCATTTATGGCTTCAGAGTAAGTTGACATTATTTTTCAATTTTGAATTGATTTTGTTTTTATTTGATGAGATAGAAGTTCAGGTATTCTTTTTCAGTATACTCTTTTCTTGTTATGGTATTTATGAGAAAATCTCTCCCATTTATATATTCATTACTATTTTGCTATTATGTGCACATTATGATGCTGGTTCTGTTTAACCAACGAACAATTCCATTAAAAATACTAGTATCTAATTGGCAAAAGTAATCAGCATCAAAATCTCTATGGTTTTCATGGTTGCATTTTCACTCACAAAAGGTTATTTGACATACTACCATTGTATAATCCACAGTTGCTAGGTTTGATTTCCTATATAGCAGTTATAATGCTACAATTATCTTTTATAGGGTATAAAAAATCAGGGCCTCCTAACACCTCTCTCCTTTTATATGACACAGAGCTGCATGTTTGGACATCAACTGCTGTTGATTTTTTTTTCACTGGGAATATCTATTTCCATTCCATTTCTTATAAAAAATGCTATTATCATAAACCTGATATTGGATATTGAGGGTATTCTATTCCATCTAGTGGGCAAACTAGAAATCATTCCTGTTTCCCCATTGTCTATTACTTTATTTTTGTGTGATGCCGTGTAATTTTTTACCCCTTTATTTTAGATTATATTATAAATAAGATATTTCTGATTTGTTACTCATATACAACTGGAAAATATCTGTACACTGTTGATTCTTTAAAGAAAATTTTATAGTAATAATTTGAATTTTTTTTGTTAACTTGACTACTGCTTTTTGTCTGATAGTTATTCTTCACTAATGACCTGTTTGATGATTCTATTTGTACATGATGTTGCTGATTTGTCTAGCTCCCTAGAAAGATGATTAATTTTTAGTACTCCAAATAGAATCAGACTTATTTCTTTAAACTCACGAATCATTAATTTTTAATTTAGATAAAAGTTTTAAAATTACATATACATAAACACACACACACATATATATATGTATATATATAGCATTAATCTTATTTCAAAAGGCTTTGGGGGACCCTCACCCCAACCCAGAATTTGAAGTTCCTATGAGCAATATTTAGCCCAGTGTTTCTGGACCTGATAGGTCAAACAAATATGGTGCGGTTCAGATCTGTAATTGCTGGACACTACCAGGAGTTCTCTGGCAGTGCTGGGACCACCGGAGCAGCTACACCCTTTGGTACTGTGAGAGCCATGCATTGCTGCAATGTAATCTTGGGGTGTCCTCATGCAAGACATGTGCTCTGCCCTTTTAGCTTCCCCGGCCCATACATGAAGATTTTTAGAGGAAGAGCGATAGTACAATGGGTAGGGCTCTTCCTTTGTGTGCATCCCATCCAAGTTTGATCCCTGGCATACCATCTGGTTCCCTATTCACTGCCAGTTGTGATTCCTGAGTTAAGAGCCAGGGGGTAAACAAAAAAGCAAAGCAAAAAAAAAAAAAAAAGAAGAAAGGAAAAGATAGACTTTTTATGGGAGAGTAATACAGTTGTGTAATTGGTATTCTGTCATATTTCTTGTATTTGGGACATTTTACATTTACTATATTTACTATTTTATATTTACTATAAAATAATACTGCATTACTATTAAATTTTATTTGTGTACATTTTACATTATATAATATATGAGCATATGTTATGTTTAATAATTTTAGATAACTTTCCCCTTAATATTGTGTGATATACTCTTTTTTTTTCTTTTTGGGTCATGCACAGCAATTCATAAGGGTTACTTCTGGCTCTGCACTCAGGAGTCAATCCTGGCAGTGCTAGGGGTACCATATGGGATGCTGGGAATCGATCCCCGGTCAGCCATGTGCAAGGCAAATGCCCTACCCACTGAGCTACTGCTCCAGCCCCATGTGATGTATTCTTGAATTATAAATGATATTTCACATGAAGAGCTCAAAATCTGAATTAATTCAAAATGAAATAGCATAGCAAAAATCTGAACTGCTTTAAGAGAAAAAAATAATGCTCTCCAAAAAAAAAAAAAAATAGAAAAAAGGGGCTAGAGCAATAGCACAGCAGGTAGGGTGTTTGCCTTGCACGCGGCCAACCCGGGTTCGAGTCCCAGCATCCCATATGGTCCCCCGAGCACCACCAGGAGTAATTCCTGAGTGCAGAGCCAGGAGTGACACTTGTGCATTGCCGGGTGTGATCCAAAAAGCAAAAAAAAAAAAAAAATAATGCTCTCAGCATTTAATTCTATAGTACTACACTCAATGCGTTATTCAAAATGCAAAAGATACTCTGGTTATAGTTCAAATATAAGAGGTTAGAATCACCTGATATGACAAACATTATCCTTTTAGCTTTTACATCTGTAGATACCTAGCATATGGCTCTAAAAAATAATTTAGTTGGCTAGAAACCTCAGAAATATACTAATTTTGTTCAGGACAGTGGCTACTTTGCCATTGTTATCACTACTGAGGCTATTCTGAAGCATATAAGTTCAATATTACCTTTGTATATGAGAGCACAGGGTTTTAGGGACAGTCATAATATTCCAGTATCGACCTGAGAGCTATTAGCCAATCACTATGTTTATTTCACTGCAAATGTACTCCACCAAAATGAGCAAACCCCAGAAATGACTCCCTAAAGACCATATACAGCCACAGCCACTGAAATCTACTTTAGGTATCAAAGCCAGGTCTGAGTATTAAGTCCCACTTTCTTATATTCCAGTAGAGTGTTTGATGTGCATTAAATAGATGAACACATCTGAAATTATTTAAGTTCTTTGTGCTTAAAATATTCTCTAAGACTTCACCATGTTCTCTCACTGGTAGGTACAAAAGGTTCTCTAGAGAGAGATTTCAAACAGATTTTAAAATGAAAAGATCTACTTGTCATCAAAAATGTGTAGAAAAATCATGAATGATCAAAAAAACTGATATTTGGATTTAATATCTATGAATTTTATTTCTTGTATTTTTATTTAAAATTTTTTACTTCACTTTTTTACCCAAGCATCTTTATTTTATATAAGATCTCAATATTATAAAACACTATCATAGTATTATATAGACCTGTACTAAAATTAAACACATTTGTATCTATATGCCTCAAAATAAACTTTTCAAAGTTAATAATTTTTATTAAACATTTTAAAAGTTTGGGGCAGAGTGATAGCCCAGCGGGTAGGGTGCTTGCCTTGCACGTGGTTGACCCGGGTTCGATTCCCAGCATCCCATATGGTCCCCCGAGCACCGCCAGGAGTAATTCCTGAGTGCAGAGCCAGGAGTAACCCCTGAGCATCGCCGGTGTGACTCAAAAAGCAAAAAAAAAAAGCAAAAAGAAAACAAAACTTTTAAAAGTTATTAAATAACATGAATTTTGCGACTGGGGTTTGGCTTAAGTGGTAGAGAAAATGCCTTTCATGTGTGACACCCTAGGTTTGATCTACAGTGCTATCTGGCTCCCTATCATGCCTTGGTATGGGGTTCATTCCCAGGCACTACCACTACCACAACAACTATATATAAATTTAACAATTCTATATGTTCTAATATCTTAAAATTCATACTTGGGTTGTTTTTGTTTGTTTCGGTTTTGCGGTCACACTCAGTGGTGCTCATGACTTACTCTTAGCTCTGCACTCAGGAATTACTTCGGGCAGTACTTTGGGAACCATTTAGGATACAGGGGATTGAATGTAGGTCAGCTGTGTGCAGGGCAAGTGCCCTACCCACTGACCTATCTCTCCAGTCCAAAAGTCATATTTAAGTTAATGTATTTGCAATGGTGTTGTAATTTTTAGTCTTCAGGTAGACTTACGCTAGTACTCCACCACCAACATGTTCAAGACTTCTCAACTTTGGCAGTGTATTACCTCTAATCCAACCACTTCCTCAATAATCTGATGTGTTCCATTTATACATCAGTACCCTGGTTTTTTTTTAACAATTGCTATTATCTATACTCTTGTTTTATTACCATGTAAAAACACATGCCTAAGATAATCTGGTGTTGTCCCTCTATTTCTGGTTTATTATGCACATCTGGTTTAGTATGCACATACCTTTCAATTCCATGCAAGTTGCAGCAAACTGCATGATTTTCTATTTTCTTAGAACTGCATAGTACTCCATTATATATCCATTTGTCTGGCATAAAACATTTGGTTTGTTTCTTTATATTCTGGCTATTATATAAATAGTACTAGAAATAGTGGGCTGGAGCGATAGCATAGCGGGTAGTGCTCTTACCTTGCATGAGGCTGACCCAGGTTCAATTCCTCTGCCCCTCTCGGAGAACCTGACAAGCTACTTAGAGTGTCTTGCCCACATAGCAGAGCCTGGCAAGCTACCCATGGCATATTCAATATGCAAAAACCAGTAACAACAATTCTCACAATGGAGACATTATGGTGCCTGCTCAAGGAAATCGATGAGCAATGGGATGACAGTGACAGTGACAATAAATAGTTGTGCATATATCTTTGCATATTAGTGGTTTGTTCTGTTGATGTCAAAAAGTGGAATTGCTGGACTATAATTTTTTCTTTTAGTTATTTTAGATATAGCCACATAGTTTTCCATAGAAGCTAAACTAGAAAGCATTCCCACCGGCAGTGAACGATTGTTCCCTTTAGTTCACTGTCTCAAGTAATTTTGATGTATGCAAATCAAAACAATAATGAACTATAATCTCACACTGGTAAGAATGTAATGTGTTCTAATATAGAACACATTTTTGTTAACGAAGAATGTTCCAATGGAGGAAAGATACTACAGGCACACTATGTATTAGTCAGCTATTATATCATAATCAAAAGTTGTGAGAATATATGCTATAATAATAATCACATGGCAAAACAATAGTTGTTGCTAATTAGACCTGTTACAAATTAACTGTGAACTTTCATCTTTAAAATTTCCGCTCAAAATAATTCTAATAAAGAGTCTCTGCTAAAATATTTTAAACAACTCTTGAGACAAATAATAATAGCTCATAAAAGGTAAAGTTTAATCATGAATCTGACACAAAATATGCATCTAGAGTAAACACAAATCAGTTCTGATTTGATCATGTTCCTTAGAGAATTTCTTCTCCATGCTGTTTGAATCTCAGTTTTAATTCCTGGTATGTAGTGTGCTTCCAAAGCTCACACTTAGATCCTGGTTTTAAATTATATTTCATCTTGTTTGTAATGAGTTCTTTTAAGTGTTCTATAATTAATGTAATGAAATTTTAGGACCTTTCTTTAGTTCTAACAAAAGTCTTATATGCTGACAAATGTTTTATCTAGTTTCTAAAGTAAAATCAGAATTTTGGATATTATATTGATATGTTTATGCTATAAAACAATGACCAAACTGAAGCTAAACCTTATAAACAAAAATACAGCTAATTAGTGTCTCCTTACAAGAACTTTGTACCTTGATTTCTGTATCATTCTTCATTTCCAAAGTATGCTCATGTTAATTAAAAATCAAGCTTCTCAGAAGAAATAAGTCACAGAGAATATGTTAATACTTTGAAATCTATACAGGACCAAAATTACATAGTTATATTTGTGATTTATGATATTTATTTCTATTTATTCAAATAATTTATTTAGCATATAAAGTATTCCAGGAAAATAAAAGATAATCAAGCATATGTGTCTGTTACCTGACTAAGTGATTATTTCTCCAAGTTAGATATTTGCAGCTGGATATTAAGCAAAATAAAAATTCTAGGCTTCACTGGTTTCTGTAGTGTAGCAATTATCACATTCACCTCACAAAAATACTAGACTTTTGTTTCATCATGATTAGTATATAAAGAAGCTGAAATCTCCTTTTCTCATGCAAATGATATATAAATGCATATGAAATAATTGATGCAAAAGACCTAGTAGCCAGACAAATAGAGATTAACAAATGATAAAAAGATGGATTTAAAGAAGTTAGAATACATAAAGGTGTGCTAATATTAAGGAAGAAGGACTTTGGCTGTTGTGGTAATTCTTGGTCAGGAGAGGTCTTACTCTGGAGACTATGGAAAAATTCTTTCTGTGAATTAGGCCCACCAGCCCATTGATCGTTTTCAGTGAAGGTGACTTCCCCAAGGCCCACAGTGAGGGCAAGTGGAAAATCTGACCAGGAGAATGGAAACATGATACAGAATAAAGAGCCTGCCTTTCATGGGGCACACAATGATCCATTCATACATGAACTAGTAATGTAAAAGCAGTTTGAAAGGTACCAGAATCATATCATATATTCAATAATGCTGCATACTATCCTAATAGCATTTAGCCAAGAGATATAAAACTTTAGAATTGATTATAGGACAGAAACATGAATGGATGTCATCTTGGCAATTTCTTCACAATATTATAGTTTGTGAGGATGCTGTCCATATTCCCTTGATATATCAGTACAAATTCATTATTTATCATATCACAACTTAATATGGAAGTACCAGATGCAGTATACCATGCCACCCTATTTTACCCTTCATATTATAGAAAAAACAAGGATTCTTTCACCTTTTGAATATCAATTACTAAAGTAGTACATTAGTTACAATTTATCAACAGACACTGACACTCAAACCACAACTGAACTATAGTAGACATGTATTGCAATTTTTATAGATTTGGTGAAGCGAGTAATATAATACATTACCAGTATGATATCATCAGACTGTGTTATTCTAAAGATCATCTCTCTCTTCCTGTCATGTCACCCATCCCTATTTCCAAGCTCCACTACTAGCAGTCAAGGAATTTTTAATTGTCTCCACATTTTATCACTTTGCACCTTGCCTTATATTTGGAACTATATCACATGTTTCAAACTAACTTATTTAGTTGTGTGTGCTTAAGTTTCCTCCATAGCTTTTCATGATTTGATGGCTCATTTCATGTAGTAATGAATAAAGTTCCATCTTTCTGTATGCATCATATTTTATCCATTTCCATGTTGCAGGACATTTGCTTGCTTTCTAATTTTGGCAATTATGAATAAAACTCCTTCAGGCATCTGTGTGCAGGTTTTTGTATGGGCATAATTTTCAATTAATTTTGATAAATATTAAGGATTACAGTCATGAGATCATTATGTAAGTTTAGTTTTGTAAGGAACATTGAGTCTACATTCCAAAATAACTATCATTTCCCACTGTAAATAATAATGAAAAAATTTTCATTTTTCTACAATTTTATAAGCATTTGGTATTGTCTATAATCTGAATTTCAACACTCTAATAATTGTACTGTATAATTTGTTAAATAAATTATATTTACTCCATTGCAGTACTTTTATTCTTTTAACAAAAATTAACTGACCACATGTATCCAAAATACATTTCTGGACTCTACAATTTCTACTGAACCAGTATATATTCTTTATTATCTTTTTGATTATATAGCTTCATTCTAAGTGTTGAGGTCAGATAGTGTCTACTTTCCAGCTTTGTTTTCCTCTTTCAGTATTGCATTGCCTCCCTCTTCTAGATTTTTGGCTGTATATAAATATAAGAATAATTTTGCTGATGCCAATAGGATAGATTTGTGTTATTTTTTAATTGGCATTACGTTAAATAAATTAGATGAAAGTTGTACAAACTGACAGCTTAAATATTATCTTCCTATCTATTCATATTAGATTTTAGTTATTTGTAATGGGCTGGAGCAATAGCACAGCTGGCAAGCCATTTGCCTTGCACGCGGCCGACCCAGGATAGATTCCTCCATCCCAGCAAGTTTCCTTGAGTATCCGGCCTGCACAGCAGAGCCTGGCAAGCTACTGTGGTGTATTCGATATGCCAAAAACAGTAACAACAAGTCTCACAATTGAGACGTTACTGGTGCCTGCTCGAGCAAATCGATGAACAATGGGACGGCAGTGCTACAGTGCTATAGTAATGAGCTGTGGGAAGAAGAAAACACATAGTCCTAGATTAGGACTCAGTCTCTGTGAATTTATGCCCATGAACTGTGAAAATTGTGGGGTTTTTCCCCTTAGTTCTTTCTCCCCTTAGTGAGAGTCAGTATTTAGCACTGACTGGAGTTGCATATTTCCTTCCTGCAGATCAGTCTCAGATTACCCAAACTTCTCTGAAAAAGCCTTTTGAAAGGAACAAACAGTACTATGGTGTTTAAAAAAATGATTTCTTTGTGAATCTCATTCTTGAAGTTTATATATTTCACTGCTTTATGGTGGAAACTCATTCAAATTTGTAAAGATAATTTTTTTTCAAATTTTTGTCTCAAATATTACTGTTTCTTTATGACTGGGTTACTTATACCCTTTACTTAAGTCTGCTTTTAAATGACTGCAATTACTCAGTTATAATTCAGGTTTTCCTATCCCAGAAAGAATTTCCACAGAAGATTCTGCTAGTAAATATCTGCTTTAAACCGAAATTGCAATATTTGGTTGTTAGTCTCCCTACATTGAGGATCAATATGGTCTAATACTTTTCATGAACCCAAGAAAAGTTGTTGATTTTCAGTCTGTTTCATTTTTATGCCTGATTTTAGAACAAAATTGGAACTTCCAGGCTATTTACATGCAAACTTGAAATATAAAAGTATTGTATATATGTATATATGTACACACTATACACACACATATATATACATAAATATGCACACAGGTACACACACAAATTATATGAGTTTGACCACAACTGGCAATGCTTGAGGGTTACTTCCAAGTCTGCATTCAGGAGCTGCTCCCGGAAATGCTCAGAGAAACATGCAACTGTGAGGTTCAAACTATCGTCAACTTAATACAAGGTAATTGCCTTGACCTATTTCATGTACTATCTCTCAGGTTCCTCATTTATATAAAATATTTATATATGTGTATATATGTGTATACATTTGCATCTATTAAATTTTTTGAATCATGTCCAACCATTCTCGGGACTGCACCACTCTTGGTGCTCAGAGGTGGCAGCATTTGGGGAATCAAGCAGTGTGTGGGCTCACACAGGACTCCCTCATACAAAGCATGCACTCCAGATTTTTTAACATATCCTCAGTCCCTGCTTTTTATTTGTGTTGTGCAGAAGGTTCTTCCGAGCATACACAATAGGACTGGGGCCACTCCTAGCAATTCTTAGACGATCTAGTCTCTATATCATTGCAAAGACCCAAGGATGCACTAATGCTGGGCCTCACGGTGCCAGGGCCTACATGGGTCACTCTGGAGACATTTGAAGGTCTTCAGGGCCATACCTGGTATTGGTGATGCGAACACATGGTGCTGGAGACTGACCTGAAATTAGTCATATTTAAAACATGAAGCAGAATCTCTTTACTATATCTCTGCGCCAGGCCCCTATTTCCCTATTTATATTCCTTCATTTTATTTTTGGCCATTTGCTTTTCTACTTTTTTTTTTTAAGAAATATTTTATTGAACCACAGTGAAAAAAAGAAAAAAAAATACAAAGCTTTCAGGTTTAAGTCACAGTCAAATACTGATTAAACCCCCATCCCTTCACCAGTGTACCCGTTCCACCACCAAGTACCCCAATACACACCCCCCTCCCACCCCACCCCCCATCTAAGTAGCTAATGATATTCCCATTATTCTCTATATACCTTGAGTACATTCCATATTTCCATACAGAACTCACTATTATTGATTGGAAACTTTCCCCAACAATCAGGCCTGCTGAATAGGCATCATCTAATAATTTCTCTTCATTGTTGAGAGTGAAGACTTTGAGTCCGCGCGGGCGCAATAGCCTATTTGCGGCCACGCGGTTTTAGGTTTCTAATATTTTAGCTCAGTTCACAGTCAAAATGGATGGCTGCAAGAATCCGCTCTGGTGCCAAAATGGGTTAGGAGACCTCAGGATCACAGTCTATATGCGCGGAGGGTCTGCTTCTCGTGCCGCGGCTCCGGTTCATCTCTGGGCGAAAGTCACGCCTGGAACGCCCCCCCTCCCAGGACCACCTACAGGCTACGTCACTAAAGAAAGTCCTACCTCCTGGTTGAGGGGTTTTAGAGGGTGGCTTTCACCACGTGGCTGCTGCCACTGCCGCCATTTTCGCTCAGAAAAATGGGGTGGAGAGGGAAAAAAAATCCCTCCCCGGGCTGCATGAGGTTGTAGCTCAGTTCACAGTCAAAATGCATGGCTGCAAGAATCCGCTCTGGTGCCAAAATGGGTTAGGAGACCTCAGGATCACAGTCTATATCCGCGGAGGGTCTGCTTCTCATGCCGCGGCTCCGGTTCCTGCTTTTCTACTTTTAAAATAAATTTAATTATAACTGGGATATTGCTTATTTCTTACTAATTAGATGTAGCTTTTTGAATTATTATCAAGAATTTTTAATAATTATTGTAATTAGAGTTTACAAAAATTATCAATAATTTATGTCATTTTTACTATAGAGATCAAGTTTATATTATATTTATTGAAATCTTCAGTGAAGTATAATTTAAATAAATTCAAATTTTGTATAGTACTTGTTTAATTCAGATACTAGAGTGAAAAGAAATATGCCAATTATTCTATGTTTTGAATTATATCAGGGTTTTATATATTTTCTGACATTGCAACATATTTCTAAAAGGAAATTTTCCTTTGAATTATACATATACACTTGATATCATAATCTAATTTTTTAAATAAAAAAATCTGCAATAATTGTAATGGCCTAAGGCTATTAATGAGCTTTTACTTTTAACCTTTCAGACTTTTTTTGCATCAAATTTTTTTTTTCTCAACTCTGCCCTTCTAAGAAGGTCATTATCTAATATTGAAGGAATCAAAGAAAAATTATATCTGACTTTTAAAATGTTGATTGGGAGGTAATTCAATAATCTTGAAAGCTAAGGTCTCACAAGGGGAAAGAATGTCAGGTGTCTTTATCTCTCTCTTTTTTGTATCAAAATGAGGATCATAGAACTATATGATAGAGTTGCATATTAGACAAAACAAACATGGAAGATAAGTCTATTTTTCTTAACTCAAGAAAAATTGAAGGAAGAATGGAGGAGAAGCAAAACATAGGGGCTGATATCCTACGCTTCTTTTTCTAGAATGTTGCATTCAAGTTAGGATGGGACACGATAGAGTGCTATTCATTGAGAACAGTGAACAACCTATGATTAATATCCTGCAACAGATATAAAAATGTTTGTTTGATATTGCTGCACTGCTCAGAAAGGGTAATCAAGTGTTTTATTTCTCCAGAGAAAAACTAATTTCCAAAAGAGACAGAAGTAAGTAGAAATCTTGTCAGATTTCACAGGGTAGTGCAGGACACATATAGGGGAAACCATCTAAAATCAATGATAGTTACTCCCATATCTCAGATTAGATATATCTAACTCACTAGAGAGTGTCAATAGACCTCTTTCTAGTACAGATTGAGGAACATAAGTGCTCAGTAATAAACATTCAAAGCAAGAACATCTAAAGACAAAACATTTGCCTTAAGTACATAATTTCTTTGTACTTTTTTTGTATCACTGTCACTGTCACTGTCATCCTGTTGCTCATCGATTTGTTCGAATGGGCACCAGTAACATCTCTCATTGTGAGACTTATCGTTACTGTTTTTGGCATATCCAATCCGCCATGGGTAGCTTGCCAGGCTCTCCAAGAGGGGCGGAGGAATCGAACCCGGGTCAACCAAGTGCAAGGCGAACGCCTTACTGCTGTGCTATCACTCCAGCCTTTTTTTTTTTTGTATCATAGAAAGTTAACATGCTTATAGGAAGTGTATAAATGGTGAAGCAAAGTATGTGTTTCTTTTAAAATCCAAATTAACAGATATTCATATGGCAGAAAGAAGTTTTGAGAAGTATGAGTAAGAAAGATAAGACTGTATGATGTGATTGACTTTTGTTAGTGGATGTAGATACTTTACTTTAACCTTGCAATTTTTTATTGCAGTTTAGGTAACAGGCTTATCCTAATGTTACATTTTATGATTTTTATCTACAAAATTACTGCACTTTCAGCACCACCAAAGTGCCAGGATTTTCTCACATTCTTCTTATGTCAGTTCTAGTCTGCTTCTTTCTCCCTATGTCCCCACTCCCTTGTACTGTTTTGTGATCTTAGTTTTATAATGCAGAGTCAAGTGTTTGTAAGACTTCATATTATCAATTACTTAGCTTCATGTTCTTATAACAACATATGAGAGAAATTACTTGTATTTTCTTTCTCTAACTTATTTTACCTAACATAGTGTCTATCAATTTCTTCCAAGTTGCAATGGCAAATTTTCATCCTTTACATAATATTTCATTATATATAATATAATATCTTATATTGTTTAAATATAGAATATATAATATGTGTTTATGTATTATATTCTACATTGTAATATATCATATGTATCATATTCTATTTATTATACACTTTTGTATATATTTATATAATATAATGTGTATAATATAACATAACATTTTATTATATATGCATATTCATATATAATGACTTCTTCATTCATCTATTATTAGGTTATATGTTTTTATATTCTGTCTATTGTACTTACTGTTGCAAGGAACATAGGTGTAAATATATTTTTAGCAATATGTGTTTTTATTCGGGTGTAGATATCAAGAAGTGGAATTGCTGACTTAGCAGGAAGTTAAATTCTTATATTTTTGAGAAATATTCATACTGCTATTTGTAGAGACTGAACCACATCATTTTCGCATCAAGTGAAAGTGAGTTCTTTTTTCTCAACCCATCTTTATTAATAGTAGTTGTTTTAAGAGTTGGGTTTTTCAAAAGGAGAGAGAACAAAAGAGGCAGGGTGGCATGGAGGGGGTTGGGGTGGGGGTGGTGAGAGGGATGTTGGGATCATTGGTGGAGGCGAATGGGCACTGGTAGAGGGATGGGGGTAAATGATCACTGTATGAGTGAAATGCAAACACAACAGTTCATAAGTTTGCAACTGTACATCACAGTGATTCTCTAATAAACAAGAATTTCCAATACTGTTGAATAGTTGTCACAACAATAAAATCTTACAAAACAGAAAAAAAGAGTTGGGTTTTTGTTTCTTGGCCACACCCGATGCTACTCAGAACTTATTCCTTGCTTGTGCTCAGGATTCACTCCTGAGGAAGAGCAGGGCACTGTATGTTGTGCTGGCCCAACACTGGTAGACTCTATACAGGCTCTTCATTGACTTCAGCTCTCTTCAGCTCTTCAGCTCTTATTTGGGTTTCTGTTCTGCCATCTTGACCCCATGCCCCAGAATTTTCCATTTTTATTTTATCTTAGTTATGTTGGAAGAGATGAATAGCTCATACACATTTTTTACTGCTATATGTCTTCACATATAATTATATGCTCTTCTTTTAAATCATAGTCTTACCTTAAAAGGTGCATGTCAAGATGGTAGTTGGGAGAAGGGGAAGGGGAGGATGGGAACCTGGTATTGCTGGGAGAGGGAAGATGACAATGGTGGTTGGCTTGGTGATGGAACATTTTTATGTCTAAACCCCAACTATAAATATCCTTGTAAATGATGGTTCTTTAATAGAACAAAATTTTGAAAAAATAAAATAGATACACAAAAATAAATAAATCATCATCTTGCATAGGTAGAAAGAGAAGAGCTTTCTTAGTACTCAACTAATATCCAACTAATTTATATTACTATTCAACTATTATTCAACTAATTTATTCAACTAATTTAATACTCAACTAATTTAGTACTCAACACTCAAGATAAATATTTTTGTTTATAAAGGGGGAAATAGTGAATGTTCATTCACATGAATACACACTTCCAAGAACAAATTTTTCTGCATTAACCTTTGTCTGTAAATGAGTCACACAACAAAGAACAAATATTTAACTTTAGCATAATTTACATATACATATTTGATAGATTAATTTGTATACAATTTTATTTTTATTATTTTAAATTCTTATATTTTTATTTTAAAATTGTGGTTTTATTTTTCACTACTAGACCGTAAAACTTCCAAATAATTGGAGTCAGGGAAATAATCTGAATAGCTTATTGTTAGGGCAGGACTGCCCTGGGTGGGGCCAAAGACAATGAAAATCGTGTATTTTCCACTCAGGCCTCTGCTATCTGCTTGCTCCAAGAGGAATGTGCGGACTCCTGAGCTATGAGCATATAAGGGTATAATCCAGACAGATAGCCTCCCGGGCCGGGCTCAGCACTCGGACCCGTGCAGGTGCTTATGCAATTGTGACCTGTAAATCTATCAGCTGGACAAGCAGATCAGCCTAATGGGATTGGAGGGAGAGGCATGTTGAATTATGAACTTATTGGCTAGGGAATGCGTGGGCTCTGCTGTAACGGTCGGGAAGGCCTATATAAGATCTCCTTTGGGGAAGCTCGGGGTCTTTTGCCCAACCTGCTGGACCTGCGTGTCCGCGAAGGCAGCTGGACCCTGGCTAACCAGTCTTACAATAAACCCTGCTTGTTGTTTGCAGTCTCTAGAGTCTCTTTGTCATAATAGGGAGATCTCGATCCGCACCCTAACACTTATGATATTCACATCTTAAATATTTTTTAATTTTTTAAATTTAATCCCTACAAGATACACAATTACAAAGTTTTTTCTTTACTGAGTTTTTCGTTACTGAGTTTATTCGTTACTGAGTTACAATGTTCCAACACTCATCTTTTCACCAGTACACATTTCCTGTCACCAATATCTTAAGTTCATGTCCTGCCCAACGACCCAGCCACACCCTCCTTGCTCCCCCCCCACAGGTGTCATTTCTATTTTCAGTTTCTTCATTTCTGTTCTCATATTCTCTTGTGTTTTATTGGAAGACATTATATTATTTCTCTGAGCACATTATATATCCTCAACAATTCCTCTCTAAATTCTCTATCAGAGAGATAGAATAGCTGATTAATACTGTTTGAGAATTCTGGGCCAGCATCTTCACTCACTAAACCTAGTTGTGTTCTGCATTGTTGGGGACACTGTACTGCAGACAGGAATATTTTCCCCTTTTCAGCTGCTTTCAGAAAATAATTTCAGAGGCAGTTTACCTTTTCTCACAGAAGCCTGATTGGTCTTTGACATGCAGATCTTAGGTACTAACCAGGCCTGACTTTTGACATTGTAGATTCCAGGCTCTGGCCCACCCTAGTCTTTGGGATGTAGATTTCAGGTGCTACCTAGTTTGTAATTGACATGTAGATTTCCTGTGGCAGCCCAGCCTGGTCTTTGGGATGTAAATCCGAGTGCTTTCAGCCCAAGGAAGGTTTCAGTTTTGGTTTTGTAGCTTCTTTCAGGAGGCCTAGATTACTGGCCTGCAGATACAAGAGAATAATGTTGCCTCAATGTTCTTCCTGTAACATCTTTTGGTGCCTTTGGTGACGTCAATGTATTGCGCCCTTTGGGAGTGCCATGATCAATAAAAGGAGATCCACGAGGCCCTCTGCCTTTGCCAAGAGCCAGAGCGAGCCTGGTCCTCCATGAAACATATTTCTTCCGAGTTCCTTATCTCAGCGCCTCCGACCACACCAACATTCACGCAACACTGCGTTACTGTCATTGTGATCTTTAGAGTCTGTAGTTGTTTCTTGTGTTTTGTGTGTGGTTGGGTGCCTAGAGTTAGGATGTCTTTCTGTGTTCATGGTGAGTTCTAGAGAGGTGAAGAAAGGGATGGCCACATAGGTGCTCTATGTGGGTGGGGCAATCCTGACCTGGGTGGAAAAATGGTGACCCTAAGTGAAAAGCAAGGGACCCTGACACCACTGATTTTCCTGTTTCCTGGGACTGGGGCTGGGCAGAGCCAAGCTAGACAATATTCACTTCTTTAGAACACTCCTTATAATTTCACTGAGAATGATTGTGCCAGTGAAATTTGTTTTCATTAGATAATGTGACTGAGATGTTGGCACAAAATATTTAATAGATAGAGCAACAGTTCATTTCTTGTTATAGAAATATATTTCCAAGAACTCTGGTTCTATCCATTCTTCCAGCACACTTCAAATGACTTGCCATGTGAGTGCTTTTTTCACGTATTCCAACACAAGCCTCAAATTAGATCTCAGAACACATAGAGACAAGAATGTGGACAATTAACTATATCAAGTTGTTACAAAATTACTTTTTATAGACTAGAGGTAATATCATGACCTTTCATTTCAATGTAAAGTAGTGATTTTATATTGTTTGCTTTGTTCATAAAATCCTATAATAAATGTAATATTATATATGGTCCTAATAACTTTTTAGAACCTAATGGGAAAGAACTAGGCTTGGTTAACAAATTTTAGGCAGATGCATAGCCTCTATGAAGAGGATTTCAATATAATGTCCCTGCCTTCTCATATAAAAGCACCTCAACAATCAGAAGAATTTCAAAGGTCAATAATACACATTTTATTCTACCATATTACAACTTAAATGACTCTTCATTAGATTTATGTTTCCCTCTAGTTTTATCTTTTGCTATTAAAAGTACTTTAATGGTAATAATAAAAATAAAAGGAACTGTGGGGGTTGAGAACTTCCATAGAGGTGAGGAATACATCTTTGCAGATTTGACAGCAGTACTATCTCCATTACTACATGACATCTGAGTATGATTAGTGTGATTCTACTGAACTGAGCCTTAAGTACCACTGGGGTGCAAGTCAAGGTTCAACAAGCAGCATCACTTTCTTAGGCCCCAATATTAAATTGTCCAAACTGGCTTGCCAAGTATTACTGTAAATGGAGCCTTGGTACATGTTGGGAGACCAAAAATAGTTATAGACATATATATATAATATTAATAATATATTTCAACTGAGTTAAATAAAAATAAACTTAAATTTTGCTTAATACTTGGTCAACTTGAATATCAGAAATAAGTTTTCTGTTCTAAGTTTGTTTCTATGATCTATTATATTCATAATCAGAGAGCACTAGATATTTTAGTTATAAATTCAATAGATTGTTTTCAGCTCTATTATTTAACTTATTCAGCATAGTTATACGTATTAATTATTAATTATTGACTTGTAGAGATAGGTGGAATTCGATTTAAAAATAACAAAAAAAAACTCTCTAGAATTTAGGCACAAATAGTGACTATTAGAAACACTACTCCAAGGTAGTAGTGTTTTATATTATGCATGACAATCACAACAGGTTTGATAATCCAAATTAGTTTTGTTGCATTAGCTAACTTTCAATCACTTGTATTACTTATAGTCCTGTTAATCTTCAATTTGCTCAAGCGGATGGATGCCAGTAATGTCTCCATTTGTCCCTGTCTCTTGATAGTACAGCCCAATGATATGTGCTTGGTCCAGGAACAGGAATGAATGAGTGAATTGTTCATTCAGGAATT
Organism: Sorex araneus; assembly: GCF_027595985.1. Classification (NCBI taxonomy): domain Eukaryota; kingdom Metazoa; phylum Chordata; class Mammalia; order Eulipotyphla; family Soricidae; genus Sorex; species Sorex araneus. The sequence continues at coordinate 122,388,447 of NC_073305.1, read as the reverse complement.
TGATAAAGAAATTTGACCATCTAGTTGGTGAGCAGCCACAAGGTCTTCTGACATCCCACAGAATACAGTCACTAACAGCTCTAGTCCAGCAGTCATCTCTGAATCACATTACATGACCGGCCCATCTGATTTTTGATGCCTTGGCAAATGAGACAGCATCCCTGATTTTTGACCGTCAATGGAGGTCAGAACTCCGGATTCTTTCTCTCACTTGAGTGAGACATGATATTCCCAGCATAGCTCTTTTGATTCCTCTTTGGGATACCCTAATAGCATACCCATCCTGTTTGAGTAGGGCCCAGGACTCTGAGGCATATGTTAGTGCAGGAAGAATGGTGGAATCGAAAAGATGTGCCTGGAGTCAGAGTTTCTTCGTTCTCTTAACCACCTCTTCGACGCTTTTGAAAGCATTCCACGCTGCTCACTTCCTCTTGCTCAGTTCTGGCACCAAGTCATCCCTCATGTTGATTTCTCTTCCCAGGTACACATAGCTGCTGCATTCAGAGATGTTCATTCCATTGAGAGCAAATGGAGCTAAGAGACCAGTTCATTTTTCATGAACATCATCTTGTTGAGATTCAGCTGCAATCCGACCTTTCCACACTCGTGGTCAAAGTTGGTCAGCATTTGTGCCTCTTGGCTGAAGTTTGGTGTTATGAGAACAATGTTGTCAGCGAAGCAGAGTTGGTGTAATTGTCGACCATCTATCTTCACTCCCATTCCTTCCCATTCCAGTCATCGTATGATGTTCTCAAGGGCAGCACTGAAGTGTTTCAGTGAAATGGTATCACCCTGCTGAACCCCTCTCTTTACATCAATGATCACTTCCTTGTAGAATGGTGAGATCCTGGTGGTGAATCCACAATACAGCTCAAGGAGGATTTTGATATACTGAGTTTGAACGCCCTGTTTGGCCAGGGCTTCGATGACCGCCTCAGTCTCAACAGAATCAAGAATCAAGGGCCTTCTTTAAGTCGATGAACGTTAGACAGAGCGGCATCTTGAAATCTCTCGAAACTTCAATGAATTTGGTCACTTTGTGGATATGGTCTATCGTGCTGAATCCCCTTCAGAACCCAGCTTGCTCACATGGTTGTCCTTTGTCTAGTGTTCTGCCTATTCTATTCAGGATGACATGAGTGAGCAACTTGTAGACGACAGACAGCAGGCAGATTGGGAGATAGTTGCCGATGTCGTGGATGTCTCCCTTCTTGTACAACAGAATGGTCCTACTGGCTTTCCACTGAGACGGAACCTTGCATCAGACAGGTAGTGTGTGAAGAGTGGAGCCAGTGTATTTATGAGTACTGGCAGCAGGTTTTTTAGGGGTTCGGGTCTGACCTTGTCCGGATCAAGTGTTGTACTCATCTTTACCAGCAAAATGGCATGTCGGATTTCAGAAGGGAGAATGTTGGGAACGACATATCCATCCTGCAGAATTTGGTATGTGGGCAGGTGTGCATGGCTGTCAAAGAGATCCAAGTAGAAGTCGTGAATAATTTTCTCCATTGCCCTTCTGGAGGATGTGATAGATCCATCTGGACGTCGGAGGGCAGTCATCTTGGTCTTGTAGTTGGCCAAGGACAGGTGAGGGTTTCGAATACTTTTCCCAGCTTCTGCTGCACTGGCCAACACTGCTGCTCTTCTCTCTTTGAAGTCTTCCTTTATCGTATCTCTGCACAGCTTTGTGAGCTCGGACACTGCCCAGCCACTGCCACACTACAGGTTGATCTCCGGACACTTGGGCCGAACCTCACGCACAAGTGAAGCCCCGCAAAGCCAGGTAAGCAGAACTTTGCAATCTTGAGCTCTAGGTTTAATGAGACCTGGAAACAAGATCCACTCCACTGTCTGCCTCCTCCAATCTCCAGCATCTGAGGGAGGGGTCTAACCCAGATGCCCCACCCTACACAAGATAAATACCTTACTGGCAGACCCCCATTACATCCACTCCGCAGCCACTGCCACGCTAAATGTTGCTCTCTGCTTCGTGACCACTCGACACACCATAAAACACTTAATACCTATTATTCCCGCACCATATTTGATAGGGTTCAAATTTGGTGTGAACCATGGTAACACCTCTAAGGGCGATTGGAGGCCACCCTAAAAGCCTCCGTCCCTCTCAGAGATCCTGGCAAGCTACAGAGAGTGTCTCGCCCGCACGGCAGAGCCTAGCAAGCTATCCATCGCGTATTTGATATACCAACAATAGTAACAACAATTGGCCTCATTTACCTGTCACCGAAAGAGCCCCCATATTGGGCAGCGTTAAGAAAGATGAACAAAGAGACGCAGAAAAAATCTCGGGGTCGAACTAGACTGCCAAAACGAAGAAAGACTAAAATGATTGGCTGTACTTTCAATACACGGACACTGGCATCAGAAGCATCTACCAAGGACCTGATGTTGCAAGCGCAGAAGATCAAGTATGACATCATTGGTCTGACGAAAATGAGGAGACATCAATCATATCACGCCATTTTTGACACTGGAGAAGAATTTTTCCTCGGAACATGAGACAACAGGGACATCAGTGGCGTTGGTGTCACAACACAAACTCAGGCATGAGCATTGATTCATTCGAATGCCTAACAACCCAAATTGGACGATTATGCTTGAATAGATGTGGCTCATTGCCTGAAGTTTCTATCTTCATTGTCTACGCACCAACTTGTAACTACGATGAAGAAGAAATTGAGAGGTTATATATGGAACTGGAGAAGCTCTATAAAGAAGACCACACCTTCTACAAGATCATTGTTGGTGATTTTAATGCCAAGATAGGTCTGAGAAGGTTGCCCAAAGAACTCCATATTGGGACACATGACCTAGAATGGAACGATCAGGGTGAGAGACTGTCTGAATTCATCATGTGGACCAAGAGCATCCATGGTAACTCACAATTTCAGAAGGCTGAATCTAAACGCTGGACATGGGAGTCTCCCGGTGGACAGTTCCACAATGAAATTGACCACATCATATTCAATCGAAGGTTTTGCCTGACTGGAATTTGTTGTCCCAAAATTCCAAACGGGATCAGACCACTGTCTCCTTCATGCAAAATTCTACTTCACAGAGTGGGAAGAAAAGTCTGCAAAATTTAAGTCTAAGAAGGCAACTCCCAGAATGACCACCAACTGGGAGCTCTTTGGCACTATTGCAGCAATGTGGGAAGATGCCGTCCTTAACAAGATTGACGACGAATACCATCAACTGGTTCAGCACCTTCATGACTGTGCGAAGAATGACGAGAGTGAGAAAGCCACAAACAGACACCTGTCTTTGGAAACTCTCAAGCTCATTTGTCAACGTGGTTTGGTGCAAGCCTCAGGCAACCACAAGCTAACTTTCAAATTTAGAAAAAATGCTAATTACTCTCTATTAAATCTTCATGCCCCAATACAAAATGCAAATTTAACCAATGTATTTTAGGTTTAAATTTTTTTTGGTTCAATATACTGCACTCAATGCATACATTTTACTACTTATTACTACATTTTACTACTTTTTTCACAGAGTTATTACTAGAAATTAAATGGCATTTTTATGTAGTTTAAAATTCAAAAAAGTTAAAATAATAGATTTATTAACATACACTTATTTTATTCATTGTCAGTGTTGTATTTTTAAAGACTGAGAATGTGGTTAATGTTGTAATTCTTTAGTTAATAAAATTGAACTATTGGAGCAATATACATACATTATCAGAAATCAAGCAAAGACAGAGTAATCCACATTTCCCTTCATGAGAAAAAGTCAAGAGTTAGAGGAAGGTAGAAAGTGAAAGAGAATCAAAGGAAGAAACAAGGTTAAGAGTTGAAATAACAGATAGTATGGATGAGAACAATAAGTAATTTATTGTAATCAAAGTGTCTACAGCAAAGAAATTTAATTGTAGATCAAACGTCTCGGTAGTATCAGTAAAACCCAAAAGTTAATAAATAGAGAAAAAAGTAATAAATGTATAGTAATATGTTTATAAAAAACATTTCAATAATTGACAAATAGAAGATTTGTCTAGGAACTTCGAACAATTATCTTGCAATTTCATTTGCTATTGCAAGTGCTTTTGCTAGTCTCAAGTTTCTTCATAACACTGTCAATTTTGAACATCAGTTCTTGGAAATTTTAATTATTATAATAGCATAGTTAGGGTACATTGAGTATATCTTACATTTCTTGGAAATTAATAGTAAGACAATATTGAATAATGAGTTACATCAAAGTAAATTGTTAATAAATTGTATAATATGATATGTAGACTTTAGTCTCCACAAAGTAGGAAAAAGTTCTTTTCAGGATTTTGGGTGGGAGGATCTGACACAGCATGAGAAGGAACCAATTTCAATAAACCTGAATGCCCCCTTCTAAAATTTTATCAATATCTATCTAAGTAAAGACGACATAAAGCACATTTGCAAATTTTCCATCCTAATTCTATGTGCATCACAAAGAATGATTCTAATTAAACAAGCTACACATTTCAGCAAAAAACCAAAAATGCATACAAGACAATTTGCAATAATTAGCTATAAAAGTTTATCTTAAAGGAATATCAATTTAAAAGTGTAGAGACAAAATTATTTCTCTCAGAAGTGAGACATAAGAAGTCTATCTTAAATAACTATTCACTTAACTGTGTAGACACAGAAAGATCTCCCTAGTAAGTGAGGTATAAAGAAGCAAAGTTAGGTTAAAACAAATGCCCCAAAGCAGAACAAACTGAGAACTGATCTTTAGTAGGACGCTTACCACAGGGGAAGGAATGGCAGGAGTAAGTCAATTGTGGAAAAGTCTTCACTTTGGTGAAGACTGTGGTGTTGGAATGCATTATGCATGAAATTTTATCATCAATAGTATTGCAAACTATAGTGCCAAAAATATTCTTTTTTAAATAGTGTATGGGGAATGGAGTGAGAAGATATTCTTACAAAGACGGACTAGAGATGGAAAGTAATCTCTAAATATAAACTTACAGTGTGAAAGTTACAAAAACTCATGTCATGAAAGATGCTTTCATTTTTATTTTTGTACAAATACTGCTACTCAGTCATTTTACACAGACTTAAAATTTAATATAGTGTTCTTTAATCAGAGCATATTGTAATTTATATTTCTGGCTAATTTTATTTTGGGGCTAATAGTTTCAGTATGTCATACTATGTTAATTTTTTTGGGCTTTTTGGGTCACACCAGGCAATGCACAGGGGTCACTCCTGGCTCTGCACTCAGTAACTACACCTGGCAATGCTCAGGGGACCATATGAGATGCTGGGAATTGAACCCAGGTTGGCCGCATGCAAGGCAAATGCCCTAACTGCTCTACTATTGCTCCAGCCCACATTATATTAATTTTTACAGGAAATATGACCACAGAACAACAACAAAATGTCTTTCAAAACAGCATAATGAGAATGTTGTTGTTTTTCTTTGGGGGGCGGAATGTTGTTTTAAAAGAAGAAAACTACTTACAAATACATTTACATTTTTCTTATGATTCAAACTATTCTACTTTCATCACAATTATAAGCAGACTTTATCAAGATGTAATCATTCAAAGCTTTTGAATGGTTACATCTGCTGCCAGTACTCATCAATACACTGGCTCCACTCTTCACACACTACCTGTCTGATGCAAGGTTCCGTCTCAGTGGAAAACCAGTAGGACCTTTCTGTTGTACAAGAAGGGAGACATCCACGACATCGGCAACTATCTCCCAACCTTCTTGCTGTCTGTCGTCTACAAGTTGTTCACTCATGTCATCCTGAATAAAATAGGCAGAACACTAGACAAAGGACAACCATGGGAGCAAGCCGCATTCCGAAGGGGATTCAGCACGATAGAACATATCCACACAGTGACCAAGTTCATTGAAGCTATTGAAGCTTCAAGAGAGTTCAAGATGCCACTGCCTAACGTTCATCGACTTAAAGAAGGCCCTTGATTCTGTTGAGACTCAGGCGGTCATCGAAGCCCTAGCCAAACACGGCATTCATATTCACTATATCAAAATCCTCCTCGAGCTGTATTGTGGATTCACCACCAGGATCTCACCATTCTACAAGGAAGTGATCATTGATGTAAAGAGAGGAGTTCATCAGGGTGATACCATTTCACCGAAACTCTTCAGTGCTGCCCTTGAGAACATCATGCGATGACTGGAATGGGAAGGAATGGGAGTGAAGATAGACGGTTGACAATTACACCACCTCTGCTTCGCTGACAACATTGTTCTCATAACACCAAACATCAGCCAAGAGGCACAAATGCTGACCAACTTTGACCACGAGTGTGGAAAGGTCGGATTGCAGCTGAATCTCAACAAGACGATGTTCATGAAAAATGAACTGGTATCTTAGCTCCATTTGCTCTCAATGGAATGAACATCTCTGAATGCAGCAGCTATGTGTACCTGGGTTGAGAAATCAACATGAGGAACGGCTTGGTGCCAGAACTGTGCAGGAGGAAGAGAGCAGCGTGGAATGCCTTCAAAAGCATCGAAGAGGTGGTTAAGAGAATGAAGAAACTCTGACTCCAGGCACATCTTTTCGATTCCACCATTCTTCCTGCACTAACATATGCCTCAGAGTCCTGGGCCCTACTCAAACAGGATGAGTATGCTATTAGGGTATCCCAAAGAGGAATCAAAAGAGCTATGCTAAGAGTATCATGTCTCACTCAAGTGAGAGAAGGAATCCGGAGTTACCACCTCTGTTGATGGTCAAGAATAAGGGACGCTGTCTCATTTGCCAAGGCATCAAAAATCAGATGGGCCGGTCATGTAATGTGATTCAGAGACGACCCGCTGGACTAGAGCTGTTACTGACTGGATTCCACGGGAAGTCAGAAGAGCTCATGGCTGCCCACCAACTAGATGGCCAGACTTCTTCGTCAAATCCCTGAACGAACAATGAGGCTCTTTTTGTTCCTGGAGCAGGCAGATATCATTGGGCTGTACTAGCACGTGACAGAGACAAATGGAGATGTTACTGGCGCCCGCTCGAGCAAATCGAAGATCAACGGGATGACAAGTGACAAGTGACATTTTTAAGGGCTCATCGTGAGCTATCTCTAGATCCCTGTAAATCTTTGAAAAGCAGTAGGGCACTGTTCAAGAACTTCACCAATAAGAGTGAAATCTTATTTTCGGAATTTTACAATTGTACAATGGATAGTACATCATACAGTACTAAAACAGTACAGACTTCTGTAGAGGAGAGTTACCCCACCTGAAAGGAACATAGATGAGCCCTGGTAGCTCTCCCAGACAGAATCTAGTCCATCATCTGGGAACATGGCATACTTCTGAAAATGTGAGGATAGAACAAATATACCCTTACTCATAGGACTGTCATTTATAGCACTTCCAAATTTCATCCACCCCCTTGATTGATTTTCATAAGTCAGTACACATCTAAACAGACAAAAATTTGTCATAAAAGTCAACTCGATTTAGAGAAGCAATTAATTCCAGATCATCTCTACTATGCATATTTGTTCACCTCCTCCTTACCAGAAAAATTCATGGACAAAGGATTTGACAGAAGAATTAAAAATCTATGGAAATAATAAAACATTGTATTTAGACTTTAAAAAGTATTCAAGCTGTGCAATATGTTGGAGTAGATAAGTCAAAATTCTTAAAAACCTAAAGGTCAAGTGTGTTGAGACAGGAACTAAATCAGGAGAGATACTCAATACGGTCAGAACAAGCATAAGTCAGCAGCCCCCTATAAGTAATAAGTTATGAAAGCTACTGAAATGGGAAGTAAACCGAGGGAAAATTCCTCTATTCCAAACCATGGCTGGATGTGGTGATAAGCTCTTTGTATTTTATTACTCATAGTCACATAACTTTTAATTGTGAATTTTGTGATGTTTGTTTCATTATATTTTCTAAAGTAAAGTTTTTCCAAAAAAGCCTATCAGAAAAAAAATTGAAACGAGAAGCAATTTTAAAACTAGTACAATTAATTAGTATAGAAACAAAAGCTTATGTTCTGCATATTTTAGACCATAAGACTGAATAACAATCTGTCATTTATTTGTATCTGTCCTATTTTTAGATATAGCAATGTACTTAGATTTTTTCATTCATTCTGGGAAGTAAATTCATTCACTAAAAATATTCAGAAATCACATATATATCATCACATATATATTGGAGGTGATACTAAGATCTTGGTATTGTCTACTGAAATAATGTAGGGGAATATAAAAATATATTAAGAAATTACGCATCACCAGAAGTTCCTGGTTTAAACTTGTACCAAGAATGAAAAAAAAAAAGATAGATTTGGAATGGTAAAGAATCCTTAAGTGAAAAGGAAATGGTAATTGATGTAGTCTAGCAATTATATGTCTTATACAAAATTTGGGATCAGAGAACCTCCGAAAGAAACAAAAAAAATTTTTTATAATTTTTTATTAGTGAATCACCATGGGTACAGTTACAAACTTATGAACTTTCATGTTTGCATTTCAGTCATACAGTGATTGTTTACCCATCCCTCCACCAGTGCCCATTCCCCTCCACCAATATTTGCAGTATCCCTCCCACCACCCCAACCCCATCCCCCACCACCCCACTCTGCCTCTTCGTCTCTGTGGCAGGGCAGTCCCTTTGGTTTTCTCTCCTTTTGGGTGTTGTAGTTTGCAATAGAGGCATTGAGTGGCTATCATGTTCGGTCTATAGTCTACTTTCGGCACACATCTTTCAACTCGAATGGGTCCTCCCAACATCCTCTACTTGGTGTTCACTTCTTTATCTCAGCTGCCTTTTCCCCCATCATGTGAGGCCAGTTTCCAAGCTGTGGGGCAGACCTCCTGGTCCTTATCTCTACTACTTTTGGGTGTTAGTCTCCCATTCTGTTACTAAATATTCCACAAATGAGTGCAATTTTTCTATGTCTGTCTCTCTTTTTCTGACTCATTTCACTTAGCATGATACTTTCCATGTTGATCCACTTATATGCAAAGTTCATGACTTCATCTTTTCTAACAGCTGCATAGTATTACATTGTATAGATGTACCAAAGTCTCTTTAACAAGTCATCTGTTTTTGGGCTCTTCATTTGTTTCCAGATTTTGGCTATTGTAAACAGTGCTGCAATGAACATACAAATGCAGATATCATTTCCACTATACATTTTTGCTTCTTTGGGATATATTCCCAGGAGTGTTATTGATGGATCAAATGGGAGCTCAATTTCTAATTTTTTGAGAATCGTTCATATTATTTTCCAAATGGGCTAAACCAGTCGGCATTCCCACCAGTAGTGAAGGAGAGTCCCTTCCTCTATACATCTGCGCCAACACCAGTTGTTTTTGTTCTTTTGGATGTGGGCCAGTCTCTGTGGTGTGAAATGATATCTCATGGTTGTTTTAATCTGTATCTCCTTGATTAGTGATATAGAGCATTTTCTCATGTGTCTTTTAGCCATTCAGATTTCTTCTTTGAGAAAATTTCTGTTCATATCCACCCCCCATTTTCTGATGAGGTTGGATTTTTTCTTTTTGTAGAGTTCAACCAGTGCCTTGTATATCCTTGATATCAACCCCTTATCCAATGGGTATTGAGTGAATATTCTTTCCCATTCTGTAAACTGCCTTTGTATTTTGGTCACTGTTTCTTTTGAGGTGCAGAAGATTCTTAGTTTAAGATAGCCCCATTTGTTTATCTCTTTTTTCGCTTGCTCGGCCAGTGACATGTCATCTTTGAAAATACCTTTAGCTTCAATGTCATGGAGGGTTTTCCCAACCTTGTTTTCCATGTACATTATGGATTCTGGTCTGATATTGAGATCTTTAATCTACTTTGACCTGACTTTAGTATATGGTGTTTGGTAGAGATCTGAGCTCATCTTTTTTGCATGTAGCTGTCCAGTTTTGCCAGCACCATTTGTTAAAGAGGTTTTCCTTTCTCCACTTCACATTTCTTGCTCCCTTATCATAGATTAGATGATCATATATTTGAGGGTGTGTGTCAGGATATTCAACCCTGTTTCATTGGTCTACGGCTCTGCCTTTGATCCAATACCATGCTATTTCAACTGTTATCGCTTTGTAGTAGATATTGAGTTTGGGGAGGGTGATTCCTCCCACCTTCTTTTTCCCAATAATTGCTTTAGCTATTCATGGGGGCTTATTGCTCTATATGAATTTCAGGAGTGCATGCTCCATTTCTTTTAAGAATGTCATGGGTATCCTTATGGGGATTGCATTTAATTTGTTTAATGCTTTAGGGAGTATTGACATATTGACAATTTTAATTCTCCCAATCCATGAGCAGTGGATATCTTTCCATTTCCTCATGTCCTCTTTTATTTCCAGATGCAGAAAAAGAATTTGACAAGATCCAGCACCTGTTTATGATGAAAACTCTCATGAAAATGGGCATAGAAAGGACTTTCCTCAATATAGTCAAAGCCATCAACTACTAGGCAATGGCAAGCATCATCTTCAATAGGGAAAAAACTAAGAGCCTTCCCTCTAAGAACAGGGACTAGACAAGGATGCCCCCTCTCTCCACTTCTGTTCAATATGGTACTGGAAGTACTTGCAATAGCAGTTAGGCAAGAAAAAGATAGTAAGGTAATTCAGGTAGGAAAGGAAAACATCAAGCTCTCACTATTCACAGATGATATAATACTATACTTAGAGAACCCTAAAACCTCTACCAAGAAACTCCTAGAAACAATACACTTGTATAGTAAAGTTGCAGGCTATAATATCAATACCCAAAAGTCCATGGCTTTCCTATACGCAAATAATGTGAGAGAAGAAAGTGATATGAAAAAAGCAACCCCGTTCACAATAGTGCCTCAAAAAATCAAGTACCTTGGAATCAGCTTAACTAAGGAGGTAAAGGACTTGTACAAAGAAAAAAATGTTTTTGGTTTTTTGTTTTGTTTTGGTTTTGGGGGTCACACCCAGCGATGCGCAAGGGTTACTCCTGGCTCATGCACTCAGGAATTACTCCTAGTGGTGCTCGGGGAACCATATGGGATGCTGGAAATTGAACCCGGGTCGGCCATGTGCAAGGCAAACTCCCTACCCACTCTGCTATTTCTCCAGCCCCCGGAAAAATTAATTTTTTGTCAAAACCAGGATCAATTGTGACTGGAATTTAGTGAGGGTAAATCAAGGACTTCTGCTTTTAACTCTGATCTTCTATATTACAGTATTTTTCTTCTCCAGATAAATTAAAAAACAAGCAAACAAAAAAATGTATGTTCCTAAACCCATACTTACCGAAGCAGAGATTGCTGCACTAGTGACAGTCCTTCAAATTGTTTAGACTGACTAAAAAAGATAGTATGGAGAAAGCAAAGTTTTTGATGCTAGTAGACATGATTCTAATTGGAACTCAGAAATATTAGCATAAACTAAAATAGAAATAAACAACAATCTCCTATATAATGGCAATATGTGGGAATTGTATTGTGATTTCCACTTAGCATTTTCCATATACTATTTTCTGTGTTTCCACTTTTGAGTCTTTTAAAGAGAAAATTGTTAAAGTAAGTAAAACTAAAACATAGTGATAAATTTGTGTCAGTGAAAAAAGAGCTAATGTGCTCAAAGAAGCTGAATCAAGGTATAAAAAAAGGCTCCAGGATGTGAACAAGGTTTTGTTAATTTCTTTGAAACATGGTCATGATGCCTTTGGAAAAAATATAGAAATATAGCACACAATATTTAAATTGGGTAAAGATTTTTTAAGGAGACATTTATCTTCTTATTAAGGTATGTGTATTCAATTTGAAGATGATGAGAAGCATGATCAATACTTCATATGTGGGAATTAAATTGGTGTTTTTAGAAGGTAACTGGTAGTAGTAAAGATAATGGGTTGGAATGGAGAGAAGCCAAACAAAATAAAAAGAATGGAAAATAACAAAAACAAAAATGAACAAAGAACACTGCAATGATCCCATCTAAACTAGAGGGAAAAAGAAGTTAAGATAGAGGTTGCAAATAATTGAATGAGGAAAAAAAATACCTTGGAGGATAAGTAAAATGTGAAATTAGTCAGGATGAGTAGAATGACTGTGAAGCTTATAACGTACGTAAGGAAGTTTCTAAATATGGAAAGTTGGTGAATAGAATAAATGATGATGTTTTTTTGCAACTGAGATAATGTATGGAACAAATATCAAGGTCTTTGAAATGTATTAAAATTTGAGAAGTAACACTTAAATGTCATTTAACATATTTATCTAAAAATTCTTATAAGAAGTGAATGAAAGTAGTTCACAAAATATACATTTATCATCTAATTAAAATGAGTTTTCTTTGATTCATTTACTATCTTCACCTGCTCCCTTCCACATTTACCAACAAACTCAATAAAAAGAAAATTGTTTAAGTTTATACTTTTTTTCACAATCTCTAAGTTACCTTATTCCAAATAAGTCATTCTCCTCTAGGGTCCCTATTGTCTCTTTTATCTTCCATGCTTAACTGGATTCTCCCCTTCACCAGATTCTCTCTTCTGAATAACTTTTTAAGGTAGAATTTGACATTTACCTATGTAAAATTTTGCAAAGTCCCTATGTAAAACAAAAACATTACCTTGTAATGATTAAGCCAGTCCCCCATTTCCTCCATAAATCCAATCCCTTCTTTCCCATCTTGGTGCTACAGTAATTCTGGGCTCACCTGACGCCAAGTCTGTCCCCACCCTAGGATCCTGGCACTTTTCATATTTACTTTCTTAGGTCATTGTTGTGTTCCTGACATGAGAGCTTAAGAGAACAGCTTCCTTGTCACACATCCTGAACCAGCCACTTCATTCCTCTCTACCAAGTCAGTAGACTTTAATTTTCTTCACAGCCTTTGTACTTTAACACTTGCACAGTTCCCTGTGCATTTGTTTATTGTCCATCTGCTTCCCTGTGGGGAGCAGGGATGACAGTGGAGGCAATGATTACAGTGGAGAAGAGGATAGTTCACTGGCATCCAATAGTCAAGAATTGAAGCTTTGATTAAATCCTATGCTATCACTCAAAAGTAACTAAAACTTATTTTACCACAATTTTCCACATGTAAATTAGCAGTGATTTTAGTATTTACCTAAGAAATGCTTACACATATTAAATGGGTTAAATAGGGTCTGATATATTTTGAATATAAAAGAAATCGAATCTATTAAATTCCACAGTGGAACTTAACTCATGGGATAGTTACATGTGAAATAGCTGCAAGTGTGAAAAACAAATATTGAAAATAATGAACAAATTATATCACAAAATTTATATTGAAACTATTCTTTTTTAAAAAATGCTTGCATACTAAAATTTTGATGTATATGGGAATTAATTTTAATAATATCAATACATTTGAGAATTGATACATATTGATACATACTCAAGGGACCCAGACTGGGCAGTTGACCTCCATAGCCCAACTGCCACTACATTTCAGGCCGCTTTCCACATGCTCGAGTGTCACCTCACATATGAGCGAACATAGTGAACATATTCTTGGACCATGCAGCTGCTTTTGCAGCCATGTGACACATCATATAACACTCCCTACTCCTTTTCCATGATTTTTTTTAAATTAGTGAATCACCATGAGGTACAGTTGCAGGCTTATAAACTTCTGTGCTTGCATTTCAGTACACCATTGGGATGACAGTGATACAGTGATGTGGAGAAATTTTTTAATTTCTTATAATTGTAGACATTAAGTTATTTGGTTCTTCAGTCTCTTTTCTCTATGAAGTGGGATTCTGTAAGCATGTAAGGCAAATAATGAAAACAGTACTTGTGGCTTATTAAATTAGATACTGTTTCTCTATGTAACCCCATAGCTATAATATAAAGCAGTTTCAATTGGAAACTGGGAAGAATATAAATTATGGTTTAATTGAAAATGCCAGGGAGATCTGAAAAATGACAGAATGTAATTACCGAAATTGGATATGGGCCAGGTCAGTACTGATACATAATTTTTTTTTAAAATGAATATCTGTGAGCTAGACCATTACAAAGCTGTTTGTGATTGGGTTTCAGTCATACAATCCAACACCTATCCCTCTGCCAGTATACATTTTCCACCACCAATGCCCCCAGTTTCACTCTTACTGTCCCCCAATACACTCTACTCTCCAACCCCAGCCTACCTTTGTCATAAGCACTTCTCTCTTTCTCTCTCTCTCTCTCTCTCTCTCTCCTTCCTTTTTCTTTTGTGCATCATTTGCAATAAAGGTGTTAAAGGTCATGGTGTTTGTTCAGGGTGTTCAGGCCAAAGTAGCTTTTTAACTGGGTGGCAGCTTTGGAGGGTGGACTTGACTGCTGAGCCTTCAGGAAGTACAGGGAGGTGGGGGGAAATAGCCCATCCTGACCCCATGAAAGCCTGGAGATTTCAGTCAAAAAACCCGCATACCCGAATTTTCAGCAGATTGTATCTCAGTGGAATATGGCCAGTGGGGCATGGCAGAGCTCTATGGATTGTAGAAATAAGCTGCCAGGGGTTCTGTTTGGACGGGTACCAGGCTGACCCTCCCCCCTCTGATTTACGCTGGTCTGTTTAGCTTTGTGTGGGTCTGAGATTAACTGAGGCTTTTGATTTCTTTCAAGATTTATTTTTGGGTCTTTGAAGCAAGGCTGATAAATGATCTTGTACTGCTGAGCCAGAGGTGTTTTGTGGGCATGGCTCCTACATACCTAACTTTTGGTTGTTTAATTTCTCAGGAAACTTGGTCCAACATTTAAAGTCATGACCAAATACTAATAAAATAGGCATCAAACCACTGAATGCTTTTACTGGGCCTTGCAGTTTAGTTTTTAGTTAACAGGTGCCAAGACCTACATAAATTCGGGTATGCAGGTTTTTTGACTGAAATCTCCAGGCTTTCATGGGGTCAGGATGGGCTATTTCTCCCCACCTCCCTGTACTTCCTGAAGGCTCAGCAGTCAAGTCCACCCTCCAATTTATTCCTACTATGGAATACTATGAACCTTCCAGGAGAAATGAACTGATGACATGTGTCTATAAATGGAATCACATGGAATGTATCATGCTGAGTGAAATGAGTCATAGGGAAAGGGACAGACATAGACTCATTGCACTCATTAGTGGAATATTACAAAAAAAGCAACATAGTATGAAATAGCCAAGGACAGTAAAATGAGGGAGAAGAGGTCTGCCCCGTTGTTGTAAGCCGCGCACAAGTGGGGGTGTAAGGACAGAGCAAAGACCACTATGACAATGAGAACTGTAAATGGTCACTCTGGAAAAGAACTGAGTGCTGAATGTCGGTAAAAGGACAAACATGATGACTTTTCAGTACATTTATTATGTACCATAGTGTCCAAAAGGAAAGAAAGAGAGAGACGACATAGAGAGAGGCAGACAGACAGACAGACAGAGAGACAGACAGACAAACAGAGACAGAGAAGTATCTGCTATAGAGGCAGGATAGGGTAGGGTTGAGGTGGCAGGAGGAAAACTGATGACATTGAGAGTGGAAAATGAACACGGATGAAGGGACAGGGGTTAAAATATTGTATGACTGAAACCAAAATCATCAGCAACTTTATAACTGTGTATCTTATGGTGATTCAGTTAAAAAGAAAAAGAGCAATAAGGATCCAGAGAGATACTACAGTGGGTAGGGTGCTTGCCTTGTACATGGCCCAACCAAGTTTGATTCCTGGGAATCCCATATGATCCCTTGAATACCTCTGAGAGTAATTCCTGAGTGCAGACCCAGGAGTAATGCCTGAACATTGTCAGATGTGGCCTCCCTCAAAATACAGCTTTGATAATCAAGAAGCACAAACACTGCTGAACTTGTGCATGAACATCACAGAGATCCCCTCACAAGCAACACAGCTGGAATATGCATGCCACCAAAATCTGCAACCGGCCAAGTGTGAGTTTACTGCAACCTGATACATAGACCCTGAAAGCACCAGGGACTTCACTGCTACGGTCAGGCATGTGCAGTCTGGGTCACCAAATAGAAGCAATAAGGTAAAAAAAAAAAAAAAGGGAAAGGAGGCAGGGACTGAAAAACAGAAGGATTTGAGTTCCAGGAAGTCTTCATGGGTAAGAGAACTCTCAGAATAGAAAGATCACCATTGAGCCAGGGAAGAACTACACACAATAACAGGCCTCCCCAGCTGCAAACCTAATTCTTGCATCTCCACTAGAAATCATTCAGCACTGTAAGCCAGTATCAAACATATTTCACTCATTCCAGCACCGTGTCTTCAAAAGAGCTTGACTCAACATGTTAGTTGTGTGAGGGAACCAGACACAGAGGTTCCAATCTCTGCTTCACCACTTACTAATTATAAGGGGTAAGGCAGAAATCTTAGACAATTAATTTCTCTGTGCCTCAGGTTTCTCATTTGTAAAATAGAGATAATAACACTTTCCGCCTCAAATCCTCATTATTAGGATTAATGTGTTAATAGCTGTGGATGGCATAAAACCATATAACTGTATGATTGAAACATTCTCTGATATTATTATGACCATAAATTTCTGTTCATTAGTCTTGCTGGGGTCTGGAGATAACTTTGGTTTGGACTGAGGTATGCAATGAATAACAAAAATGAATTAGAATATGAGAAAGGCCCTCCACTTTACTATTACTTGTCCCTTGTGTTTATTATCTTATATTCAGCACTCTAAAGTTTTGTGACATCTATAATATTTGTATATTTTAATGCTAATAAAATTATAAAGAAGGACAAGGGTTTTAACACTTTAAGATGACGTAAAGACTCAATTCTGTTCTTAAATACAGTTTTTATAAAAATATGATGAATTCATATTAAAGTATCATATTTACACTTCCTTTGGATCTACACTTTTTTTCTTAAAGTCACCCACTTTGTTAAATGGGAATTATCTTGTTGGAAGAACCATTCTCTTCTATGAAGGATTAGGAATAGGTGCTTGAACCTAGACTCCTCTGTGTCTGAGCTGTGGGTTGATAAAAGAATGTATCAGGAGATCAAGGCTATTTAGGTAGAGCAAAATCAGCTTATTGAAACTGGTGCCAGTGCACTAATCAGACTGACACAGCGGAAGCATCCAAATACTGTCCTCTGTTTAGCATTGTTAGAGGGACACATTTTGTAGCATATTTCAGGCAGGAAACTGCTTTCTATAGGTTAGTTGGTCCTGGGAGAAAGCATGAAGGAGACAGGGACCCAATCCTGATTTGGGGGAAGGAAGTAAAGTGTATATTTAATATACAGTTAGTAAGTAATATATAGGAAGTAAACTGTATATATATTCTAATCCATATAAAGGTTAAACAATACATACAATAATTTGAAACCAACTATGAAATGTTCTAAACTAACTATATAGAGATAACAAAATGTAACACTGTAGCACTGTTGTCCCATTGGTCATTGATTTGCTAGAGCGGGCACCATTATCTCCAGTAACATCTCCATTGTGAGACTTGTTGTTATTTTTTGGTATATCGATTACACCACAGGAAGCTTCCCAGGTTCTGCCCTGCAGGCGGGATACTCTCAGTAGCTTGCCAGGCTCTCTGAGAAGGACAGAGGAATTGAACCCGGGTTGGCTGCGTGCAAGGCAAACGCCCTACCCGCCATGCTATACATTAAATAATTTACACCTAACTGGAAGGGTATATTGTGATCAATTCTAGGAATAGGTGCAGCAAGAACTTCCCTCCAAGAAATGCTTTTGTCCTGGAGTGCAGC